>NC_090446.1:824864704-825165613 GCF_031143425.1 Pleurodeles waltl
GCCCGGTACAAAGCCTACTTGGGAGTGATGGGGATAACTTTTTTAAGGCGAGTGGCCAGTATTCCCGCTAATATTTTAATATCTCCATTCAATAGGGAGATAGGGCGATAGCTTCCGCTAAGAAGTGGGTCTTTTCTGGGTTTCGGCAAGACTGTGATAGTGGCTTTATTAGACATAGGATGTATGGAGCCTTCCCTTTCGGCCCCTTGAAATGCCTCGTATAAGACATCTACAGTGTCGGTTCCCGTCCATTTATAGAATTCAGATGTAAACCCATCCTCCCCCGGTGCTTTGTGATATGATAGATTAGATATTGCTTGTTGTATCTCTTCCTTACTAATATCCCCTTCTAGAAGAGCCCTGCCTTCATCTGTAAGATGGGGGATGTGCGTCCTCTGCAGGAATGCGTCTAAGCGGGCAGTGTCTTCCGATGTTTCTGAGGAATATAAAGTTTGGTAGTACCGGCTGAATTCTTCTGCTATCGCCTGGGGGTGTGTAATGAGTAAGTTATCCTGGGTGCGTAGTGCCGGTATAGCAAGTGCTGTTTCCCGTTGGCGTAGTTGGGCAGCCAGTAAGCGGCCCGCTTTCTCTCCGTGCTCATAGTGGCGTCCCTTCAGCCGTTGTAGGGCATATTCTGCCTGTGAGGTGTAGAGGGTGTTAAGCTCCATTTTAGCCTGTTCTAGGGAGCGGCGATTGGAGGGGGTGGGTTGTTGTGTGTATTTCCTCATGGCCTGTGTTATTGTGTCTTCTAGCGTGTGTTGTTGGGTCCGTCTATGGGCATTGGAGATAGCTGCATCTCTCATTAATTGCCCTCTGATAGTTGCTTTCGCCGCAGCCCAGAGAAGTTGTGGTGAGGTCATTGAGCCTTTATTGTCCTTCAAGTATGTGGCCATATGGGTCTTAAGTTGTTCCTTCCCAGTCGGGGATCGGTATCTAGTGTTAGGGAGGCGCCAGGGTTTACGGCCGGGTGTAATCATTCCGAGTTCTAGGGTTATTACTACCGGAGAATGGTCTGATAGTGCGGCTACCAGTATTTCTATTGACTTAACCGCTTGTAGTATTCTATGATTAAGTAAGAAATAGTCTAGCCGTGACTGGGTCCCGTGGACCAAAGAGACAAAAGTATATTCCCTATTGGAAGGGTGGGAGAGACGCCAACAATCTATTAGGCCATGATCTGAGAGGATGTCTTTGAAAACGGCTCTATCTGCTATGTTACCCGCGTCAAGGCCAATTGATCGGTCTAGAATGGCATCTTGGACTATGTTCCAGTCCCCCCCAAGAATATATTGTGAGGCACCTATCTGTGTCAGAAGACGGTTGAGGGAGAGGAAAAAGGTGCGCTTCGAGCCGGTGGGGGCGTATATGGAGCCTATGCATATTGTGGAGGATCCCACCACTAGCTTAGCCAGTACGTAGCATCCCTCTGGGTCATGCCATGTTTTAATTAGTCGGAATTGCAGGGAGCGACGCAGGAGTATTGCCACTCCACATTTTCTTCCCGTTCCTTGTGTACCTGCCAACATGGGTGGTGTTCCGCTGTATATTACTTTTTCCACCCAATCTCTACGTAATTTCTCTGATTCCGTCGAGGAGAGGTGTGTTTCCCGTAGTAGAGCAATGAAGGTATGTTTGGAGCGGAGATAGGACCTATTCTTGGATTTTAATACCCCTTTAGGAGTCACAGATTCAGTAAGGCTGTGTTATAGGGGGTGTTTAGAAGATCCTTAAGGATTTCATTTTTTTAAGGTGCTTTCAAGGATTTATTGGGTGGCTGTCAGGAGAGTCCTTTAAAGGTGTGCTTAGGAAGAGGAGCTTCAACATCCAGCTTGTCTCTCTATTCCCACTTTGAAACCTATTTTCCTGGAGGAAGAAGGAGTGCTTAGGAACAAGAGCTCAAACATTCAGCCTGTCACAAACTCTTCAACTGCATTCTGCACTTTTATAATGAGGTAGAACTCCTTCTGTTCCTTCACTCCTCACTGTGTCCCATAGTTGGTATATTTGCAGCCTTTTCCTCTGCCATAATATTTCTCCTTTACTGGAATTGGTTTTGTATCTATCCTGGCCCCATCCCCTACACAAAACTTGGTTCTATTTCTAATCCCCACATTTTACCTGCTATAGAATTTGCTGTCACTCTGTACCTGAAAGGCTATTGAACAGCCAGCTCTTCTTAATTTGTTGGACTCTGTACTCTTCCCAATCTCACAGTAATTTTACTTACCACCAAACCCTTAGTAGGTGCTTTTAGAAAAATCTGAATTGTTTCCATTCACCTGCACCTTTCTCCGCAAATTCTGTATTTTCTCTGTCATTTCTTTGCTTTGCACATTCATTGCCTCCTTTATGCCCATTCAGGGTTACCTTACTATCCACAGAAGCTACTGAGATTGTCTATTTGGGAATGATGTGTGATTTGTTGGTAGAATCATTTTTAATCTTCTTATATATGTCATCCCTGTGCAGAGGCTTCATTTGCTTACATTTGCCTCTTCCCTAAGCTACGATGCTCAGTCACAAATTTGGAATATACTCAGTAGAGAAAAATCAGCTGAGCCTCACAGCTTCCTAGACTTATGAAATCTAGCAAATGAAAAATACTGTATTGTCAAAGACTGTTACTGTGAGATTTACATGTCATGGGCGCATGATGTGTGACCACGATGAAATGTCGACCCAGAAATAGTAATATGAATATAGCCAATGAATAGCCAAGCAATCATTTTTTATTGTGGTATAGACCGTTTCATGTGGAAATATTTGGCAATGAGATATAAAATAAGCTGAGAACCATCTTTAAATTCTTGGAACAATATGGCTCTAAGACCTGTGCCTGTAGCGTCTGTCTATAAGTTAAACTTTCTGTTAAAGTCAAGATATCTCCACACTGGGTCTGATGTTAATGCCATCCATAAAGCTAAACAAATATTTTTCTAAGCATTACCCCTGAGTACCTGCTTTAAGAAAATTTCAAATTAAATTTGTAAGCAGCTTGGCCAGGAAGAACCATGAGTAACAAATTGTTGATTATAACCGTAAAATCACAAGTACAGTTGGACCTCACTTTAAGAGCCACAATATTTTCTACTCACCCACCATCCATGGCATTTAACCTAGAAGCTACTAGAATACTGTAAGACTAGTTCCTCAATGATGGTAGTGCAATCTCTAGATGTTATCCATTGACAGGCAAATACAATATCATCTGAATATGCAACTGCATAACACTGATGCATTGCAAGGAAATGCTTTATAATATCCTGAAACGTTACAGTGACCATGTGTAACCCAACAGGCAACAGCCTAAATTGAGATACCCCAAAAGGGAGTCAGAAGGCTGTTTTATATGAATTCAACTATTTAACAGGGATCTGCCTACAGGCCTTGGAGAAATTAGGCATGGTTATGCATTAGGCTTTCCCCAGTCGTTCAACAAGGCGGCATTGGGTGTGCATCAAATGGTGATATGGCACTGACCTGACCAAGTGTTCAGGAAAATGTAATCCTAATAAACTCGATTACATGCTTTGAGATCATAGCCTCCACTTCTTTTTTAGCATGTTTTGCTTAGCGTCTGAGATTTAGTAGTCTCTAATTAAAAATGGTATTTAGTTGGTGCATGAATCTTATGCCTGGCAATACATTACGCCCAGTAGGCTGAAAGTCATGAACAATAACACAGTATAGATAACTTGTGGTCAGAGTGGGAGGGGGGTTGTTTTGGGGCCAATCAAAGTAGATGGACATAAGCATGATGTACATTAATGGTTTCTTACATTTAGACATTCAATCCAGGTACATTTTCAATAATAATTTAACATAATTAATAAATGCATCCTGAATGGGTTGAAATGTTTCTTAGATGACCATTCATAATTTGTTCAATTGTCACTGTTCTTGGCAGAAAATGTTTCAGTAAAGAATGATTCTTTTCTGCCCCCTCATTTACTTAACACAGAAGACTAAAAAATTATGCAGATTAATTGCA
This sequence comes from Pleurodeles waltl, assembly GCF_031143425.1. Lineage (NCBI taxonomy): Eukaryota > Metazoa > Chordata > Amphibia > Caudata > Salamandridae > Pleurodeles > Pleurodeles waltl. The sequence goes on from NC_090446.1 coordinate 824,868,696, forward strand.
AATGTATTTGTGTTTTGACACAAAAGGACTTCCAAAATCTAATGGGCTTCATCCTGTGAGGTATGTGAAACACCCATTAAAAATGTAACTCTAAAAAACAGGAGCATTATTATAAAAAATTGAATCAAACTCACTACTGGCCGTCAAAACTGAGTCCCCTCCTCATGCCCAAAAATTCAGCAATTTCTTTTCAGCCCAGTAGTTGATAGCAACTCCTCAATGAGACTTGCTTTAGTGGTCCTTAACTCATTTCCCTGCTAAGATTAACTACAATGTTAGGGGCTGATCTATGCCCCTTAGTGCCCCCTCTACCAGCCCTATTTGTGCACTGTATTAAAAATATGGCACACAATGGTGCAGGGTAAGGGACAATTGTGTCAGAATTCCTGACCCTATTGATGTACTCTGCAGGAGTAGCACCTACATTTTGGCGCTACTCCTGCAGAGTACATAGGGAGCCATTGTATTCAGTGGCATGCCCCCTTTTAACACCTGCTCTGAGCAGGCATTAAAAGTGCCTAAAAAAATAGCACAAGGAACTATCTTCGATTTTTTCAGCCCCCCTAACAGGGGAATAGCCTCCTCGCATACATTTTGCCTCACGCAGGTATAATGTGGCGTAAGGGTTTACAAAGTGATGCAATGTATGCATTGCACCACTTTGTAAATATGGCATGTGTAAAAAGCCACTTTAGCACAAATGACTCTACGGTGACTCTGCGGTGGCACTGAGGTGATGCTAGGGTCTCTTAAATCAGGCCCTTAGAGCCTCACTCCTCGATGAAGGATCTCATAATGATAATTGTAGGGCTCACTTGATTTAGGCTAGACTATGCAAACTCATTGTATGCAGGTATTCCCAAAAAGGATCTGCATAGACTGGATGCAGAGGCATACTACGAGGCAGATTTAAGAGCCCCTAGCGACTCCTTGTGCCACATTAGCGTCATTGTTTTTACGCTAATGTAGGACAACGGGGCCAAAATCTCCATGACAAATTTACCAAGTGACACAATGCATGCATTGCCCCACTTTGTAACCCTTTGTGCAACATGTTGCCTGTGCCAGGCATAATGTATGCATAGAGGGTGTTCCCATGTTAGGGGGGCTGAAAAAATGGTGCAAAAAAATTCTAAGAGATTTCTTAGTGTCATTTTTTTTCTGCACTTTTAATGTCTGCTCAGCCATGCTTTTAAAAGAGGCACCCAATTGTTTACAATGAGCCTCAATGGGATTTGCAGGATTAGCGTCAACATTTTTTATGCTAATCCTGCAAAGTTCCGAACTAGCGTAAACATTTTTGATGCTAGTTTCCCTAACTGCTGTCATGGTTTGCGTATCTTAGATACAACGTACACATCGTGGCATTAGGGGGGCACTAAGGGGTGCAAGAAAGCTGCCGCTGCACTGGATGTAGCACCACTTTACATAAATCAGGCCCTAAATTTTTAAAATTTCAAAAAGGTCACATGTAACACCATTATTGAAAGAACTTCTCCAGATTCTGGTTAGGTAAAGAGTCCACTGCATAATATGTTGCTTAATTTTAAAGCACTACATTGCATATTTTCTTAATTTGCGGTGGAGAGCCACACCCACATTGAACCCTTGATGGAGTGGGGACATTTAAATAAATGTTGTAGTCTAAGAAAATCATCATACCTAGGTTTTTCCTTCTTACAACCATGGCCCAAGTAGAGGCCCAGCATAATTCTTTCACATGGGCTCTAGTTAAAGGTTCCAATTGGGTGTCAGTACCCCAATATTCCACCAGCCCCAATCCAATACAAGATGTTTTCAGTTTGGTTACACCCTTAATTTTCTTGTCCTTGAACAGTTCAGAAATGTCCTCAAAGGCACATAAGTAACTTCCCAGAGCTGGATTATTCCTCAATGTCCACCAATAGAAGATGGGATGTAACTTAGCTTTACATGTAATTGGATTTATAACCATGTCCCTTAGGATAGAAAGTGCTGGTGTGTTCTAGTGTAGGTTAATGATTTTAAGAATTTATTTTCAGTAGTTACTAACATGGTAAGCCCAGTATGTCCCCACAACTCAGCTCCATATAAGTAAAAAGATCCCAGGGTAACCCATCTGGGTCTGCTTCATTGCCCAACTTAATACTTATGATAGCACCCCTAGTGCTCTCTAAATCTATTGTCACCACAGCATTAGTAGTGCAACTTACTAGCTTTCATTACAAAGACTTCTTCACTTAACAGATTATAGAGATCACAGAAATGATTCCACCTGACCTGTGGCTATATATGATTACTCAAAATCAATTTCATGAATTGGCCCCTAGTTCCCAAAATTCTTTTGCATCTTTGGACTTTACTGCTTGAAAAATACTTTCCCAAAGCTGATTGTCCCATAGATGTCACACCTGTAGCAGTACTTTTTTATAATGAGCCCCCTTTGAGATCCAATGGGGTAATCTTTGCCAGTTTTCAACATGTGTAAAAGCTCAGTTTCAGCAGCCTGAAAATCTTTGTTGAACCAAGAGTTACATGGGTGGGCATTTAGACAGGCCTTCCTGTAGGCTTGTCTAAAAATGTCACCAATTTTGTTATAAAAATACTTCTGAATGTCTAGAAGAATCTGTTGGGTGTTCTTTCTGTTTTCACTGGGGCAGTGTTAAGGGCCTCTTTTATAAAGTCCATGGTTTCAGGCTTAGCCGAGACTTGGCACCATTGCAGTGTACGTCTATAATTAGCTGAACTTATGTTCATATACAGTCACAACTGGACATTCACTGATTGTGTTATTAAGCCCCCTAGGATGCAGTGCAATGTTTTATGGTCACTATCACTCCTTGGAACCACCACCATATTGGATACAAACCTTTATAGTGACAAAGAAACTAGGACATAATCAATCCTATTAGTGTGTACTGCCTATTATAAGCATGCCGGGTTTGGAGGCCTGACCTTGTAGTACCATTACAGGCCCATGAACCCATATAAAAGGGACAAGGACATCAATTGATAAGTGCCCTCTGTATGCCACTTTATTGGTTGCAGGTCCAGGGTGGGAATTTCCCATTCTTCATCCTCAGCGTAGTGAGGGAGTCGTCTTAAATATCTAGGGGTTCAAAAATCATGTCAAAATTCCCATTAAGGATCAGAGAGTCCTGAGAGTTGAAATGCTCCTGTATAACAAAAAATTGTTTCAGGGTTGGAGTTTCTCTACAACCTCTGCTCCCTCTATTACAGATATCATACATATGAATTAAGGGGCCCTACCTACTCATTAGGGAAATTCCCTGCATTTCAAGTGATAAAGTATATAGAGTACCTATATCAGCTGGCAATGACAGTCTTGCCCTGGTTAGTAAACGTCTGGTGGAATGGCCATTCCCAGTATGGCAAGCCAGGATTAAAATGCTCAAATAGCCCACTCTGTACCCATGTTCCAGGCATCACATTTCCTGGAGCAGTCAGATATCAAATTGATCTACAAACTTGTCCCACGCTGGATCTGCAAGCTTTTGTTTAAACCCTGCCATGTTCCAGGATAAAATGTTCATATCTAGTGAATCATTAATTCAAGGCTTATTCAGAACAAACATGTATGGCTCTGCTACTACCAGGTAAGACCGACTTCCCCAAATGCCTACCATCTTTGGACATGTCTTTGCATCATGCTGATTTCCCTGGCCCTCACAGACTCATAATATGAGGTCCTGGGAAGGAATCAATGAACCATCAAAGTCTCAAGGACCCCCTCAACATAGGCAATTGTGGGATGAAACTTTGGGGCATAGGGATTGAAACAAGGAAGGCTGCATTTAAATTTGTTCTGGGAGCCAGAGGGAGGATTGTTACTTAGTCCTACCAGGTCCTCCACCAAATGAGTATGTCTTAATTTCAGTTCAATGTAGTCACAAAAGCCCACAATAGAATCATGAAACCTATTGGCTTTGATAATATCAGAACAAACTAATGAATAGCACTTATGAACAGATCTTATCAGGTGAGTTAATTTATTTATAAAGGATCCCTCAGACTCTCTAGCCCCCAAAATTAGTTTGGACATGTTTACCAAAAAGCACTAAATTTGGGGCCCCCTTTATTTCTGCTCCTCTCACTATTTAGCACCCTTCCCCTTTCAGGCTGAAAGTATTACCTTTCCTGTGGCAGAACATCTAAAAATGGGATCGATGCTGTATCTCTCTGCAATTGAGCTAGCATCCTAAGATCTTCCCCCAGGGGCCTAGGGGCTAGTGGAAAGTGTGCTTTCATTTTTGAAGTAGAGGATGTATGACACTGAGAGGGTTGACCCAGGCTTTGGGTCATCATGTCTCTGGCTGTTTTACACCTGCTACGGTAATCAACTAGAGAAGAGTACATGCTATTATGGAGAAATTTTTGTGCGGAGCCTCTTGCAGCAACTTCATTATTAATGCAATGTTTGATTTTCTTAACTTCAACTGACAATGCAACTACTTGTGACTTTAAAGTTCACATTTTCTTCTGCAAACCTTTGACCAGAGTAAATAACTGAACAGATTCTACATTATCCAATAGCCTCACCCCAAAGATCCCTATAGGGTGGTCAAACACTCTGCCATCAACAACTGACCGTTCATGGGGTGCAGGATTATTATCCGGGCCACTCCTTGGTTGGTGGTCTGACAATATTAAATATAGAGTATTACATAAAATTACAGGATCCAAAGGAACAGGAGCATGAGCCACTGATTTATGATTTCCAGAGTCTGACACAGCAGCTCCCAGAAGCCTGCCATGCAAGGGAGGCTCCATCTCAATCCCCTTTGTGGTATCTCAGTCAGTCATGCTTTTCATATCATTATCAAAAATAGGATCACACCTGTTCACTGTTTTACTCATGTTGTGGCTCATACTTTTATCACCCTCTAATAAGTATTCTACCTCTATGATGAGAGTGTCAGTTTCACCTAACATCACTTTTTCCAGGGAAGTCCCTGCCTGGTCTGATTGATGAGTCTTAAAATTTTTGTTCTTTTTCCCACACAATTTATCTGTCATTTTTTCCCTTGCTAGTACTGATGAAAATGAGAGTAGAAGGTTGTTTAAGCATGTATGGACTCACCACACTTTACATGAGAAAAATGACCTTTACAGATGACATAAGAGGTATGGTCCAGCCCAGCCACCTCTGGGCACAGCTGGGAGCGGGATGGGTCCACCCTTGGCTTGGGATTTACGGGGGGCATGCCCTATGCAGCGGGTTTTAAGGCTGCACTTTATAGCGCCGCTTTGCTGCAAGTGCTGGCAACGCAAATGCCACCTTCTCTCCCCAATGGTTTCTTCAAAACAGAGTCCCTCAACAGTTGTCCTTCCACTAATTGTGTTCCTTTACTAATGCTATGTGTATATGTGTGTGCAAGTGTCATTGTCAAAGCATCTGAACTATGTACATGATACATTTTTGCAAATAACAAACCCAAATACCAAATACCCTCCCAATCAACAACTAATCTGAGTATGCATTCTGTCCACAAATAAAGTAACTTCCAGGTATAGTTGGATCATCTCCCTGTAGAATTTGCCATGACTCTTCTAATAATTCAAATGGTTCCACTTTGAGTTATTCTTCTGAAAATACATACTTTCCCTTTATGTCTCCTCTCTAACTTTAATTTTCTATATGACATTTTCCTTCTGTATGCATCTTCCTTTTTCTAAAAATTTTTAACTACATCCTCATGTTCATTAGTACTATGGCCCATATTATGCTAGGTTTTCTCTGAATTAGCGTCATTTTTTTTTACTCTAATTCAGCGCAAACCAAACTCCATATTTATACTTTGGTGCTAGACATGTCTGGCTCCACAGTTTTGGAGTTTACGCCATTTCCTGGATGTGGAAACCTACCTTGCATCAATGAGATGAAAGGTAGGCGTTCCCGTGCAGAAAACAACTCAATGGCCTTAGTGCCACAGGGGATGGGGGCCCTAACCAATGGGGCTAAGGTTGCTTAGGTCTGGGCAGGCATTGGGAGACCTGTGGGCATGTTTCCATGGTCAGTGACCATGGAAATAGCCCACAGGTGCCCTTCCCTGGCCCCAGCAACACCCCCACCCACTCCAACCCTCACCAGGAGGACAGCCAAGGATGGGGGGACCCCATCCCAGGTAAGTAGAGGTAGGTATGGGTTGGTATTTCATTTTATTTTATGAAGTGCCATAGGGGGGCCTAACTTGGGCCCCCCTACATGGCCATTGGTCTGGGGGGCATGGCTCCTGTCTTAACTGAGGCAGGAGTGATGTCCATCGGGTTCTACCATCAGAAAATGATGCTAGTCAGGTTAGAGGCATTTGTTTTTTTTGCCTCTGCCTGTACTAGCATAATCCTCTGACCCTAAACTCCCTGTTCCCTCTACGTCCCCCCCACCCAGCTAGCATCCTTTTCCATGACGCTAGCCAGGCCTTACCGCCGGCTGCCGTCATACTATAAATATGACGCCCGGCCAGCGTCTTGGTATGGTGCTAGCCGGTGGTAAACAACTTTTTGACGTTCTACTGCGTCAGCGCAGTTCAGCGTCAAAATGTTTATGGGCCTAAGTGTGAAATGTGCTCTTCTTTATTGTAACCTCATAATAAATGTTTTCTCTAATGGGCTCATCAAGCAAGTTAGATTATTGTAATATATCTTAACAGAGTCCATAGGAAGAAGAGGTCTAAAATAATGCCTAGCTGTATTTATATGTGTTGCCTGTGGATGTAAATTAATTCTCTTCTGCCAAGGTACTATGGAAAGAATCAAAGTTAAACTCATAATATTCAAAGTGTTGTTGCCTATAAACTAAACTAAGTAACATACTGCATGTACTAGCATATAATAGAGGAATGTGATAGTATGCCATCTCCTCATCAGGTGACGAAGGCAAGTGCGCACACACACACACATAACAATTCTTAGCATCTAAAGCTTGTGAATGCTCTTGAACTAATCTAGAATAAACATTTGTAGAATATTTTGCTTTCATGTAATCTACAGATGAGGCTTTCAACTCATCCTCATCTATGTGAGTTATGGATGCTGTGTTAGTATGTGAAAATACAGATAATTCTGTCTCTGGTGTGAAGTGCATCAATAATAATAATGATCTAGCTAATAAAACTGACAATATAAATTTAATACCCATAATAATCTAGTTCTGGTAAAAACACATGTGTGTCTAAAGTCAGATCTTTTTAAGATTATAAGTATAACAGCAAGTGTTAATTATTTGCTTTCAGTTACTTAATGTTTAGAAACAGAATATATTGTTCTTCTTTTAATTGTAATTCAGTTAGTTTCTTGCAGCTTGATATGCAGCAATCTTCGTATAGTCTTCCTTAACCCCTCTCTGTGTTCTTCTAAAATGTGGTCCCGACTCTTCTATTGCAGAACTCGGCCTAGGTAAATCTTAATAATTTTTGCTTAGTAACTTATCAGTTTTATTTCAGTCTATTAGCATAGTTCATTCAATAAATTTCAGCAACTTTTACTTCTTTCAGGAATCTTTTTCAGTTTGCCTTAAATTAAATTTAAACAACTTCAAGGTGGCTAAGGTTGTCCTTTGCTCCAGCCAAGCCAAACTGATATTGGGATATTTAGCACTTTGCTCACCCACTAAGTCCATTCAGGTGCTAAATATCTCCAACATGTTGCGAAGTATGGCACAATGGTTAGAGAGGCAGACCCTGATGCAGAGATCTCGTCCGGGACCAGGGTTCAATTCCCACGTCAGTGGGTCTTGGGCTCAATTTCCTTGCACCAGATAATTCTCACTTTGGTGCCTAATATAATTAATGGTTCCCACTCTGTAACTCTGGGCAATAGCTTGCTTAATCTCCACAACAGCACTTGGATGCTTGGCTTCACCCTGAGGCTGTCCATGAGTGGGTGCCTCACAGAGAAAAGCCAGGAGGGGTTCCACAGTGGTATGCATATAGCACCTTGAGACCCTAACGGGTGAGGAGTGTGCTATACAAGTGCAAAGTTTACAGTTTTTCTTTTTCCAACAAGGTACTATTGCTCTTTTGGATCTACGGAGTGTTTTTGATCTCCTTCTGTGTCAGTTATACCACTTGCCTCTGTCTTCTCAGCAACTGTTGGCAGTAGGAATCAAACTGACACACTTGATTTCAATTTCTTTTGACTATAAGTTCTTGGCTGTTCTTGTGGATATTTCTTTTTGGTCCTGATTCAGTACTTGTTCACTCTCCTGGACATTCTTGTTGCTCTGAAGGTGTTTCAACTGTCTCTTCAGCTTGAGTTCTTGTTTCACCTCCATCTATACCAAGAGCTTCAATGTCACTCTGTGAGGTATCCGATATTGGATTTCTTCACCTGTCTGCAGTTCCTCAACCACTTTTTCTTGTCGTTGTGTCTCCTGTAGTTTGCTCCTTGTGCAACTTGTACAGTTTGCAGTGGTACAGTCACCAGTGTTCTTGGTTTAGGCTCATAGAACAATATTTCTTCAAAATAGATCTTATTCTGTGGGTATGCAAAGCATGCACCAGTGTGGTACTCCAGCACATGTAACAACAATGTTCATGTTTAAAATGGTAGGGACATTTCCACCTAGGCTCCAGACAGGACTTTCTCACATGCTTCTTAATGAGTACCCTGGATTTACTAGTAGCACTGCTCTTAAAGAGGATTTGCAGCAACAGCTTTAACCTGTTGAAAAACAGAAAGCACCAAATCAGCCAATACTTTGCAGCAATTGAGTATTATGTCATCTGTTATGTTCATTAGTGCATTGCAGGTAAGGCAGACAGTCTCTTGGCTCTTCCCATTAGGATTTCATGGGGTATAAACCTGTCTTCCTGTCAGGTGTACTTTGAAGACTCACCAGCACCAAAGGCAAAGCATCAGGCCATTTCGGTGAAGTGGATGCATAGACGTTGGCCAAATGCCAACTGGGACTTGATTGTTTCATTAAGTTGTTTCACTATACCAGAGGCCTCTGGTTGTTAGCTGAAATGAAACTTCTGCTCCACTTGTAATGCTGCACACATCTAAGGGATCTCACTGTTAAAGTTCCTCGATCTGGCTCCAGAGAAACCAGCATTCCATACCTCCATGCCAGCTCTCTTAACAGCAGTTTAGGTACAGTGTGACTGTCATTTATCCATGTTGGATAGGCTTCCACCCATCAAGAGACAATGCACACTATAGTCAGAATGTATCTTATTTAGCGGTGGGCAAAACATTCTGCTCCAGTGGAGAAGTTCACAGAGTTTTGCCTACTCTGCATTTCACTTAGAGTCAGGAGTTCTTCCAAAGCTCCAACTGCCATGTAGCAGAGTTTTTATTGTGTGCAGCTCTCCAACATTAAGTTGCTGAAAGCGAACAAGAACTTGTATTCAATAGCAAGATTTTCGGGTGCTAGAATGCCTTCCAGTGACATTTCTCAATGAGGCGGTCGCAGCAGGTAATGGCCGGTTGCATTGAGAAAGCTGCCACTCGAGAAGAAAATCTACTTGAACGGCAGAAGGAAGCAGTGCCCACTTGCTGAATTCTGTTACACCTCACATAATATAACTCCTTTTGGGTAAAACTGCCTTTCAGGAAATTAACTGCTTTACTGTATTTATCCATCTCAATAGGTGAAGGTGCGTTAGTACGAGAATCTCTCAGTGGCTCTGAATTTGGCCAATATACAGCAATTTTATATTCAGACCACAAATCATTCAGAACAATGTCAAATAATGTATTCAAATTAGTCCAAATACTTTTAAAATCTTAACAAACCTTTCAACCTGTGTGTACCACTGCATAGGGTTTTCTCCCAACTTGGAGAAATTGTTTAGAAATGATGTAAGATCTCTCCTACTCCAAGGCACATGAACATACCCTCCATCTGGTATTTCTCATAATGGATAAGCCAAACCTCCATCATCTGGCGGACCTGGAAGTAACGTTCCTTTACTTCAGCCTCCTCTGTTGGTTTCTTTTTCTTTTCATGGTTCTTTGTCCACTTGCTTTCGAATTTCTCAAATTCACTCCATCGGTGAGTGCATTTCACTAATAATGTGCAATTGCATTCCTGAAGAATGCATTGTCTCAATTGAGTCATCACCCGAATGTACCCAGAAACCTTTCTGCAATGGGACCTGCTTTGATGCATCAACTTCAAATTTATTTGCTAATTCAGTCAGTTTGTCTTGTACAGTTGCAGCTAGCCTAGTAATTTATTTGTACAGACAAATCAGTTCTTTTTCTTGGTATTGATTCACATGTCCTTCATCTAAACACCCCCTAATTAATTCCTCCAATTCAGTTTTTAATCTTGGGACATTTTATGGTCTTTATCTTTCTGTACTCTGACTAGTACCTGGACTTTCTGCATTCTCTGCCTTTGCACTTGTTCGAATAGCTGCCACAAACCATATGAAAAAAAACATCTTCAAGCTAGTTTGTTTCACCTTCTGTTGCCTGTGTTGTAAAGACACATCTTCTCCCTTCCATTAATGATTGAATATTCTGTGGAAGTGTCTATGCAACAATCTGCAAATTCTATAAACTCTGTGTCAGGTGCTCCTTTACAGCTCCTTGAGGTACTGTATTTGGGGTAGTATTAATCGGAGCATATAGTTTGCACATCTCTACTGTTTGAGCTGTTATAACCCTAGTAACAGGTGCTAGGACAGGAACAATAGAAGCAGTATAATGTGTATGCATCACTGTTTGTACAGTCTCAACTTGGGCAGGTACATTTGGTAAGTGACAGAAAGATTCCCAATGTTCACTTACTATAAGTACATTTCATGGTTAAGCGTCTGCATTACACTAATTAAATCATAGGTTTCTCACACATTCTAACTAACAAATTATTGTTTATATAGAACCAGTTTACGGAAATTAAACTAATCATGCTAATACATTATTATATTCTATGAAAGCTATACCTATAGGAAGGCTGAACTCCAACATTTTCAATTAAGTCATGCATTTCTCAGTGCTTTCATGTTATTGAAAGTTTAACATCTCACATTCTGCTGTAGGTCAGGATTTATGATAAGAAAAAGGAACAAGCATTCTGCAGCCTTTCACACTCAACACTGATAAATATGAAAGCCTAATGCTCTCACTTGCTTTCAAAATATAGCCTCCCTTCTGAGGCCTACTCATTATGTTTACATGTTAATTGCATTAATTTCCATGTCTTAGAAATTCTGCTGAACCCTCTTGAACCAATTATCTAATAACATACCATATAATAAAGAGAGAACAGGAGCACATAGCTTCTCTGTGAAAGTGCTTTCACTATGAAACTCTTGCCATGATCGGTTACATGCTGATACTCTATCTTGCTGATTCTTGCTGGTTCATGCCGATACTGCACCTTTTAGAAGGCAATTAAATATGTAGCTTTTCAAACAAGCATAGACTCTCTGATTTATTATCTGCTTTGCATTTTGTTCATTTTTAACCCCTCATGATACATATTTTAGAAACATTTATAATGAAGCACCATTGGTTACATGTGCTATGTCACAGTTTTTTTAACAATAAGATTCCAAATGTGAACAGTGTTCTCGAACCTCTTGTTTATCAAGGCACTTGCCATGGAGAACCTTGGTTCCAAACTGCCTGCATTTCACTCATTTTGAATGGTGCTAGGATCTTCTATGAAATACCCTCTTTGTTCTGTTTGATGCATTCTGTTGATGGAGTACCTCAATCGGTGTTTGTAGTGACATTAACATTTCTTCTAAAAACTCTAAATCAAATCAAGTAATACATATTAGAAAACATCACTCACAGTCAATCCTGTAGCCCTCAGATCTTTATGTCAGGCTTCTAGGAAACAGATGTTTATCCAAACATAGTCCTGTAGTGACCAATTACTGGGGTCAGCTGGGCCTTCTTTGAGTTATTCTGCTTTCTTCTTTGTGTGCCCCTCTAGCAGATAAAGGAGGCTAGCTCCTTCAACCTTGAAGAACTATTCCAGTACATGGATGTTGGTAAAAGTCAGGAATCTTTAAGTCTTCTTGATCCCTCCTATCAGGCAGAGTAATCATCCTTTAATATGTTTCCTTCTTAGGACTATAAATGTCCTGGCACCCATCTAATTCTGTGCACTAGCCAGGTTTTTGAGAAATCCCTGCACCCAAGTCTGGGTACTTCTTGAAAATCTGCAGATTTAATTTCATTGCATTCTTTCATCATATGATTCCTGCTGACTTTCTCAGAATCCATCAACCATAATGTCTCTAAACACTTCCAGGAGGCAGGAGCCTAATCCCTCCCTTGAGCCACTTGAATATGTAAGTTAGGGTTCCTCCCCTTTGACAGTGTTAGAGCTGGATTTCCTTTCCACTGGGGGATACGTGAGAAAGACTGAGGTGGCTCTGTGAATCAATGGTTGGAGTTCCTGACACCCTCAAATAGGATGTCCCCTTTCAAAATGGCTAATAGCTGCCAAGTAACCATTGTTATCACACTCCTGTCTTGCTACAGTCTGCAGCCAAGCCATTTTATTTGAAAATAAATGTAATTAGAAGACAGCCTTAGATGTGCACTAGGTGACTAAAGAATGGTTGTGAGCTAGGCAAGTTTTAAACCAGTTAAATCTCAGGTAGCACAAAGTACACCTTGATAAAGTTAATTTTTTACTGACGTAAAAATCTACTTTCACCATTTATCTGGATTTTGAAAACTACATTTTATTCACAGCAATAGTATTTTCTAATTCTATTTAGGACACGAATGGCAAATCTTTGCTATGTAGGCATGTTCATGGAATATGAACCTTTACTGCACAATGACAAAGAGATTTCGCTTTCCTAAATCTAGCCTGACAACGTTTATGAATTAAGGACCCAACTTTGAGGCTAACAAAGCAAACTTTAAGGATGGCAGAGTTGATCTATAAATGTTGGATTTTCTTCATGACATAGGCACGTCATTTTGATATATAATGGTGCAGTATTTTTAAAATACTGTTTAGCCTAGGTCCATTTGAACTCTGTGAAGCTATATATTTTTTAAATATGTGAGTGTACAGCGAAAAACTAAAGCCCACACATAAAATTTAATTTCCATATACTACAATTGAGTTCAACCCATTCAGTATGCCCAGAAGTTTTGCTTTTTTTATCACCTGATTTTGGACTTTTTTACTGTGGGAGAGTCTCACTTCCTGTGTCTCACTCACGGTTATCTCATGGCAAATGGAATGCATGTATTTACTGCCAGTGTCTGCCATTCAAGATAAGGCCACAGAAAATGCAGCAAAGGTAAGGGGTCACTTGTCTGGTTATAAGTGAACATGTGTACACATGTGGGTACACACACATGTACAGGCGACACGAAGGAGACTACTGTCATGCACAGCCTGATAAGTGTGCACAGGTAGCCTTGCACAGTGGGGACTCTGTAGGATCAGATATTGACCTAGGAAGTACCTTATATGGTTAGTGTACACTCACAGGGAAAGTATGTGTGATTTACTGTTTTGTGTGTAGTAAAACTTTATTATACACATAGGAGATAACTGCCTTAGAGTGCAGTGTTTCTTCCCTTTGGCCTCCAGAGACCAGTGACAGATCGATTTGAGGTGTGACCTGTTCAGGAAAATCAACTCTGCAAGTTCCAAAAAGATAACTGTAAAATTTATGGATCACCCAGAATTGTCATTTCTCTGATTCAGCTCAGAATCAGAGCCCATGTCTGGTGTCACCATGCTTTGGCAGGTTAGTTCCATTTCTTTCCATCAGCAGGAGGAAAGGGATGAGGTGGAGTGATCTGCTGCAATCAATCAGCTGTTACGCTGTAGCAGGGATGGGCCTGCAAACTGAAAAAAGGAGGGAACCCAGATCTCTGGAGGCAACAGAGGAGGGTGCTTTGCTTTGCAAACCTAGTGGGGAAAGCCCTGACAGTGAAGCCCACATAAGAGCTGTGGCTAGTAACTCCTGGCTGACGCCATTTTGAACTGTCCCAGCATGCTGTGCAGGAGAGTTGGGACAGGGTTGGAGAGTTGAAGTTGCACCCTAGGATTGGCTAGGGGTGCCTGGTGTTTGGACCCTTCCTCTCCCCCTTAACAGCTCTTGCACTAAGGGAAGACTCTATCATTCATGGTGATTTTTCTGTGCTTTGCTCTGGACCGTGGGACCGCAATTGAGAACTGGAAGGAAGACACCCCTGATGACCAGGAACGAGTAAGGGCTCTGCCCAGTTGACCTCAGGACCAGTGAGTCTCCCCAAGGGCCAGTGAGATTGGCCCAATTACAGTCCTCCAGGACCAGTCGGGGGAAAGCCCTGGACTTCTGCATCCAACAACCAAGACCAGGAGGAAGGCTGGTGTAGGGAGCCTGGAGAACCAGCTCACTGAGAACTGCACTGCTTTGGAGGTGAGGAGGTCTGCTGAAAATGAGCTCACCATCAGCAGTAAAATGAGCCCAAGATCATCACACTTGGCCCAACAGGGCCTGAATTATGGCAGTTTAAAGTTTGGTGACCTTCAACCTTTTGGGGATGAAGCACATGGGAGTCTGCCACCAGTTCTTAATGTTCTGTGGGGTGGGACAGGGCCCAGGATCTTGTCTTTCCAAGAAGGGGCAAGCTGGTGTCCCTTCCCCAGACTTTCTTTTGACCCAGGGACCTCCATTCCGCTGGTTGTACTTATCAGAAAAGGGTCCGTAACCCCTTCGCTGACCTGAATGCGAGCAGCAAGAGGAAGCTCCATTGTGCTAGCAGCAGTGGACCTGCCCTGCTCCCTGAGCCCGTGTCTGGGCAGAGCGGTTAGTCACCATCGAAAAAGGAGACACAGATTTATGTTTTGCTCAGTGTAAAAGCTTTATTTAGATCATAATGTAGACAATGATTATTGCTCACAGTGTGTATGTTTTTTAACAGTTCTAAGTGCATTTTACACATGATCATAATTATTGATAATTACATTTACGTATAAAATTATGGCCCTCATTACGAGGCTGCTAGTCTTAAGACTGCCAGCCCCATGGTGACAGTCAGACCACCACACTCCAGGCAGTCTCACTGCCACATTACAACCCTGGTGGTCAGACCACCCTGGGGCCCCCATCCCTGCTAGGAACAAGGCTCCCGACAAGTTGACAGCATACAGACTTGTGGTCAGCCACAGCAGCGCAGTTATGACATCTGAAGACCAGCTTTACATTAATAAGATTTATGCAGTAAATCAGGGGCCTCATCCTTTTCTCTAATAAGAACAACTTATATTCAATGACAGTTATTCTGAACTAACAATATTATTACTGTAGTGACACTGTGCTGAGCAAGACTCCTGTATCCACCAGCCTTTCCAAGGCTGATGGAAACAGTGCAGGTGGCTAAAGGGGGGGGCCTGCATTACCCATGGTATGGGCATTGCAACGACCCCCCTCCCCAGCACCCTCTGAATGTGCAGAGTCTGTTTTGCAGACAGTGCTCATTCTGAGGGAGCTGGTATGCTACGGTATTGGCCTCTCCTTAGGGGAGCCAAGGCTAATACTGTAACATTGTTCCTGTGGGTCTGACCACCAGGAATGTCATAATACGATGTTCCAGCTGGTCATCCTAGTGGGAACATCATAATATGACCAAGGGGAGGTAGCCTGACTTTTCTGACCACCAAAGTTGTAATGAGGCCCTTTTTAGGTACGACAAGATATGATATGAGACCTGGGTTTTACTGAACCACATCTAAAACAGTTACCTTGACATATAGATTTGATTTTGTTTGACAACATATGATCAATTAACTATATTCTGAAAAATGACTTTATGGTGACTGACCCCTATTAAAACTGAAAAATGTATCTCATTGATTTTATTCCACATATCTTGTATCATAATGACAGTTATCGCAATCTCCAGTTTATTGGAGATTTTTGAGAAAAGCCTGAAAGATAATTTTTCCAAATAACAAAGGATATCACACTGGGATTTTTTATGAGGTACAGAACCAGACCCATATTAATGCTTATACTGACCCGATCAATGATTGCTACAAAAATGGTGAAAGCACATAAGCCAGCCATCCTTCAAATTTCATTTTAATGGTTCTAACTTTATTCCAGTTTCCCAGTAACCATTAGGTAACAAAACCATTATTTTTCGATCTAGGTATTGTCAGTGTGTCCAACAGATGCACATCCATGGAGCATTGATATATGGAATACAAAAAATCATAAAATACTTTTATTTCCTTATACCATACCGTCTTAGGTATGCACCTCATAAAATACTTTTGGATATGACTTTGTCAGCCTCAGAATAGCATCAATTCTATTTCCATGAAGAATCATAACAATCAAAGCATCATCAAAGTGCTTATGTTCAAAGTTCAAAGTGAAAATATTTATATCTCTAAGACATACTGGCAAACATTCAAAATAGTATATTCTAAAATGTTTAATAACTATGTTTCCCTCTGCACTGGATCTATTTAAAGTTTTAAGTGGCACTCTTGGGTTTTACTTCCTCAAAATAAATGAAGACAACATATTTTGTATTCTTCAAAAAACACTATTATACAGCACAGTGTGGACAACAGCAAAGAAAAGTTAAATAATGATAAAGCTGGCACTTTGTTAAAAGCCACTCTACCAACAAGCCTCAAGAGGAGGAGATTTCTCATTAACAAAGATTTAACTTTTAAAGCCAAAGAACTATAATTTAGTTCATACAGTTCAGCTAAATTTGACACTATATAAATCCCAAGATAAAGATGTGCTTTATTATCATATGATTCTCACATCTCTGTGGCTAGTGTATTTGGAGAGCAATTCTTTAATATAACATCTGTTTTCAGTATATGAACTTTCTATTTATAAAATTCTAAAAATTATGATAATATCTTAAAAACTCTCTTGTGTATTGCTTTACTTTGAAGCCTACATCTGACGATCAATCTGACCTTGGCAGACTAAAGATATTGCTTAACCCTTGTGAATATGAAGAAAACCAAACCTCTTCAAATTATAGAAACCCTTTCCTAACACGAGTTCAAAAGCTTTCTTCACACCTAATAAAAATGCCTCACACAGAATTTGCTTAGAGTTGAATGTGTTCAGAGCTTCTGTTAAATAGTTTGTGGTTGCACATAGTTTACAGCCAATGATCAAAACATTTTGAGCCTACTGGATCAGCATATCTGCAACTCTGATTATTCCATTAACTATCAATGTAGTTATAATCATGTAATTGGGTTAAAATAGCTAATCAGCTGATACTCAGTTTGATGCTCAGAATTCTTGCATTTAAAAAAAAAAAAACAGGCCAATACTCCTATGATAAACAACTGATTTATTGTACCACCTGCTCAAATATGTTTGAGGTTTAGCTAATAGATATTGGCAACTTCCTTGCATGTTTTAAAAGGTTCTGCAAGGAAGCCATCCTCTCCACTAGATTTCCCATTAGTTAAGGCTATAATTACAGCTTTAGGCTAATCTGTGGTACATGGCTCTATCAAACCGAGCACAGGTCACTGCAACTGCAATAGCAAAGAAGAAGGCAATTCTTCAAGAAAGCTTTATTAGATCAATTTCCTGATGCTTATTATAAGTATATTTAAATTCTCTTTATGACTCTGAATTCTCTTTTTTCTCAATATAAATCATTTATGGTTCTTTGTGCAGAATTGTCCCAAGGTCTGCCATGCAAGGATTCTCCCCAAGTATTTGCATGCCTCATATATTTGTTAGAGGTATGTTGCATAATTCTAATAGTATTTGCAGAAGTCGTGTTATGACATCTAAAGACCAGCTCTACATGAATCAGATTTATGTCATAGAGCAGGGGTCTCATCCTTTTCACTAATAAGAACAACTTATATTCAATGACAATTATTCTGAACTACCAATATTATCACTGCAGTGCACATCAGACAAGAGTACATTAGTGGAAACCCTATGCAATATTACCAGCATTGATCCCCACAGTGTAGGATTTCCAGCAATAATTTAAAAAAGGCTTGGTCAATTTGGATGCCTTTACACATGTAAGCCACAGCCTTCTGGAAACAACGTAATGATAACAAGGTTTCGCCAGCAGGAAATCCATTTCAGTGAGATGTTACAGAGAAATATTGAGCACTGTGGAGTCCCCTTCAGCAACAGCTCTCAGCCCTGCCCCATTGGAGGAAACTGAGCTCTGAATAAAGTGACTACATCTAATGATAGAAATATTCACTGGGTGAAGGCGCAAGAGTATCTAGCTGGCACGGGATCGTCCTTGGGTACACATTTTCAGTTCCTCCCATTTTGGGATATCCTGCCAAAGGTCCAGGGCTTTACCTGGACCTAGGGCCTGATTGCGAGTTTGGCATCAGAAAACCTGACCACCAGACCCATGGTTAGGAGACCACAGCAAAGCTGGCGGTCTCCCTATCTGCCCTCTTAGGAGTTGTCCACTGGGCTGACCAGCATAAAGCAAGGTTTCCACCAGCCCATTGAAAATTTTGCCGCAACATTGGACTTGGCCAATGTCGTCACACAGGGGCCTTCCTAGTACCCTTGAAATGCACGCTGTCTGCTCTGCAGACAGTGCACATTCTGATGGTGCTGGGGAGGGGGTCCTGCACTGCCCAATAATGTTGTGGGCAGTGCAAGTGGCCTTCCTGTGGCCCCCAACACTTGCTTTCTACCAGTGGAGAACACAGCCCAACCCTGACTGATCACAACCAAGACTTCCGTCAGCCCTTCAGGATCAGAAAGTATTTTGGTCGGCCTTCAGCAACCCTACCCTTTTCCTAGTCAAACAGCACTGGTTGCCAGCAGTTGGTCTTGTGCTTTTCATCACTAAAATTGAATTCAAACTTTTAAAAATCATATCTCTGGTTTCCCTTATTGTATTCTTGTCACTTTGGTGACATGGTTATAAATTGGAGTAGGATTTGTATTGTGTTTTTGACTTTTTAACTGTTTGGTACTTCTAAATGCTTTACACAGTTTCTTAAGCCTCTCTGACACTGAGCCAAGGTTTAAAGTACTGAAACCTTTACTGGATCTATCAAGAATAGTGGCATTATTGCTTGGGGTAGATCACCTTCCACCCCAACTAGTAATCCACTTTCTCACATCCTCTAAATACATTTTGTTAAATTTCATCTTTTGACAGACTTAGATATCCTAAGACTTAAGACACATAATTCTAGTGCAGTGTTGTCTGAAAACACATTAGGATAACTGAAAGGTTGCAAAATTCCAAAGCAGATGGGAATAAAAAAAGGAGCAATACATGCAGCACACTCATGTTCCGCAGAGACATTGGTATATTACTTTTATCCAAGGCTCAAGAATCTAATAGGTCTTCAATATCCAAACCCTTCCTATACGTGGCAAAAAGGTTTGCTATTTTTAGTTTGTTCTATCTAAAATTGAGAGCTGTGTAATCTCAACGTAAGGACAGAAGGAAAGTGAAACTGCCTTCTATAATAATGTTATTTTGAAATGGTAAAAGTGTTTAGACAAGATCTATTAACACATTTGTATTATCCTCCAAAGTACACTACAGATTTACTAGATTTACTAGGGGCATTTGTTAAAATAAAACTGAACAGTTCACCCAAACCTAATGACCCTCTTTATGAGTTTGCCAATTATGTATTTCAGCCTTCTGAACTTTACTCCTTAACAAGCATCTGCCATGGAAGAAAATCATGTAAACCCTGACCACTTTTTTAACATAGTAAAATGTGAGAGTCTATATTTTGGGATATGGGTTTCCTACAAAAGACAAATGGCCAGATTGAGCATACAAACATATGCTTCAATGGTTTATGATTTTCACTTATAATTCAGGCCATTAGCATTAAAAGATTATTTTTAAATCAGCTTTTACCATAGAACAAAAATATAATTAAAAAAAATAGGACTCTAAGAAACACATAGCATTGTTGCCAGAAACTTAAAGCACAATAAACTGCTAAGTGCATAACCTTTTTGCCACCAAAATTGTAATGAAAAAAAGGTTTCAATTCAATACAGTACATCCATTAAGTACAATGAGATACGTTCTAATATCAGTGAGTTAGCTCTAAAAAGTGATAAGTGCATACTATTAACAAGGATTGTAAAATGACAATCAAAATAAAATGTCCTTTATCTCCCAACTTGTAGCAAAAGGAACCATAGATTAAATAAACTGATGGTGTACAATGATGTTGCCCTAACATGGATTGGCATACTAATTGTGCAAGCATCCTATAATTCCTCTGTTTGCACAATGTGCTGGATGCTACAATTCCTCCTGTTTGTGCGATCTGCCAGCAACCTTTGATCTTCCTGTTTATGTGATCGGCCCCTTCTGTGCATGACAGCTTGAGCAGCTGAGGATTAGAACACTTTTTTAAGGGACCATTTGCTACATCTTTAAAAGCAGCCATTTTGAGAGTGGCACCCTGTGAGTAATTCAAGTGAGTGGTTATCGGCCAACGTTTAACTGTTACGTGCGAAGAACCTACAGTGATTCACACACCTTACAATTATTCACAAGTGATTCAGGAGAACTTTAAACTGTTCAGTAATTTGCAGTGTGATGAACATCCAGTGACTCACACACTTAATCTTTTTTTTTTTTTCTTTCTGCATGTCCATTGAATTTAGTGGTACTGATAACATTCAGTGATTCACACACTTTTAATGCTAAAAATCTATTATGTGCACATTGTTTTAGTTGATGTTTTATACACTAATAATATAAGAAGTGTGTAAATGTTAGTATTGTTCATAAAATTTAGAATGTGGCTAACATTACTGTAATCCCTCCTAAAGGAAATCTGTACAGTCCACGAGAACCACCAATGCCATGGTGCCAATAGAAGGAGTATTTTTCAAGTTACATAGCTCCTATAGATTTTGTTTACAAACTATCAGGGGCAAGGACAAAAAAAAGTTTATTGTTACATTCATTCAGCCCGAAAGAATTAAGAATATATAGTCAATTAAAAGTAGAGGTGAGAGGAGGAGATTGTATTGAGTTTATATAAACTATTACACAATTGGACAAGTATACCTCCATGAGAGTCTCTATAGGGGTCACTAGATGCAAATTGTTTAATTGAAAAAAGCACAAGGATGAATCCATCGATGAATATGAAACTATCTTTGGACTGTGGTCTCCTTGAAGAACTGATAAGAGATCAGGTGGCAATGCAGGCATATGAATCATCAATACAAAAAAGATTATGGATTAATGCAGACACAGAGTTAAACAATGTCTTGTCTATAGTGTGCAAAGCAGAAATGTCTGTGTGGTAGGTGGGCTGGGGCAGTAAAGAATGATTGAACCTGAGTTGGAGGTGGTGGTAAAAATGTACAGTCATAAAACTAGGAACACAACTTATAAAATCAACAAACAAAAAAGCTTACGAACCTAAGGTAGTCAATGAAAAGGTATTCAATGAAAAATTATAATGATACAGGTGTGATAGTATGTCCCACTTAGCAAATAATAAAAACAGTCCTGCCTTAACACAAAGGTGTAGTAGATTTTGGGAAAGAAGGTCATTTTGTACATGTTTGCAAGATGAAAAAGGAGAAGGGTGACAGAGTAAAATGTGTTGAGATTGAAAGTACTAATTTATCTAGTGAAGATTAAAATGAGGAGGTATTGCATGTTAGAGAAAAATTATTTCTAAACATCTCCGATGAGAGCTGTAAAATCAAACCTATATTTTTCACAAAGATTGAATTTTAGAACTACATATAACAGCAGATTCTGGCACACCTTATGTCATTCTAAGCAAACAAAAAGTGTGGAAACATACATTTGAAAAGAAACTGCAGTTTTGTTCAGATATTGCATCGGAGAGTTTCAATGATGAGACAATTGACATGATTGAGTACAGAAGGTTAATTTTCAGATTTAAGATCAGAAACATGTATGGGGAATTAAATGTAGCAAAGAAGGGTCCATCAGTCCTTGGGTGGTTAGACCAAAACAATATGCAGATAGTATTACATCTCAACAGTAATGAATAAGTCATTATAGTGGATAAAGAGGAAATAATAGGTAAGGAGTTGTTAAAAAAGGATTCCAATGTCTTCGCTGAGAGAAATTGGGTTGTTGAAACATTTTGAAAACAAAATTATTCTAAAGGACAGTGCTAAATCAAAGCGCAAAGCTAGGAATGTACCAATGGCAGACAGAGATGAAGTCAATGCAGAATTAACATGAGTAGTGGAGGCAGGAATCATAGAGCCTATTGAGTCAGCAGAATGGTTAACTCCATTAGTCGCTGCATGCAAAGGTAATGGCAAAGTGAGACTGTGTATTGACTTACAGGACTTAAATAACAACACCGTAGTAGACCAATTTCTTTTGCCGAGGATCAGCAAAATGCTAAATATGACAAAGAGAATGATGTATCTGCTGCCTGTCACAGATATCCCTTCATCCAATAGAATGAAACACAATGTATTCATCACTCAAGTGGGATGTTTTCAATTAAGAAGAATGCCATTTGGCTTAGCATCCGCAGTGGCAGTGTTTCAAAGACTGATGCTCAACTTGTTTGGAAAAATATAAGGAATCTCATTTTTCAAAGATGACATACTAGTTATGGGGAGAGATGAGGAGGATCATGAAAGGACCTGGAAAAAGCACTACAAGTGTTGGATACTCATTATCTTACAGCAGAATAAGCCAAATGTAAACTAACTATAGAACATGTGACCTACTTAGGTCATGAGATTAGAGAAGTAGGAAATTAGACCAAAGGTAAGTTTGCTAAAGGCTATTAAAGAGGCTCCATATCTGCAGAAGAAAGAGGGTTCAAAGTTATTTTTAGGGTAGGTGGAATTCTTTTTCAAAATGTGTAAAGATGCTTTCCATGAAAACTTTTCAAGTAGGCAACTTATTAAAAACATGAAACAAGCAATTTGTTCAGCACCCGCATTGCAATGATTTGATCCCCAAACAACCAACTGCTGATGCTAGTAGTAAAGGCCTAAGGGTTATGTTATCTCAGAGGGATAGTCCAGGTGCTGAAGTCATAGTTATATTTGCTTCAAAGACACTGGGCCTCATTACAACCCTGACGGTTGGTGGAATAGTGGAGGTATTTCCGCCAATAGGCTGGCGGTACCTACCTCCACTATTATCATATTGATGGTTTGGCTCAAGCCAAACTGCCAATGTACCACTCCGTCCGCCAGGGTGGTAACAGCCGCTGGACTGGAGTCTTCGGTCTCCAGCCGGGCGGTGTCACAATCCCACCCTCGGGATTATGAACCTGCCTACCGCCATGGGTTTCGTGGCAATCTCACCACCCTGAAAACCATGGCGGTAGGCACTATCAGTGCTAGGGAATTCCTCCCCTGGCACTGATAGGGGTCTCCCTCACCCCCCTTCCAGAGAGCCCGACCCCTCCCGACATAAACACACACACACACAATACACATACATACCCACACACCGCAACACACATTAACATACATTGTCGCACACACACAGTCACAACACACAACATACATGTACACTCACATTCAGGCATTCCACGCAACTCACACCTGCATGCACCTATACAACAACAGACACACACTCCTCCCATACACACAACACCCCACACATGCACACAACACCCCCACCACCTCTCCTGTCGTAGAACCCGACTTACCTGCTTGCAGGGGATTCTCAGGTACAGTAGGCAGTGTCTTGCTGGTGTGGCGCTGCTGCTGGCAGCAGCGCCAAATTACCGCCAGCCGCCACTATAACTGTTGACAGAATTCCGCCAGCCTTCTGGCAGAATTCTGCCTACGGTCATAATGCGGATGGCGGCTGTAATCTACGGAGATGGTATGTTAGTGGCTGTCGCCGTGGCGGTAGGTGGCATTTACCGCCAATGTCATAGAGAGAAGCTCTGGCCTGTGTATCGGCATTGGAACTTTTCCAATCTTTTGTATGGGGAAAGGAAGTGATTCTTAGATGTGACCTTAAAACTATGGGGGAAACTTTGACTACTGTAGGAATGTCAAGGGTCTCAGCTAGGTTAGCCTGTTTATCTATGTGTCTATTGGATTTCATATATAAAGCTGAATACTTACTAGGGAAAAGAATTATGTAGCAGATCCAGAATACCACTTGCATTGCTTGAAAATCAAGAGGGTTTGTTAGAAAAATAAAAAATTGAATGGATAATAAAACAGGAAAACACTTTCTAAATTTGAAGGAATGCTGAGTAGAGAATGAGTAAAATATACATTTAAGTAAGACAATCAAATTGGTGAAGAATCAATAGCCCACGAATGACCTAGCAATTGTAAAAAGATTTCTAGTTAGAGGGGAAAGGGTTACTCCTCTTTCTTCTATGAAGAAAAAAAACATGAGGGGCATTTGTTACTAATAACAACTAAATTAGCAGTGAGAGGTTTATATTGGTGGCCAGAAGTAGGCAAGGATGTATAGAGGGTGGTCAGGGAATACCATGATTTTATGTCTGGGGATAAATCCTAGAAAAAATTGAGACCTCCAATGAGAAATAATTTTAATGTTAGTGTCTGAAAGACCAGTAGCAGTTGACATTATGGTGGTCATTATGGCGGTAAATCCCGCTTACTGCCACGGTAACGGCCGCAGAGGCAAACATTTGTTCACCAAATTATGACACACACACCAATCCGACAGAATATTGCCACATACACAAATCTGCCATCCCCAACATCAGTGCTAAAGTGGCGGTACCAACACCCATACCGTTACGCCAACAAAACAACGCCCACCATGTTATGGCCCATGAATGACCACGGTGGACATTCAATGGCGGTAAACCATTGGCGGTGCACACAGGCACGCTCAGAATGGTCACCCATGTACTAAACCACACAACATTGGCCAATACCAAAAACACACACCTGACAAACGTTCACACAGCACACCCACGCCCACAACACTATAAAACACACCCCCACATCACCCACAATCCTTTTCAAACATAAGAAGACCACTGCACCTTGCCAGGACAATCCCAGAGATAACTGCACACAAAAACCATAACTACCCATTCATCCATCACACAGCACACACCCCACAACATCACTCAACACACTACAACCATGTCCCAACAAAGGCACATTGTTTCACAGATGAGGAGTTACGGGTCATGGTGGAGGAAATAGTTAGGGTAGAGCAACAGCTGTTTGGAGCAGAGATACAGCAAATATCCATTGCCAGGAAGATGGAGCTATGGCAGAGATTTGTGGACAGGGTGAACGCTGTGGGAAGTATTCAAGAACAAGGGATGACATAAGGAAGAAGTGGAAAGACCTACTGGGGAGGGTACACTCCGTGTCAGCAAGATACCAGCTCGCCATACTGGTGGTGGACTCCCACCTTCTCCCCCACAGCTCACAGCATGGGAGGAGCAAGTCTTGCATTACTGTATCCTGAGGGCCTCACTGGATTTGCTGGTGGACTGGACACTGGTGAGTCAACATTTACTACTTATCACGCCCCATGCCTGCATGCCATATCACCCCCTCACCCTCACTCCCATCACTCCACTCCATCCCACTCACTGCACCTAAACATGACTAACCCCAATGCCAAGCCCTGCATGCCATACCAGTGCATGGGCAGCCCTCCCCTCATGGACACCCATCACCAAAGCATGCACAGCATGGAGAACTAACAATCACACAATACATAATCATACACAAACAAAGGTGACAGCAACAATAGAGGGGAAGATAGGGACTTACAATAGGTCACAGACATAAAGCATGATACATCACTTACATCCCCACAGGTGCCCCAGCCAATGTCAGTGGAGAGGAGGTGCCACGACAAAGCAGTCTCCCAACAGAGGATGCCCCCAGTGATGACAGTAACTCTGGACTTCAGGACCTGGATGAACTACCTGGCCCATCAGGGACCACTGGTTACTCGGTCACCACAGCCCACTCACAGTCAACCACAGAGCCTCGCCCATCAGTATCCAACACCACAGCACCCAACCAGCGTACCAACATCTCTGTCCCCAGGACACGTTAATCAGCAGTGTGCCCACCTGTACATGGAACCCAGTCCACACCTCACCTCCAAGAAAATCAAGGACCTGGGATCTGTGGCAGTGGGCACACCGTTAAGGGGCAGAGGCACAGGGGATCAGGGACCCTGGGAGGACCACTGTGTGCCAGGGGGAGGACAGGCCCAGGGAACCGACTCTCCAGGAGGCACTCACCAAAATCCTGGGTACCTACCAATGATCCCAGGACATGATGGGCCAGATCCTTAACAACATGCAGGAGAACAAGCGGCTGCAGGAGGAGCACCATCAGGAGACCAAGGAGGACTTGGAGGCTCTCAACACCACCATGATCTCCATAGCAGGGGTGCTGGCAGACATGGCCAACATCATGAGGGAATCAACAGCACACCAGTGGGTCCCTACCACTAGCCAGTCAATTGACCAGCCTTCCACTTCTGCTACAGCTAGTGGGAAGGAGGCCACGCCACAGGACCCACAAGTCACAAGCACCCTTCCCCCTGCAGAAGGTGAACCACCCCGCAAACATTCCCTGCGACCCAGACAGAAGCCAGTGACACTTGCCAAGACCAAGACCACTGCCAGGAAATGAGACTCTCCTGTTTGTCCCTCTTGTGTCCCACCCTGTCTCCTTGTCCACTTTGAACTGCCTTTGCTCGCCTTTCTATGGCCCCTTGGACACTGGACCTGTGCTACAAACAGACTGGAACAATACCCTGGAATTTCCTCTACCATCACCCCATTCCATTGCACTTTTCAGTCAATAATTTGCTCTACAATAAACACCCTTGAGCACAACTTGAGTGACACCGTTTTATGTGTTGAAAATGTGCATTTATGGGAACAGTCACATCTAGTACAAATGATCTGAACACTGTGATAGCATCCAAATAATGACCTTTAGCTGTCTGCAGTAAACACATCAGAACACTGTTGTCATATCACGAACAGCTGTAAAATGACAAGCCATAGGTGACAGTAAGTTGAGATGCAAAGGAAGTGAATGCCTTCATAGTACAGCCACACAGAAAACATCAATAATCAGAGTAATGGTCAGTTCCACTGTCTCACCTGTGTGTCATTGGAAGTATTGACGTAAAACTGTTGTTCTGTTGTCTTCGTCCTTATCCTTATCCTCTGCCTCCTCATCCTCACTGTCCTCAGGGCCCACTGCTGCCACAGGGTCATCACCAGTCCCCTCCTCCTGCAGAAGAGGCACATGTCATCTGATGGCCAGGTTGTGCAACATGCAGCATGCCACCACTATCTGGCAGACCTTCTCAGGTGAGCAGCACAGGGATCTACCTGTGAGATGCAGGCAACTGAACCTGGCCTTCAGGACGCCGAAGGTCCTCTCGATTATTCTCCTGGTTCGCCCATGTGCTTCATTAGAACAGTTTTTAGCCTCTGTCCTGGCATTCCTCTCAGGGATCAGGAGCCACAATAGGTTTGGGTAGCCAGAGTCACCTGCAAGTATTGAGGGACAAAATTTAGCCTCACACAATGCTATGGGGATAACACTTGAAGGCATACACTGACATACAGTGGATGGGGACTCTGGCTTACCTATTAGCCACACCCTGTGCGTCTGTAGTTGGGCCATCAGATTTGGGATGCTGCTATTCATCAGAACTAAAGAATCATACACCGACCCAGGATACTTGGCAGTAATGTGGGGGATGTACTGGTCCGCCAGGCACACCATTTGCACAGTGAGTGAATGGAAACTCTTCCGATTCCTGAACACCTGTTCATTCTGGCGGGTGGGGGGACAAATGGAATATGTGTACCATCAATCGCCCCGATAATATTGGGAATATGTCCTATAGCATAGAATCCTGCTTTCACAGTGGCAAAATCTCCCACCTGGGGGAAAGAAATGTAGCTGCACATGTGTTTCACCAAGGTAGACAATGCCCTTGCCAGCACGATTGAGTACATTGGCCATGACATTCCTGCTGCCAAGCCCACTGTCACTTGGAAAGAACCATTTGCCAGGAAATGGAGCACTAATAGAACCTGCACAAGAGGGGGGATCCCAGTGGGATGACGGATAGGTGATATCAGGTGAGGCTCCTATTGGGCACACAGCTCTGTGATTGTGGCCCTGTCCAGTCTATAGGTGAGTATTATGTGCCTGTTCTCCAGTGTAGCCAAGTCCACAAGGGGTCTGTAAATGGGGGTTTGTCTCCACCTCCTATTCAGCCGCAGTGGTAGGCATCTAAGGGACACAAGAGTGTCACAATTTGCACAATGGAACCACCATCTCAGTGTGCATACAGCATTAATGTGATGGGACAGTGAGAATGTATGGGCAATTTTCATAAGTGATGCAGTTATGGAAGATCTGAATTTAGTCCACCACCATGAAATGGCATCCACTTGTCCTGTATGTAGGGGCAGGTGGAAGTCAGGTAACTCTGCTGACGTTGTGCGTCATGGCAGAAGGCGGCTTGCACCGCCGTGCAATTCCTCATTGGCTAATATGAGGCTCTATGGAGTACAGTGGACAATGGGAATCAGTGTCGGCAGTGACGATGTACACCGCCTCAGAGGTGACCAGCATTTTCTGTTTCTACCTCACTTGATTCCTGACTTTCCACAGGACAACACCTACCCTGCGTGTGTTGCTGTGACCTGTGTCTGGAACCTACCATGGCCCGTGTGACCAGGTAAAGGTCCCCTGCCTTCACTTCAACGGTGTTGGAGCGCTTGGTGGATGGGGTCCTGCCCCAGTATGGACAGCTCTATGGGCCTCCAGACCAACAAGTGAGTACACCTTGGGCACGATGCATGTGGGAGGGTTGTATGGAGATGTATTTGCAGGCATCCTGTCATATGTGGGGTGGTATGTCTGGTGATAGTGTACATGGTGTGTGATGGGTGACGTGTGTGCCAATGGATTTGGAAATGGGATTTGGGGCCCATACGTGACAGGCTGCATTGTATGTGTAATGTCGTTCTCCTGTCTGCATTACCTCTGCAGGTCAGCACCCATCAAAAGAAGGGCTTGTGGCGTGCCATCACCAAGGACGTGCGGACTCTGTGGGTCTACAGCAGGAGGAGCACCCACTGCAGGAAACGGTGGGAGGACCTGAGACGCTGGGCATGGAAGACCGTGGTGGCCCAGTTGGGGATGACCTCCCAGTGAAGCAGGGATGCCCATCGGAACCTGACTCCCCTGATGGCCTGAATACTGGCAGTGGCCTACCCAGAGCTGGATGGGCGCTTGAGGGCATCACAGCAGCCACAAGAGGGTGAGTATAGTGGGCTTTACTACAATCTTTGGTAGGTGGCATGGGATCCGGGTGGTGGTTGTGATTTAGTGGGTGCCCCATAATGCCAGGACAGACATTGCAGCTTGATCCAGCTCAAGGGTAATAGCTGTATGGCAAATGAAGGTAACCTAGCTTGTCTGCATTCCGTGTCAGTCAGGGCTTTGCGGGTCCCAGGAGGTGTGCAGTTGGTGGTGTTTGACCCTCATTTTGATTTGGCATCTAGCCAATTAAATGCCAGTGCAATGGATGTTGCTCAATCCTGATCCCTGTGTGTGACGGTGCTGTTAATGCCAACTGTGCTGTTGGTGCTGTAATTGACCCAGTGTTCCCTTTCTCTTCCTCCCCCCTTTTCTCCTTCTGTCATCCTGCCCATGTGTGCATTAGCATCATCTGGCAGAGAAGCAGGGGTACCGGCAACAGAGGGAGCTGCATCCTACAGGATGCAGGAGGCAGAGTCCACCGATGCCGAGGGAACCAGTGGGACGGAGGGTGAGGGGAGCACCACGGCGGAGACAGGAGGTGACAACACAGACTCAGATACCTCCTCTGATGGAAACTCCCTGGTGGTAGCGGACACCTCTGTGACCAACTCAGCTGTAGGTACAGCCGCCACCCCACGTACCAGCACTGCCCTCCCTGTAGCCCCTCAGTGAGGTTCCCGTGCCCACTCACTCAGGAGGGTGGGCATCTCCTTCGCACCAGGCACCTCAGGCCCTGCCTTAGTGAGTCCTTCTACTGAGTGAGTAGGCTATTGACTGTCTCAGATCTATATCTGTTGGGCAGTCAACCATTGTGAATGCCATTCAGGGGTAGCATCCCAGATGCACCAATGCAATGCATTCCTGGAGGGTATCTACGGTGGATTGGCGGACCATCAGAGATAGATTCATGCTCTGGCCTCCTCTCTGATGGCAGCCGTTGTCCCTGTTCCTAACGTCACTCATCCAACTACCACTCCCCAGTCCCAGTCTGCTCAACCCCACTGCCTCCACTGTCTCCCCCTCCTCCTCCACCTCCCTCACCGTCACGTCCACACTCACACCTGCATGCACTGCTTCAACAGCCACCACCCGCATCACCACACCAAGCAGCACACACCCCTCAGTTTCAGACACCTCCACAACAGCCATCCACGCCTCCCTGTGTCTTCTCGCACCCTGTCTGCCACCCTTCCTAAAGGACACAAACACAGGTACTCAGACACACAACAGCCATCCACCTCACATCAGCACACTGCCCATGCACCTGCACCCAAGTCCAGCAGACTTACTCCCTCAACCTCCACTCCCATCCCTCCTCCCTCATCCTGCACCACTGTCCCTAAAAAGCTTTTCCTTGCCCAAATTGACCTATTCCCTCCCCCTCCCCCGTCCTGCCCAAAAGAGCAGGGTCCCAATGACCCAGCCCAGAACCCCAGGCAAACAGTCCACGGGGACAGTGGAGGAATCTCCTAGTCATGGAGTCAAGACAGTGAGGGAGCCCACTCCACCAGCCAGGAAAGGGAAGGATCCCACTCCACCAGCCAGGAAAGGGAAGGATCTCACTCCACCACACATGGAAGAAAAGGTTCCCAGTCAACCACCAATGTCAGAAAAGGTTCCCACTCAACCACCAATGTCAGAAAAGGTTCCCACTCTACCACCAATGACAGGTAAGAAGCCCTCACCTCCAGCTGGGACAAAGCAGCCCTCACCTCCAGCAGAGGCAGCCCAGGAGACACCTCCCCCAGCAGAGACAATGCAGCCCTCACCCCCCACAGAGGCTGCCCAGGAGACACCTCCCCCAGCAGAGACAATGCAGCCCTCTCTTCCAGCAGAGGGCATGTAGGCCACCCTCCAGTGACTGTTGTACAACGAGCCCCCCTCCAGAAGCAGTGGGCAAGTTCCCCACCTCAGAGACTATGAAATTGCACTCCCAGCAATGGGAAATGGACACGAGCATTGGCCTCCTCCAGAAACAGTGGGCAAGTTTCTGACTTTAGCTGAGGTGCCCCCCACCCCAAACTCCCTGAGGTGCCTGTTCACTCCCGAGATGTTGCCCCTGCGCAGTGTTGTGTGGAGTTGGTCAGGATCAAGTTGAGTCTTGGACTGTGCCCTGTGGCCATGTGGGCCTTGTGTACTTTGGACTGGGCATTGGCCCTTTTTGGACAATTGCTCATGTCTCTTTGTTCTAAAATTCATTCATATGGTGGGTGTTGCCTTGCTATTACAATTTCTGTACTGCCGACTTGTAGTCCTTGTATTATTATGCTGTGTGTCGTGTGCCAATGGTTTACGTCTGCAGCTGGTTGTGTGTATGGTGTGTGAGTGGATGGTCTGTGTTGTGTGTATGTGTGTCACTCTCCTTTTCCTCCGTCCCTCCCTTGTGTGCTAGGTGGCTGTACTCACCGTCATCGTCTTCATTGGCGTTGGTGTTCCAGGTGGAGCATGGCGTAGCGCATCAGGAAGATTTGCAGTTCCTGTTCCATGGTGGTGTTGGTCTTCTCTGTGTCTCTGTTGGTGAGTCTTTAGTCTTCTGTGATATGTTTCCGCCAGGCTTTTGATGGCGTTGGTATCGCCCCGGAAATCGTTGCGGTTTGCAGTGTCATATTATGGTGGGCGGTACCTTGTCTTTCACCTGGATGTTGATGGCTACTGCCGTGGTGGGTGGTGTTAACACCCTGGCAGAGGGTGTGGTACATTGTCTGCCTATGGGAGTTAACAGCACCATGCTCATAATTTGTTGTAATTACCACCAGCCTGTTGGTGGTATTACCACCACTTTAACAGTCACCGCAAATGTCATAATGAGGACCTATGTGTCTAATAAGGAATTCCCAAAAATATATTCGTTAGATGTGTTTTCCTGGTGCCCTTGTATCAAAATTATTGACAAGATACACACTTACAGTATACTGGGATTCACAGATGAGATCTTTCAAAGTGAAGGATACCTAAGACTCTGCTTAGTGATAAAGGGGTACAATTTGTCTCAGAGAAAGCCAAAGACTTTTCCAACAAATTAGGTATTTGACATAGAACAACATCTCTTTAGATGTTTTTTTTTTAAATGCAAAAAAAGTGCTGCAGAAGAAGGCTTATGTTTTTTTTCCCCTGAAAATAGCATCACCAAAGGGTTTGCTGTGCTAAAATTACCAGTTTCCCAGCTTTCAGAAACAGGCAGACTTGAATCAGAAAACCACATTTTTTAACACAATTTTGCCATTTTACTGGGGCATACCCCATTTTTACTTTTTTCTATGCTTTCAGCCTCCTTCCAGTTAGTGACAAAAATGGGTATGAAACCAATGCTAGATCCCAGAATGCTAAACATTTCTGAAAAGTAGACAGAATTCTGAATTCAGCAAGGGGTAATTTGTGTAGATCCTACATGGTTTTCCTACAGAAACTAACAGCTGAAATAAAATAAAAATATTGAATTTGAGATGAAAAAAACAGCCATTGATTCTCAACGTGTTGCTCGGTATCTTTTTCCAGCAATGCCAGATTTTTTAAAGCAATATACCGTTACATCTGCTGTACATTTCTGGTTGCAGGGATAATAGGGCTGTAGGTTCATCAAGAACCCTCGGCAGCCAGACCCAATAAATGAGCTGCACCTTGCAAAGGGTTTTCATTCTATTCCAGGAATACAGCAATTCTTTTGCTGAAATATAAGGAGTGAAAAATAGGTATCAAGAAAAAACTTTGTATTTCCAAAATGGGCATAAGATAAGGTGTTGAGAAGCAGTGGGTATTTGCACATCTCTGAACTCCGGGGTGCCCATACTAGCATGTGAATTACGGAGCATTTTTCAACTAGACATCTACAACTACACACTGTCTTACATTTGGAAGGACAAAATGTAGAGAAAGACAAGGGGCAATAACACGTATTTTTCTATTCTGTGTTCCCTCAAGTCTCCCGATAAAAGTGATACCTCACTTGCATGGGTAGGCCTAATGCTCGCGACAGGAAACCCAACATGGACTCATCACATTGTTACATTGAAATCTGACTTGTTTTTTACACAGCGCCTAGCTGTAGATTTTGGCCTCTAGCTCAACCGGCACCTAGTGAAACCTACCAAACCTGTGCATTTTCTAAAACTAGACACCTAGGGAAATCCAGGATGGAGTGACTTGTGGGGCTCATACCAGGTTCTGTTACCCAGAATCCTTTGCAAACCTCAAAATCTGGCTAAAAAACACTTTTTCCTCAAATTTTGGTGACAGAAAGTTCTGGAATCTGAGAGGAGCCACAAATGTCCTTCCACCCAATATATATATATAAAAAACATCCCTGGTGCCTAATGGCTTCTGCCCCCCCGGGGGCAGATTGGCCTAATTAATATAGGCCGATCTTCCTCCGGGGGTGCAGAAATGGCCTTAAATAAAATGCCCCCTTGGGGAGCACCCCTCACCCCAGGGGCCTCTCCCCTTATGACAATAAAAAAATGAATAAATTAATAACTCCCTGGTTTCTAGTGGCTTCCTGCAGCCTGATCGCTATGCGATCGTGCTGCAGGAATGCACAGAGAGACATGAAAAGGGAAGGAAAAGCCTTTCCTTCCCTTTTCATGCCTCTCTGCCTTCCATGCCCCCCGTACCAAGGAGTTTCTCCTCAGATTGTGCTGGAAGCATTGTTTCCAGTACGATGGGAGTTGACCTCTGATGAAGTCAGAGCGCGTTGGTGCGCTGACATCATCAGATGTCACTGGGGGGATCGGGGGTGGAAGGGGAAGCGATTCCCCTTCCAGCCCTCCCCTGCGGAGGTGGAGAGGAGGCCCATACCAGGACATAATAATTACGGCTTCAGCGCCATGCCACAGGACGTAACCATTACGTCTATGGTGGGGAAGGGGTTAAAAGATCCTGCACAGGGGAGAGATTTCTCTCTTGGCTGTGCTTCACTGCTGAACAGACTGCAGATGGGCTTCATGGACAACTGGAAAGAAGAACCCCCTGACTGCCCCCTGTGGCAGGGACTCTGCCCCTGAAGGACTTCAGGCCCAGTGAGGCAAAGGCCAGGGCCAGGTAAGCTGGCCCCTCTACTCCTGCTGAGGACTAGTTGGGGGAAAGGCTGGGCTAGCGCAAGGGGAGCGTGTTGCCCAGAAAACAAGGAGGACCCCCAGAAGGAAGGCTGGTGCAGGGAGTCAGTGGGACTGGGTCCCTATAATCTGCGTCCCATCTTGGCCAAGGGGCCTAAAGACAGTGCTCCTGGTGGCAAGGGCTTGTCACCAGGAGTGAAACAACACAAGGGTAATCATAATCGGCCCGCGGGGCCTGAGATATCTCAAGGAGAAGGTATGTGACCTTTGACTTACGCCAAGCGAGCGGCAGAGCACCAGGGGTTCCGACGCGGCTCGGGACAATGCCCCTGGGGGACCACCATCGCCACCCCATGAAGAGGAGCTAAAAGGGCCCCGGACTCGCTCCCAGGGCCCCACAGCACCACAGCGAAGGAAGGCAGGGAGCTCCATCACGCTTCACACAGCAATGTCAGAAGGGGGCCCCAGACCCCTCTCGGGCCCTGCCAAGAAGAATTTTCAGGGGATGCAGTCACGTCCCCTGTAAAGGTGGCTGCCGGCAAAGGGAGTGTCGGCGGCCGAAGATCAAGCCGGGGCGCATCATTGCGCACCCCGTAAGAAATGGAGCTGGGACCACACTAGGGATAGGAAATCGGGGAGGGTGTCATTGCGCCTCTGTGAAATGTGGCCAAAGGGGCCCCAGACCCCATTCGGGGACACTGATGCAGCAAAGGAGGTGGCAGGAGTGCCATCACACTCCCCCAGGTGGTCATGACGGCTGCCGCACAAGCACACGTTTGCCTGCAGGAGAGGGAAGACACACAGAGAAGGGCCATCTCCTGTGACAGCACTTTGAGGTGCTGACCATGCGTGGAGCCAGTGGGAGCGACCGTGGGTGGGCTCCCTGAGCTGCTCCCCAGTAGCGCTCACCTGACCCACCTTCCAACACTATGATAAGAAGCACAAAGTCAAAACCAGTGAATTAAAAGTTGGACAATGGGTGAGAATTAAGAAAGCCGGCATGATTCCCAAGGGTCTCAGTTCTTACTTGGAACCAAAACACATTAAACAAGCTGTTAAATTAGAAGATGATAAAGTGTGGATTTGAAAAAGGGTTGCTATTTGTCCAAACAGCAAAGAGTGGAAACACCAGGAAAAAACAAACACACATGAGAAGGAACGGTGTGGAAGAAAACAGTAATTTTGAAACACACAGAGGAGCAAAGTAACACCCTTTATTAACAATGTGATAGGGCATGGGGGTGAAGGAAGTGAAGATGTAGAAAATCAGTCAGTGGGGGTAGGAAGAGAAATTTGAACAAGAGAATAGTGAGATGAATTTAAAAACTGTTCCTGTGCATTCAGCTAAGCAGGTTCCTAGAAGACTAAAGAGATTAATCAAATGCCCGATGAAGTTGGGTGATCATGTTTGTGATTAAAGAATTAAATTAAATTATTTAGCTAATTTTATTTTCATTTTATTGTCTAGAAGAGTTTGTCTTTATGTACATAAGCAAAAACTGTAAATGTGCACATTACTAATAATGTTATTGGGAAGGAGAACAATTATTTAGCGTAATACAAAAAAGGGGAAATGTGTAATGTTTATGTCAAGGAAGGTTGAAGGGCAAGGAATGTTGAAGTGACTTAGAATGTTGGGGATGATGGTTGGAAATGGGCGGTTGCAGATTGTATGCTGAGTGGCTTGGTCGCTGTTCATAAAGAAGAGTTTTTACCGTTAATGGTGTGGCGTTTTGGCTGCAGAAGCCAAAAACAACATTGTCATCTCTGTGTTTAGAAACTCCCGTAAATCTCAAACTAGAACACCTTAAATTATTTTTCATTTACTCCAGCTTATTTTGAGGTTCTGTTATTTTTGCCTTTACCTTAGCAGCTTGATCTGCTACTTTAAGCAATTTACCTTTACAATCTGAGTTATGCTGCTCTGTCTCTTTACCCCAATTTGGCAAATGAGTCATCTTTTCACTGCTATATATAGTGCTTTCTTGACCTGACTTGTTTCTTTGGAATTGCTTAATCTCCTTTATCTCTCCCATAATATTATTTAATAATAACAGAAACTTAGAGGCATATTTTCAAGCGGCTTGCACCACCAGTGTCTCACGTTTTGTGATGCACCAGGAGAGCAGGCTGCAGACCCATATCTACAAGGCCACGCAAAGCCACTTTGTGTGGCTTTTCATGACTTTGTAGATACAGAGTAAGGTAACACAGCTCAAGTCACTCCCTTGCCTTACTCTGCATCAAAGAGACATTCCATGGGTGTTGCAGTGGGTGTTCCCATGCCACACCCATGGATTTTGATGCATTCACAGAGTTACATGGACTTGGGACCTGGGAATGCATCAAAAACCTAAGCCTCCCCAGGGGAAGATAATAGAGAAAAATTAGTTTCTCCTCTTTCTATGTGTGCTACAATGCTTCATTTACTGTTTTTGTACAGGAAGGTGTTCCTTCCTGCACAAAAACAATCACTCTTACAACACAGACACCCTTGCACCATGGTGCAAGGGTGCACGCATGACCAAAAGGCATGCAATTGTGTGCCAGCGCAGTGGAAGAAGACAGAAAACAGGAAATCTTATAGATGCAGCACATTCCTGACCTTTTCTTTTGATGCAGGGAAGTGCAGCAACAAACATCAGTCTCAGAATCATTTAAGCACACTACTCTCTTGGTCACCATTGTATTGTTGTCAGTGGTTGATCATTTATGCTCTCTTCCCTCAAAATCAAAGTCTATAGTTGTAATAGGGACTGAACCCAATCTATTAATAAAGAAAAGGGAACTTGTTCAATGAATTCTATTGTCTCATATATTTTGTACGATTCAGAATTTTGCAAAAATGAAGCAAGCGTAATTTGTCACTAAATTGTTTAAACTGTTCATTTGTGGTGACCTGTGTTCCAAAAGTGCTGTAGAATTTCAAGCAACAAAGTACATCAAGGATCTACATGCTTCTTTTATGTTTCCTACTCTTCACAGTATGCTATACATTCCAAATCAGAACATGACGTAACATTCCCCCTTTGTGAAATTTCCAGGTTACTCTGTTCATATACTTCAGAAGAGATGGCAGAAATTATTGTAGCCATCACAGAATGTGTCAAACTTAGGCCCATATTTATTTAGCATCATTTCCTGATGCAAAACCATCCATACCACATAACTCCTGTCTTATAAAAGAAAGGAGTCATGCCCACAAACCTAATGGCCAGCTCAGGGGACAAGTGTCCGCTGGGCATGGCCATTCCAACCAGTGCCACGTACGGGGACTCATTTCATGGCTCGAAATGGCACTTCAAAAAATATTTTAAAATACTTACCTATACTTACCCTACTTACCTGGGATGGGGTCCTCTATCCTCTGGTGTCCCTCTGGTGTGGGTGCAGGTGTTCCTGGGGCTTGGAGTGGGAACCGGTGGGCCCTTTCCATGGTGTTTAACCATGGAAATGGGTCCACAGGTCCCCTAACGCCTGTTGTGACTCAGGTGTTAAATAATGATGCTAAGCAGGCTTAGCACCATTATTGAGGCCCACCTCCGACGTGCACCTTTTTTGCACAGGAGGATAATTAAGGCGCTAGGGGCGTTGAGTCATTTTTGGGATGGGAACACCTACCTTGCATCTCTATAACGCAAGGTGGTTTCACGCATCCAAAAAATGACTTTCATTCCAAGATTTTGACGCTAGACAGGTCTAGCGTCAAAATATAAACATGGAGTTAAGTTTGCGCTGAATTTACGTAAAAAAATATACTAATTCAGCGCAAACAGAGTATAAATATGCCCCACAGAGTGAGTTGTGGGCTACTTATCTTATCCTTCAGCTTTTTGGAATTGACACCAGGTGCACAAAATGTTTTTCACTGCTTTTGTTGATTTCATTTATGTGATCTATGGCTGCCACACATGTTGCATGAATAAGAGGCAAGTGATTTCATTTGGGTAATTGTAATTCATAAATGCAGACTTGCATAGCACACCACAGCCCCCACAGAGGGAGAGTTAACACCAAGGTACTCAGTCCACAATAGGCCTAGTATTAGCACCTTACCACTGAATTTGTTTCCACAAATCCACAGCTCAACAAGTCTCCACTGGCCACCCCCAGGTTTTTCTGCAAGCACCTCAAATGCATACTCAACCACTGTGGATACCAAACTGTCTCACCATAGCAAAAACCTTATTGCTAGTACCTCCAAGTGCATCAAAGTGCACTGATCAAGAAACCGCAGATACTTGGAAGAAACAGGGTGGTGTCCAAAGTTGTGTCCTAGCTTTCAGAATCAATGTTTAGTTAAGGGAACTGGAGCAAAGAGTATTTGATGAGACACCATAATAGGGTTCTCAAAAAGAGGCAGAAGCATTAGAAAGCAAAAATCTAAAGGTGACATATAGTGGGCTGCATCTCCTCCAACCACTGCTTTCTTGGACCTGCAAGAATGCTGAGTGTGGGCTACTGACTAACAAATATCATCAAGGTAATCATATATAGGAAAGAACAGATTTACTATTTTTCAATCCACATGCATGTACCTTGGGGATATATAGCTCTTCAATGTAAACAGATCTGGAATTAAGAATTGTAATTCTAGTGGCTGTATCCACTCTATGGACCAAGATGGCTGCCTAGTCTTGAAGCCCTGGCACATCTGCTCCAAATCAGCAGGTTTTCCATGCTATCCGGAGTCCCAAAATCGCATTCATGCTGATTGGTGGGCAGTGGAGCTCGGGCCTCCCTGGTGACACTATTCTGCAGCCTAGCCTAGGAGGTAGGATGGCGGGGGTGGTGGGCCTGATGCGGCCTAGCACGGGACTCAGAGGCCCTGTGTTGACAGAGGCCACAGTCAAGTCTTAGACTGAGACCACGGGGCATGTCTGGGTTGCCCTGCCATGCTGCCCCGATGCCTTCCTGATCTGAGCATTTTCTGCATGGACCCCATTTTGCTTGGGACTTCCCTGACCTGGGGGAGTCTTGAGGAGGGGCTTGTCTCAATCCAGGTGCATGAGGACGGCGCGGGCCAATATGTGCCAGCGACCAGCACCTATGGCTATAATGTCTGGGTGTGAGTCTGGGGAGCTCTCTGGGCCTGCTAGCACTGCCCGTGCTTGCATGCTCTAGTGGTGGGTGGTGAGTTCCACTTGCTCAGTTTTCCACCAGAAACCACGGGGACTACGGCATCCTCCCATCCTCTGCAATGTAGGTCTGAAAATTGCATACACCCCCATCATAGACATTTGCTGACTTGGCAGACCCAAATAACCTTGTGATCAAGGCTGCCATATTTCTCAGTTTGAGCACTGGCCATACAGCTTTCGTGGAGTGTTGTTTTTTTTAAGTAGGGGTGGACTTGATTCATAGCACTCCAGTGTGGGTGGGGGTTGGGACATTCTGTTTCAGTTGAAATGTTATGTATTTGCTTACAGGTTGTCAGATCATTTCATTGAATCACAGGCTGATTGCCTAGTGATCAGTCTTTCCATGTTGCTACATAATGGCCAAACAAGGACTCAACAAAAGGAATTAGGTCCTCTCATACTTAACATGGCATGGTGTTGAGGTAGCATTTCTTCAAGAGACTTACCTCTCACCTCAGGACACTTCCTCCTTTGCATAATCATGTGAGACCATTGCTATTTCTCTTACTAAATCTCATATTTCCATGGGGTCTGCACACTTATCCATAAGAGTGTTCAGTTCACACACAGGGATAGTTAAATATGTGATGGTAGATGATATGTAATATATATGCCAGGGTGCTGAAGGGTCTGAGTGTAATGTTGGTTAATGTCTATGCACAACATTTATCATAAGGTTTCTGCTCTATTGGGTCAGATGGAAGAACAGCTGATACTTTGGGGTGGGGATCTGAATATGGTACTCAATCCAATGGTGGACACAACGGGATACCAGGTGGGTGCAAGCCCCATGCCCTGTGAGTCTTGCTTGGGCTCTCTGATGCCTGTCGCCTACGTTCCATCTCAGCTGATGCTTACACCTTTTACTCAGTTACACACAATGTGTGAATCCAGATTGGTTACTGGTTCCACTCCACTGGCGCTGTTCATTGGACCGCAAATGTGGTGCAGTTTCAAGTAATGTATCCAATCATTCCCCTATGTGGTTGGTGTTGTAGCTCCCCTCTGTGCCAGGCCCATTGCAGCAATGACGCTTTCCAATCAACACTTTATCTGATCAGGTCTTTCAGTCAGAGCTACGCAACTCTATTCAGGAGTACTTTGTTCTTAATACTAGCTCTGCTGATATCCACGCCACTTAATGAAATGCCTTCAAGGCCTATATTAGGGGAGTTAGCTTCTTCAAGTATTTAGGGGTTCTCTGTGACATCCATACCCATCATGGCTGTATAGAGAAGAACTCTGTGACAGTGTTTTGGCTATCACTTCATTGAGTTATGGGAAATTTGCAACATTACCAAGTAGCTCTGATGGCTGAGTTCTGCAATCTTGCAGACAGAGAGGTGGCATACTTTGGTAAATATGCACAAACACAGTGGTATGAAGAAAGGGAGCAACCTGGCCACACACTGGCCAAGCTATTGCACCCCAACAGACAGAGAGGGTATATTGTAGAGCTCCTGGAATTAGGGGGGCAACCAATGCTTATTAAGGACAGTATACTGCAGAAGCTGATCCATTACTATCAACAGTTGAAGACTTCATGACTGACTGACACTGCTACAGCGACCGCAGACTACCCGTCAGAAGTGGCATTGGTATGGATAACCGATGGACAGCAGTAGTTCCTAAGCGAGCACATTCCCTGTGAGCAAATTGTTCAAACTATAGATGCCCTACATAAATCTAGGGCCCCCAAGATAGACAGCCTCCCTGGCAGTTTCCATGGGGCCTTGACCCACACCCTTTAGAGGTCTATGTTGAAACCCTGGAGGTGGGAATCCTTCCTCCTTTGCTTGTGATATCCTATCATGTTGCTATTGAAGCCCAACAAATTGCCTCAGTTATGAGCATCCTACAGGCAGATGTCCCTTGTAAACCATGATAACAAAATCCTCGCCAAGGTAATTGCTGCCCACTCTGCAATACTAATGGAGTAAATAAGATCACCAGTACAAACTGGCTTCGTTCCACACATATTCACTGCACTGAGCACCATATTTATGGTGTTGAACTAGATCTCCTCAGATGTGCCTGCCATGAAGCCCTCTTGGATGCAGAGAAGGCATTTGATTTGTTGATTTGCTGGAATGGCCCTTTCTTGGAGCTGTGCTTGGCAAACTGTGCCTTACCAGGAATTATGTTGACCTTATAATGCTGATATAGTCGAGACCCATGGGCAGGCTGCTGGTCAATGGTAACTTCACAGACCCTTTTCCAGTGATTAGGGAAACCCAGCAGGGATGACCCCTCTTGCTGTTGCTTTTTATTATAGCAATGGACACCTTGGTTCAACACTTACAGGAGGTACCCCTCCATCATGGGTTATGCTTCAGAACTGGCCCATTGTTGATATCTATGTATGCAGATGATATCCTGCTTTTTGTTTGGCAGCCTGACAACAATCTAATCCCCCTAGTCTAAGACATACTTTGATTGGGTGGCTGGTCCGGTCTCTCCATCAATTGGGCTAAATCAGAGTTATTCCTCCTCACCGATGCTACACAGCGCTATACGCTAGAGTATCGCCTACCTTGGTGAGATGAGATGGCTAAATATTTTGGCACCACCCTGCACCGGCAGAAAGAGATGGTGGAGCACTTAAGCTGTGGCTGGCTGTGGAATGTCTCACCACACAAATTGAATGTTGGATTAAGCTGCCGCTCCCGATGGCGGTTAGAATTGCAATTAGGATGGTGGTTCTGCCCTGCTTTCTGTATCTGTTTGCCAACATTTGCACCCCTCTGACAAATGGCTTTTTTGCCGCAGTGAAGTGTCTCCTGACAAGGCTGATCTGGGCTAGCCACCACCAGATCAGGTGGGATACTTTAACAGTTCCTTATGATATGGGGGAATTCAGAGTGATGGGTTTAAAACTCTATTTCCTTCGGCCCATTGTCACTGGTAACATCTGGATGCCCATTTGCCTTATGTGCAGCCAGAGAGGGACCAGGCTGGGGACTCCTCACTCTCTACCCTCCTTCTCCTATGTTTTTTCAAAAGACCCTGCAGACATTCAGACCATGTCAACGCCATGCTGGCTTGGGTGAGACTTCAGTTCTGCTTGGGAGGGGACCTATTATTCCCCAACAGACCCCCTACTGCACAATCCATGGCTACCTCTCACATGGGAGAAGATAGTGCAGAGTACATTAATAGCCCTTCATATAAACACATAGGGGGTTCTATTCATGGATTGGCACGTCATCAAGCAGGCTACTGACACTTGTTTTAGTGATATCACCTACATGGACCATTTCACATTACGGCAACTATATAACACTTTGCAAGACCAAATTCTGTCAGTGCCATTGTAACACTGCAAATTCCCTGTGCTGACAATGGACGTCAATTCCACTGAGAGGACGTAGAGTGCCTCCAAACTATATCAAGCTACTGTCGCCCTGCACCCACACAGTACCCTGCACCCACACAGTACTGTTAAGGTCAAGGCTGCATGGCAACAGCACTTAGGACACTCTACCCCTGCTAAAACCTGGCAATATTCCACAAACCAAGCTTGTTTCCCCTACCCAGCATCACAAGATATTGCACTACACATTTTTGCACAGTGCCACTCTGCATAGCCTAGCTAGAATAGACCCTAACCTCCTGCATCACTGCCCCAAAAGCAGGGCAGTCCAGGCAGATTTTATACAGCTTGCCTCCACATGCCTCATCATTCGACAATAATTGGTCTAAATGTGTCTCTATTGCAAAAGCTTCTTGTATGTGCCGGATCAGCTCATTGATGCTTTTCAGACTATCTATATGTTTGTTGTGCCTTTTTTTTGCATCTAAAAATTAAAAATAAAGATTAAAGAAGAATTTTAATTCGACAGTTAACTATATGTACTTATCTTGAATTATATACTTGTAGTCGATATCGTGGCAGGTGGATATTTTATTATTTTATTTTTATTACTCGGTGTTGTGCCATGATACATGGACATTTGGGGTGTTTTATCAAAAGAACAGTACAAAAATATGAAATATCTGGGTGATAACTTTCACACCTCTATCCCTCCAATTAAACCACATATCTCTTCCCTTAAAATGCTGGCTCTATTCACTGTTTTTGGCAGATTTCCAAATCACTGTCCAAAGGCAACATAGGATTATCAAGTCAATGGGGGTCATTACAACATTGGCGGTAAATGCCGCTTACCGCCATGCAGAAGACTGCCAACACACCGCTGCGGAATCCCGCCACAGCTATTATGACCCACAGCTCGGAATCTACCAAAATTTAGACACCCACCCAAGTCCGCCACACCAAAGGTCAGTGATAAACTGGCGATACCAAAACCTCCACTGTCACACCAACAGGAATACGCCACACTATCACAACCCACGAATCCACGCGGCAGTCTTTCAACCGCGGTATCCCCTTGGCGGTACACACCGCCGCACTCAAAATACACACACTCTTACAAAACACATCCACATTGGACAAATTGAAATACACACACCTAATACACATACACACACCACTGCCACACACTCAATACAATATTAAACACACACCCACATCACTCACAAACCCCTACGACACAAATTGAGAAAGAAGGCCAGAGAGAGACACCACCACCTACATACTAGCATCCACAGGCACTCAACACCATCACTCACACAACATCCACGCACCTCACACAACACACCCCTAAATATCACCCCACACATCACAACACACACCACCCCACACATCACCCACACCACCCCATGGCACCGCAAAGACACCCCAGGTTTTCTGAGGAAGAGCTCAGGGTCATGGTGGGGGAAATCATCTGGGTAGAGCCACAGCTATTCGGAGCACAGGTGCAGCACACCACCATAGCTAGGAAGATGGAACTATGGCACAGAATCGTGGACAGGGTCAACGCAGTGGGACAGCACCCAAAAAATCGTGATGACATCAGGAAGAGGTGGAACGACCTACGGGGGAAGGTGCGTTCCGTGGTCTCAAGACACCAGATTGCAGTTCCGAAGACTGGAGGCGAACCCCCACCTAGTCCCCCAGAACTAACAACATGGGAGGAGCAAGTCTTGGCTATACTGCATCCTGAGGGCCTTGCAGGAGCAGCTGGAGGAATGGACACTGGTAAGTCAAATCTTAACTACTTCATCCCTCACCCTACCTGCATGCTATCACATACCCCCACCCTTGCCCTCACCCCCATCTCTCCAACTCCTCATACATGTCCCACTATCACAAACCACACATCCCAAACCCAAGCCCTGCATGCAACACCAAAGCATGGACACTCATCACCAAGTCATGGCCACTGCACATGCCCATACACCCCTCTAAACCATTATCAAACAAGGTCCCACACAAGAATGCAAGCACTGGGGTACAGGGTCACCCACCCATTGCAAACCATGGCACATACAGATGCAATAATCATGCCTTTAC
This sequence comes from Pleurodeles waltl, assembly GCF_031143425.1. Taxonomy (NCBI): domain Eukaryota; kingdom Metazoa; phylum Chordata; class Amphibia; order Caudata; family Salamandridae; genus Pleurodeles; species Pleurodeles waltl. The sequence goes on from NC_090446.1 coordinate 824,913,502, forward strand.
ACCCCTGCAGGACCCCTGCCCAACGTCACAGGACAGGAGGGTCCAGACATGTCCACTCCACCCACAGAAGAGGCCCACAGTGATGACAGCAGCTCTGTCCAACTGGATCTAGATGACCAGCCCGGCCCATCTGGGAACCTGGGACAGTTGGTTCCCCTCACACTGGCACAGGCCACTACAGAGCTTCCCCCCTCTGGAAACACCAGCACAGCAACCACCCAGCGGGCCCATACCTCTGTCCCCAGGACAAGTCAAGCAGCAGTGTGTCCACTACTACAGGGAACCCAGGCTAACCCACCACCCCAACAACACCAGGGACCAGGGGGCAGTGGTAGTGGGTACACGGTTCAGGGGACAGAGGCCCAGGAACACAGGGGAACTGGGAGGGCTGCTGTACGCCAGGGGGAGGACAGGCCCAGGGAACCCACTCTCCACGAGGCCCTCTCCAACATCATGGGAGCATACCATCATTCCCAGGAGATGATGGCAACGGTACTGGCCAAGTTTCAGGAGACCCAGCGGCTGCAGGAGGAACAGTATTTGGGGTTCAGGAAGGAACTCAAATCCATCAACACCACCCTGAGCACCATTGTAGGGGTGCTGAAGGAACTTGTCAACACCAGGAGGGATACTGTGGCACAACAAGGGGCCCCTGACACTAGCCTGGATGATGAACTGCCCACCACATCCGCCGGCGCTAGTGGACAGGAGGCACCGCCACAGAACCACGACACCAGCACCCCACCCCCCGCAGATGGAGAACCACCCCGCAAACGGTCCCTGAGATCCAGGACAAAGACAACAAACAATGCCAAGACCCCCGCCAAGAAATGAGACCACCCTGATTGTCATCCTTCTGTCCCACTTTGTCACCCTGTCAATACTCAAACTACCCTAGCTCCACTTCCTATGCCCCTTTGGACAATGCACCTGTGAGACTAATAGACTGGACTCTACCATGGACATTCCTCCACCATCACCCTTGACCAATTTACAACCCCCTCCACTATTTTGCACTTAAATAAACACCCTTAAATCACAAAACAATCTGTGCTTTTGAAAATGTGTATTTGCAATAACTGTGGAAAAATGCCATATCCAATGTATTGTCAACATACCTATGTCATCAGCTCTAGTCCATGCGGAAACAAAGCAGATGTCACACAGTGGGACCCACATCTGTGAAATTGAAAGGGAAAGTGACAAATCAGGGTCCATACACTGGGTGAAAGTGACAGACAGATGAGAGGTAGAAGAATTAAATCAGATGTAGCAGGCAGTGTTGTCTTCTTGCCTGTGTCTCACTGGAAGTATTGATGAATCACTGTGTTCCTGTTGTCTGTGTCCTCTTCTTCTGCTTCCTCGTCTTCACTGTCCAAAGGCTCCACAGCTGCCACAACACCTTCATCTGGACCATCCTCCTGCAGCAAGGTACCTGTTGTCGCAGAGCCAAGTTGTGAAGCATACAGCAGGCCACGATGATCTGGCACACCTTCTTTGGTGAGTAGAATAGGGAACCACCTGTCATATGGAGGCACCTGAACCTGGCCTTCAGGAGCCCGAAGGTCCTTTCTACAATCCGCCCATGGGCCTCATTGTGGTGTTCCTCTGCCCTTGTCCTGGGATTCCTCACTGGGGTCAGTAGCCATGACAGGTTGGGGTAGCCAGAGTCACCTGCAAATGTCGAGGGACAACTGTTAGACACACACTAACTCTTAGGGACATCCCCAGACCCAGACACCTAGTCACACTGTATTGGGTCCATGTCCTCACCTAATAGCCACACACGGTACCTCTGGAGTTGCCCCATCACAAAAGGGATGCTGCTCTTCCACAGAATGTAAGCGTCATGCACTGAGCCAGGAAACTTGGCGTTCACATGGGAGATGTACTGGTCGGCCAAACACACCATCTGCACATTCATTGAATGGTAACTCTTCCGGTTTCTGTACACCTGTTCACTCCTGCGGGGGGACCAATGCCACATGTGTCCCATCAATGGCACCTATGATGTTGGGGTATGTGTTTCAGCAGGGCAGACAACACTCTGGACAACACGTTGGAGAACATAGGCTGGGATGTCCCTGATGCAATGGCCACTGTTGTTTGAAAAATACCACTTGCCAGGAAATGGAGTACTGACAGGACCTGCACTAGAGGGGGGATAACTGTGGGATGGCGGATAGCTGACATCAGGTCCGGCTCCAACTGGGCACACAGTTCCACCAGGGGTCTGTACACCGAAGGATGCCGCCATCTCCTCACCTGCCCCAGCGGACGTGCTCTATGGAGGAGAACAGCGAGCAGAGAATCAACCAACACTGAGGTACGTAAACACAACTTTATTCCATAATTTCTGTAAATCAATATATGCCTGTATCAGTGTTTATGCAAGGCCTAGATATGTGTGACACAATTAGTATTAATGCCATGTGGCCCCCTGAAATGGCGGCTGCCTGACCTGTAAGGTGGGTCAAGGGGATATGATGTAACTGCGCTGGCGTTGTACACCGTCGCGGTAGGCAGTCGAAAACCGTGGTGCAATCCTGCATTAGTTAACATTGGACCCTATGGGTTCCAGAAGCCAATGACGATGTACGCCGGCGGTGACGGTACGCATCGCCGCGGACATGACCGCCATTTTCTCTCTGTTCACTCACTTGATGCCTGATCTTCGACAGGAGAGGACCTATACTGCAAGTGCTGCTGTGACCTCAGTCTGGAAGAGACAATGGCTCATGTGTCTGGGGAAAGGGCCCCTGCATTCAGCACAGTAGAGTTGGAGAAAATAGTGGATGGGGTCCTCCCCCAGTACACGCTACTCTACGGTCCTCCAGACAAACAGGTAAGTACACTGTGAGCATGCCGAATGGGCAATGCCTGTGTGGAGTGGTGATGATGAAAGATAGAGGGGGGGGAGAATGAGGTGTGCATGAAACGACGGTGAGTGGATGTGCGTCATGGCAAGGGTAGGGATGCGGGCCAATGACTGTGACGGTGCGGATGGTTATATCTTCTCCTTTTCCCCTGTACGATACGTGTAGGTCAGCGCCCACCAGAAGAAGGATATTTGGCGTGCCATCGCCAAGGAAGTCCGGACCCTGGGAGTCCACCACAGACAGAGCACCCACTGCCGTAAAAGATGGGAGGACATTCGCCGCTGGAGCAAGAAGATGGCGGAGGCCCGGCTGGGGTTGGCCTCCCAATGTGGGAGGGGTGCCAGTCGCAACATGACCCCCCTGATGTTCTGGATCCTGGCGGTGGCGTATGCGGATTTGGACGGGCGCTTGAGGGCATCACAGCAGCCACAAGGGGGTGAGTACACTGTCATTCTGCTGATTCAGCGTGCATTGTAGGTGTCTGGGTGGGAGAGGTGGGATGTGGGTTCCCCTAGGCCAGGGCGAGTTTAGTAGGCAAGGTCCCTTCTTAAGGCAGGCCATGTGGCACCCCACCCCACCTGTGTTCAGAGGCAACTGCACCTAGTCAGGCTCCTGTGAATTCCATGTGTGCAGCAATCGGGCATAGGCCTTGTACCCCATGTCACTGTGATTAATTAGGGAACTCAAAGTACACGGCGTAGTGCAGGGGGCTTCTGTGTCTGTACTGTCCGCCAAAGGTAGCGGCATTGCATGCACTGAACATGTCTTTCTTCTGTCTCCCCCCCCTTTTTGTGGTCTCCCTATTGTGTGCATTAGCATCATCAGGCAGAGGAGCAGTGGCACTGGAGCAGGAGGGATCTGCATCCCACATGGCCCTGGAGGGCGACACAATGGAGTCAGAAGCCACCAGTGGGACGGAGGGGAGCTCCACGGCGGGGACAAGAGCTGAAGCCAGCGACACGGACTCCTCCTCTGATGGGAGCTCCCTTGCGGTGGTGGGCCCCTCTGTGCCCCCGCATCTACAGGTACAGCCGCCACCCCCCTCTACCAACACCGCCCTCCCAGCAGCCCCTCAGCGTGTGCCCTGTGGCCGCTCACCCAGGAAGGTGGGCATCTCCTTCGCCCCAGGCACCTCAGCCCCTGCCAGCCCTGCTGCCCTCAGTGAGGAGGCCATTGACCTCCTCAGGTCCCACACTGTTCGCCAGTCTACCATTTTGAATGCCATCCAGGGTGTAGAGAGGCAGTTGCAACAGACCAATGCATACCTGGAGGGCATTCATTCTGGTCAGGCGGCCCAACAGCGAGCTTTTCAGACTCTTGCCTCAGCACTGATGGAAGCCATTGTCCCTGTGTCCAGCCTCCCCCCTCCAACTTCCTCCACCCAGACCCAAACCCCTGTACCTCAGCCTATTCCAAGCATACCATCAGACCAGCATGCACACACCTCAACACACAAGGAAAGCTCAGGCAAACATAAGCACCACACATTCCACAGGCACTCACGCAAGCATCATAGCCATGCAGGCATAGCAACATCCACTGCTTCCACTGTGTCCCCCTCCTCCTCGTCTCCCTTCTCCCTCCCAGTCTCGTCTCCACTCACACCTGCATGCACTACAACTTCAGCCACTACTTTCATCACCAGCACACCCACCACCACACCCCGCTCACTTGCACTCACCACCCCGACTACCATTCACACATCCCCTGCGTCCTCTCCCAGTGTGTCTGTGAGCCCACCTCCCAAGGTACACAAACGCAGCCACACACCCACCCAACAGCCATCCACCTCACGACAGGCTCCAGCCCATGCACCTTCACCCAAAGTCAGCAAACGTACACCTCCTACTACCACTGCCTCTTCCTCCACTCCCAAACCCCCTCCATCTACCCGTCCCAGTGCGTCCAAAAAATGTGTCCTGTCCTTGACCTCTTCCCCTCACCTCCCCCTCTTCAGTCCCCTAGGGCCCGCCTTTCCAGATCCAAACCCAGCACCTCAGCCACAACATCTGCGGGAACAGTAGTGCAAGTAGTAATCGGCTCCTGGAGTGCGCCAGGCAGCAAGAAGCCAGACCACGGACAGTCCCCTACCTCAAAAGCACAAAAAGTTGGCCACTGCCTGGCGGGAGAGAGGCAAAACATCTACCACCAAAGCCTCTCCCAGGAGTACAGTTGGGAGTGGGAAGACAGCTGCGCCACCATCCAAGGTGTGGAAGGGGCACAGAAAAACAGGCAAGTCACAGAAGACCGCCACCAGCACCGCTGAACAGGACACCGCCGCCACAAGCACTGCTGCCAAGGACACCGCTGCCACCAGCACCGCTGCCAAGTACACCGCCGCCACCAGCACTGCTAAACAGGACACCGCCGCCACCAGCACCGCTGAACAGGACACCGCCGCCACCAGCACCGCTGAACAGGACACCACCTCCACCAGCAACGCAGGCCAATGAGTGCCCAAAAGCTTCGACGCTACTGAGGCCGCCAAGAGCAGGATGAAGCACTCTGGGCCCCAAGCCCCCTCCAGAACCAGTGGAGATTGACATCCACTACCTCAGTCCTTGGCAGGATGAAGCACTCTGGGCACCAAGCCCCCTCCAGAACCAGTGGAGATTGACATCCACTACCTCAGTCCTTGGCAGGATGAAGCACTCTGGGCACCAAGCCCCCTCCAGAACCAGTGGTTATCCACTTGTGAGACTGTGGCTTTGCACTCCCCAGGATGCAGCAGTGGGCAAACCACCCACTGTAAAGACTTGTGAGACTGTGGCTTTCCACTCCCCAGGATGCAGCAGTGGGCAAAGCACCCACTGTAAAGACTTGTGAGACTGTGGCTTTGCACTCCCCAGGATGCAGCAGTGGGCACACCACCCACTTGAGAGACTTGTGAGACTGTGGCTTTGCACTCCCCAGGATGCAGCAGTGGGCAAACCACCCACTTGAGAGACTTGTGAGACTGTGGCTTTGCACTCCCCAGGATGCAGCAGTGGGCAAACCACCCACTTGAGACACTTGTGAGACTGTAGCTTTGCACTCCCCAGGATGCAGCAGTGGGCAAACTAACCACTGGAAAGACTTGTGAGACTGTGGCTTTGCACTCCCCAGGATACATCAATTGGCAGGATGAAGCACTCTGGGCACCAAGCCCCCTCCAGAACCAGTGGTTATCCACTTGTGAGACTGTGGCTTTGCACTCCCCAGGATGCAGCAGTGGGCAAACCACCCACTGTAAAGACTTGTGAGACTGTGGCTTTCCACTCCCCAGGATGCAGCAGTGGGCAAAGCACCCACTGTAAAGACTTGTGAGACTGTGGCTTTGCACTCCCCAGGATGCAGCAGTGGGCACACCACCCACTTGAGAGACTTGTGAGACTGTGGCTTTGCACTCCCCATGATGCAGCAGTGGGCAAACCACCCACTTGAGAGACTTGTGAGACTGTGGCTTTGCACTCCCCAGGATGCAGCAGTGGGCAAACCACCCACTTGAGACACTTGTGAGACTGTAGCTTTGCACTCCCCAGGATGCAGCAGTGGGCAAACTACCCACTGTAAAGACTTGTGAGACTGTGGCTTTGCACTCCCCAGGATACATCAATGGGCATTGAGCCCCCTCGTGAATCTGGCGTCGTGCACTCATCCGGCTGAGGTGCCCCCCCTTTCGTTCCCCCTGAGGTGCCTGTTGTATTTCTATCTGATGCCCCTGCAGTGTTCTCTCTGTTTTGATCGGGTATTGAGTGTGGGCCTCGCCCATTCTTTTTGGGCCCAGTGGTCCACGGACTTTAATGGTGGAATACCTTAGACTTGTATTCTTGGTGTATATATTTGTTTATAGTGTAAATATATATATATTTTTTTTGATTACTGTATTTTAATAGATTACAAACGTTCAACTCATTTCATTTTTTCCTTGCATTCTTCCAGGAGGGGATTGGGGGTTGTAAATGTGATGTATCAACATGTACTTGTGTGTGTGTTGTAGTGGGTGAGGGTGGGGGTGGGAGTGTTGCGTGTTGCGTGTGTGTGTCACTCTTTTTTCCCTCCCCTGTGTCATAGGTGCAGTACTCACTGTGTTCTTCGCCGCCGTCTTTGATGTTCCTGGTAGAGGAGCAGGAAGAGAAAGGCTGGGAGTATCTGGAGCTCGGGTTTCATGGCATCCTGATTCCTCGTGGGGTGTCTAGGGGTGAGCGTTTTCCCTTCCAAGTCCTGTTTCCGTGTGTGGCAGATTGGACTGTTGTAATACAGTGGGCAGAACCTTGTCTTCCGCCTGTCTGTTGGTGGTTACCGCCGCGGTGCGCCGCGGTGTTTGTTTGTACCGCCGTGGCGGTCGGAGTGTTAAAGTGGCTGTCTATGTTGGGGGTTTCCGCCATGGTCGTAATTTCATTTTTTTTACCGCCGGCCTGTTGGCAGTTTTACCGCCACTTTAACACCGACCGCCAGGGTTGTAATGACCACCAATATCTTTCCATAGATAGGACAGGATTCCTGGTAATTTTGCTTTTCCACAACACTTTTTTAACAACTTTGATGGAAAATCTATGTTTCCAGGTATTTAATAAGTGCAAGCATGCACTACAAAAGTTACACATTTAAGCATGTTTTTCTGATATGTATTTTAATAACAGACTAAGGGGCATAATTATACTTGTTCAGGCAAAACTGCGTTAACGCAGTTTTACCTGAAAAAGTATACCGCCGGCTAGCACCATTCCAAGGTGCCGGCCGGGCGTCTTATTTATGGAATGAGTGTATCCAGGGGTAAGGTCCGGCTAGCATCGTGAAAAAGGATGCTAGACGTGAGGGAGCGGTATAGGGAGGACAGGAGGTTATGCGTCAAAGGATGATGCTAGTCTGGTTAGAGGCATAAAAATGCCTCTAACCAGACTAGCGTCATCCTTTGACGCACAACCCCATGGACATGACTCCTGCATTGGTAAAGACAGGAGCCATGCCCACCACCCCAATGTCCATGCCCAGGGGACATAAGACCCCTGGGCATGGCTATTGGGCCCAGTGCCTTGTAGGGGGCCCAGGTTAGGTCCCCCTATTGCACTTAAAAAAACTCAAATGTTAAATACTCTTCTGTACTTACTTGTCTTACCTGGGATCGGGTCCTCCATCCTCTGGTGTCCCTCTGGTGTGGGTGGAGGTGTCCCTGGGGTTAGGGAAGGGCACCTGTGGGCTCATTCCATGGTCCCTGTGTTGGAAAGTGGCCTTTTTTTTGGCATGTTTCCCCTATTTTCCGCCTGATGTCAGTGTGTTTGACTCTGTTCACTGGGATCCTGCCAACCAGGACCCCAGTGATTATTCTCTCTCTCATCTAAATGTTGTCACTGCATACTGGTAACCCAGTATTTCACCCAAATTTGGCATACCGGTGCCCCCTTATAAGTCTGTAGTATATGATACCTAGCTACGCAGGGCATTGGGGTTCCAGGGCATCCTTATGGGCTGCAGCATTTCTTTTGCCACTCATAGGGAGCCCAAGCAAAGGCTTCTATAGGACTGCCATTGCAGCCTGTGTGAAATCGTGCATGCACCCTTTCACTGCCATTTACACTGCGCCAGTTCACATATAAGACACCCTTATTGCAGGCCTTCCATACCTAAGGCTGGGTGCAGAGTACCTGTGTGTGAGGGCACCCCTGCACAAGCAGAGGTGCCCCCATGACCACCAGGACTATTTTCCCAGACTTTGTGAGTGTGGAGATGACAATTTAAGCGCACACTGGACATAGGTCACCACCTATGTCCAGCTTCACAATGGTAACGTCAAATATGGCCACGTTTGGTATCAAACATGTTGGAATCATACCCCAAGGCTTTTGCAAGCAGTGGTTCTATGATTCCATGCACTCTTGGGACTCATTAGAGGACCCACAGTATTGCCTTTACAGCCTTCTGAGGTTTTCCAGGCAACCCCAGCTGCTGCCATCTCACAGACAGGTTTCTGCCCTCCTGTTGCTTGAGCAGCTCAAGCCCAGGAAGGCAGAACAAAGGCTTTCTTTTGGGACAGGGGTGTTACACCCTCTCCCTTTGGAAATAGGTGTTACAGGCTTGGGATGGGTAGCCTCCCAGAACCTCTTGAAATGCTTTGAAGGGGACTGATGGTGCCCTCCTTGCATAATCCAGTCTACCCAGTTCAGGGACACCAGTCCCTGCCCTGGCGTGAAACTGGACAGAGGAAAGGGGAGTGACCACTCCCCTGTCCATCACCACCCCAGGGGTGGTGCTCAGAGCTCCTCCAGAAGGTCCCTGGGTTTTGCCATCTTGGATTCCATGTTGGTATGGCACTCTGGGAGCATCTGAGTGGCCAGTGTCAGCTGGTGACGTCAGAGCCCTCCCCTGATAGGTGCTTACCTCTGACCAATCCCCCATTCAGGGCTATTTAGGGTCTCTCTCTTGCTGGTTCCTCTGATTCGGATTGCAAGACTCCAGCAGGAATCCTCTACATCCTTTACTTTATGTTCTTCCTGAAGAAACTGCATTGGGATCCCCCAGGAACTCGACAAACTGCAACAAAGAAGCAAAGCTGACTTCTGCAATATTGGAGTGAAGGAGTCACTTCCCTGCTTCAGCAGGCACCTCTCTGCAGCAACAATCGGTGGTGTGGGTCTCCTCTCCTGACAAAGTGTGTGGATCCAGCATCACAGGCGGTAGACTGAAGTGTCCAGATGGTCCTGACCTCCTACTGTCCAACTTTGGTGGAGGTAGGAGCTTGCCTACCCATGCAAGACAGTACCCCTGTGCACTGCTTATTTTGCAGTTGCCAAGGCTTGTTGGCATCCTTCCACAAAGTTCTTCATGCACCGTGCAGCTCCAGTCCCTAGCACTCTATTCTGTGATGTACAGCTTTCTGAATGGTTCTCCAGTGGCGTGGGATCCCTTTGTATAGTGCTGCGTGGGCCTCCTTTTGCACCTTCTTTGTCCCCATGCTGTGGGACTCCTGTGCATGCTGCCTGGTCTTCTGAGGGCTCTCTGAGTTGCTGAGAGCTCCCTCTGACTCCCCCTGCTGGGTAGAGTCCACCATGTCCCTCCTGGTCCTTGGCAATACCATTTTGGCTGACCACGTGCTTTGCATGTGCCAATGCTTGTTAGCGGAATCCAGTGACGCAAACCAGACTGCAATCATTCATCAGGCATGGGACATCATCTGCACCGACCAGGAACCCGCATCCATCTTATTGAGTGCAGTGTTCACTGTTGTTCTTCACTGGTGGTTCTTCTTTTGTTCTTTCATCCAGGTTAACAGGGGCCCCTGTTCTCCCTGGACTCTTCAGTGCTTCTTGGACTTGGTTCCCTTCTTCCACAGGTAATCAGGTCCTGGAATCCATTGTTGGTGTCTTGCAGTCTCTTCTGGTTGTTGCATAATCGTCTTACTTGTGTTCTTGTGTGTGATTTATTCCTGCTTTCCTGGGCTCTGGGGTGGGTTCTATGACTTGCCTTTGGTGTTTTCCAATAGTCTCAGCACCCCTCTACACACTACACTTGCCCAGGTGGGAGACCGACATTCGCAATCCACTTCCCTAGTATATGGTTTGTGTTCCCCCTAGGCTCATTTCTAACTATGGTGATTTTCACTATGTGCACTATTTTCTAATTGTTTTTACAGCTATTTCTGCATACTAGTGTATATAATTTGTGTATTAATTACCTCCTAAGGGAGTATAGTCTCTGTGGTATTTTCTTTCATGTGTTTGAGTACTGTGTAACTACAGTGGTATTGCATGAGCTTTGCATGTCTCTTAGTTAGGCCTTGGCTGCTCATCCACACTACCGCTAAAGAGCCTGGCTTCTGCACACTCTCTACATTTCACTAATAAGGGATAACTGGACCTGGTATAAGGTGTAAGTACCTTAGGTACCCACTACAAACCATGCCAGCCTTCTACACTCTGACCATGGAAATAGGCTCACAGGTCTCCTAACGCCTGCCCTGACCAGGCGTTAAATAATGGTGCTATGCAAGCTTAGCACCATTATTGAAGGCCCCATTCCCCCTGTGCTTGATTTTAGCACAGGGGATAAATTTGGCGCTAAGGCCATATCAAAATATTTTGCCAATGAACGCCTACCTTGCATCTTATTGATGCAAGATAGTTTCCCACAAGCAAGAAATGACTTTAACTCCAAAACGTTGGCGCTAGAGGGGTCTAGCAGCAAGGTATACATTTAGAGTTAGGTTTGCGCCAAATTTGCATAAAAACATTATGACGAAATTTCAGCTCAAAGCAAGTATAATTCTAGGCTTAAGGACCTGATTTAGATCTTTTTGGTAATGGTCCCGGTGTTTTATTTTTCCAACTGAAACCCCATTGCCATCTTTCCTTGCCAGATTTAAATGTTGGCAGTCCCATACATGTTAGCAGTCCCATACATGATAAGCTACCCGAATGCCAACGACTCTGCCAAGAAACACCACCCTTGTCGACGGAGGCATAGGAAATAGTGGCTGATGGCAGAACTCCAGCTACACTTACTGCTGAGCAGATTTGGATCTGTCTTACCGCAATGGAAAAAATGGCAGTCCAAGCTCCACGTCTGAGTTGGCGGTATGGGGAGGACAAGGATTTAAAATACTCCTTCTCTCCTGATTCCACTCCTGTTTTCAACTGGGCACGACGGACAGGACACGCTGTTGCTTCTGCAATGGGATCATGGAGAAAAAACAACCCCCCATTGCTGGACATGAAGGTAGGAAACCCTCATTGACTGTGTGAATTGGGGGGGTCATTGAACATGAACACAAGACCACTGCAGACATGTACAAGTTACAGTAATCTTTTTAAACTACTGTGTTGTGTGTGATGCAGGGGGAAACATATGCCAAAGATACAGTGTGGGTGTGTGACCTACCTCTATTCCATAGTCACTGCCATTGTCCACTGTCTTTTGGGTCACGCAATGTCCTCCCTCCATCAGCGAACCTCCTCCAGTACTCAATCAATCAATCAAGAAATTTGTAAAGCGCGCTACTCACCCGGAGGGTCTTAAGGCGCTGGGGGAGGGGGACCGCTACTGCTCGAACAGCCAGGTCTTGAGTTGCTTCCTGAAGGAGAGGTGGTCTTGGGTCAGACGGAGGTGGATGGGGAGGGAGTTCCAAGTCTTGGCTGCCAGGTAGGAGAAGGATCTTCCTCCCATGGTGGCTTTTCTAATGCGTGGCACGGTGGTGAGGGCGTGGCTGGTCGATCGTAGCTGGCGGGTGGGAGTGTAGAAGGTCAGGCGGTTGTTGAGGTACCTGGGACCCAGGTCGTGGAGGGCCTTGTGTGCGTGGGTGAGGAGACGGAACGTGATTCTCTTGCTGACTGGGAGCCAGTGCAGGTCTCTCAGGTGTCCGGAGATGTGGCTGTGTCGGGGGATGTCAAGGATGAGGCGTGCGGAGGCGTTCTGGATGCGTTGGAGTCTTTTCTGTAGTTTGGCCGTGGTTCCGGTGTAGAGGGTGTTACCGTAGTCCAGTCGGCTGGTGACGAGTGCCTAGGTGACTGTCTTCCTGGTTTCGGTGGGGATCCATCGGAAGATCTTTCGTAGCATGCGTAGGATGTTGAAGCATGATGATGAGACGGCGTTGACTTGTCTGGTCATCGAGATGGAGGAGTCCAGGATGAAGCCCAGGTTGCGTGCGTGGTCCGTTGGTTTGGGTGCGCTGCCCAGGGCAGGGGGCCACCAGGAGTCGTCCCAGGCAGAGGGTGATGATCCAAGGATGAAGACTTCCGTCATTGTCTGAGTTCAGTTTCAGGCGGCTGTTCATCATCCACTCGGCTACGTCTTTCATCCCTTCGTGCAGGTTGGTTCTGGCGGTGGCTGGGTCGTTGGTGAGGGAGAGGATCAGCTGGGTGTCGTTGGCGTAGGAGATGATGTTGAGGTTGTGTTGGCGTGCGATGGCTGCGAGGGGGCTCATGTAGACGTTGAAGAGGGTGGGGCTGAGTGATGATCCTTGTGGTACGCCGCAGATGACTTCGGTGGCCTTGGATCTGAACGGGGGAGGCGGACTCTCTGGGTTCTTCCGGCGAGGAACGAGATGATCCACTCTAGTGCCTTCTCTTGGATTCCGATGTCGCTGAGGCGCTGCACTAGGGTGCGGTGGCAGACAGTGTCGAACGCTGCGGAGAGGTCCAGGAGGATGAGGGCCGCTGTTTCCCCGTTGTCGAGCAGGGCTCGGATGTCGTCAGTGGCTGCGATGAGGGCGGTCTCGGTGCTGTGGTTGGCTCGGAAGCCGGACTGCGAGTGGTCGAGGGATTCATTAGTCTCGAGGAAGGCGGCTAGCTGTCTGTTGACGGTCTTCTTGATGACTTTGGCCGGAAACGGGGGGAGCGAGATGGGGCGGTAGTTCTTGAGGTCGGTGGGGTCTGCTGATGGTTTCTTCAGGAGGGCGCTGAGTTCGGCATGCTTCCAGCTCTCTGGGAAGGTGGCGGTGTTGAAGGAGCAGTTGATGATGTCCCGGAGATGGGGTGCGATGACGGAGTCGGCCTTGTTGAAGACGTGGTGGGGGCATGGGTCGGTTGGTGATCCGGAATGGATGGTGTTCATCGTATGGATGGTGTCTTCAGTGCTGACCGGGGTCCAGGAGCGGAGGGTGGTGTTGGGGGGCGTCGGTTTGGTGGTTGGGTGCGTGGTCTGTGCGCCGAAGCTGTTGTGTATGTTGGCGATCTTGCAGTGAAAGAACGAGGCGAGTGAGTCGCAGAGGTCTTGTGAGGGAGTGATGTCGTTGTTTCCGGCGCTGGGGTTGGAGAGCTCTTTAACGATGCTGAAGAGTTCCTTGCTGTTGTGTGCGTTGTTGTCTAGTCGTTCTTTGAATGCTGTCTTCTTGGTGGTGTGGATCAGCTGGTGGTGTTTGCGGGAGGCGTGCTTGAGGGCTGTCATGTTGTCTGTAGTTGGGTTTTTTCGCCAGGCTTTCTCGAGGGTGCGGCAGTTCTTCTTGGAGTTCTTGAGGTCGTTGTTGAACCAGGAGGCTTTCTTGCTGTTGGGCCTGATGGGATAGGTTTTCAGAGGTGCGAGGTTGTCAGCGCAGTTGGTGATCCACTGTGTGAGGTTGTTGGCTGCTTGGTTGGGGTCCGCTGAGCTGGCGGGAGGGTTCTGGCTCAGTGATGTGGAGAGCTGGTCGGTGGTGATCTTGTTCCAGCTCCTGCGGGGAGCCTGTTGTGGGTGGTGGTGAGTCGTGGTTCTTCTGAAGCTGAAGTGGACGCAGCTGTGGTCTGTCCAGTGGAGTCCGGTGGAGTGGCTGAAGGAGATGTACTTGCTGGAGGAGAAGACTGGGTCAAGCGTGTGTCCGGCGTAGTGGGTGGGGGTGTTCACCAGTTGCTTGAGTCCGAGGTTGGCGAGGTTGTCCAGCAGGGTGGTGGTGTTGTTGTCATTGTTGTTCTCCAGGTGGAAGTTGAGGTCCCCTAGGAGGATGTAGTCAGCGGAGGGGAGGGCGTGTGGGCTGATGAAGTCTGCAATGTCTTCGCTGAATTGTGTGCGGGGTCCTGGGGGTCTGTAGATGAGGGTGCCTCTGAGTGTGGTCTTGGGGTCGGTGTGTATCTGGAAGTGAAGATGTTCGGCGGCTGTGAGGGTGTCGTCGGAGTTGGTCGTGATGCGGATGGTGTTCTTGTGGACGATGGCGATGCCTCCTCCTGTCTGGTTGACGCGGTCCCTCCGGGTGATCTTGTATCCGTCCGGGATGGCGATGGCGATGTCGGGCGCTGAGGAGGCGTTCATTCAGGTTTCTGTGAGGAAGGCGACGTCTGGAGATGTGGTGTCGAGCAGGTTCCAGAGTTCCACGGCGTGTCTGTGGATGAAGCGGGTGTTGAGCAGGATGCACTTCAGGTGGTTGCTGCTGGTGCTTGGCTTGACGGGTGCGGGTCCGGATGCAGGAGAACTTGCAGGATTGGCAGGCAAAGGGTCCGTGGGTGCGTCTTGGGGCGGCTCGGCAGCACCCGGGAATCCGGCTGGTGTTGAGTCCGAGGAGGGTGTCGGTGTCGTAGGTCCGGCGGGTAGGCTGGCAGCGGCGGGGGCCAGGGGGTCTGGCGCTGGGCGCGGTCCAGGTGCGGACGGGCGCAGACGGGCTTGCCTAGCGGCGCGCCCACTGCGCGACCTCCATATGAGGGGAAGAGGGAGGGATGGGCAGCTGGGAGGTGGGAGCGGGGCGGCCAATGGGGTGCAAGGGGGCGGAGCTACCGGGACGTGGCGGCGGGAAAACGGGCGGCGAGGGGGTGACGCGGCGAGACGAGGGAAACAGAAAGAAAAGGGAGCACAGTCAGGGCAACAAAAGTAAGGGAGAACAAACCAGGGCAACAATACCAGGGACACAGGCACTCGGGGTACAGAATAAAAAAAGCGGACACAGGCACTCGGGGCACAAAATCAGAGAGGACACTGGCGCTCGGTCACAGAAGGCAGGCACAGGCAGTCAGGGCACGGCAGCGAGAGCGGTCACACTGGGGGCTGCGTGGCGGTGAGGGGAGCGACCTGCCTGGGAACCAGGGTCAGAGGTCGCTCTCTCTACCGCTGCGCGGCCTCCATATGAGGGGAAGAGGGAGGGAGGGGCAGCTGGGAGGTGGGAGCGGGGCGGCCAATGGAGTGCAAGGGGGCGGAGCTACCAGGACGCGGCGGCGGGAAAACGGGCTGCGAGGGGGTGACGCGGCGAGACAAGGGAAACAGAAAGAAAAGGGAGCACAGTCAGGGCAACAAAAGTAAGGGAGAACAAATCAGGGCAACAATACCAGGGACACTGGCACTCGGGGTACAGAATAAAAAAAGCGGACACAGGCACTCGGGGCACAAAATCAGAGAGGACACTGGCGCTCAGTCACAGAAGGCAGGCACAGGCAGTCAGGGCACGGCAGCGAGAGCGGTCACACTGGGGGCTGTGTGGCGGTGAGGGGAGCGACCTGCCTGGGAACCAGGGTCAGAGGTCGCGCTCTCTATCGCTGCGCGGCCTCCATATGAGGGGAAGAGGGAGGGAGGGGCAGCTGGGAGGTGGGAGCGGGGCGGCCAATGGGGTGCAAGGGGGCAGAGCTACCGGGACGCGGCGGCGGGAAAACGGGCGGCGAGGGGTTGACGCGGCGAGACGAGGGAAACAGAAAGAAAAGGGAGCACAGTCAGGGCAACAAAAGTAAGGGAGAACAAATCAGGGCAACAATACCAGGGACACAGGCACTCGGGGTACAGAATAAAAAAAGCGGACACAGGCACTCGTGGGAGCGGGCGGCCAATGGAGTGCAAGGGGGTGGAGCTACCGGGACGCGGCGGCGGGAAAACGGGCGGCGAGGGGGTGACGCGGCAAGACGAGGGAAACAGAAAGAAAAGGGAGCACAGTCAGGGTAACAAAAGTAAGGGAGAACAAATCAGGGCAACAATACCAGGGACACTGGCACTCGGGGTACAGAATAAAAAAAGCGGACACGGGCACTCGTGGCACAAAATCAGAGAGGACACTGGCGCTCGGTCACAGAAGACAGGCACAGGCAGTCAGGGCACGGCAGCGAGAGTGGTCACACTGGGGGCTGCGTGGCGGTGAGGGGAGCGACCTGCCTGGGAACCAGGGTCAGATGATGATCTGATGATCTTCTCAGGTATGCCGTTGATGTGGCTTGGGGGTGCGACCGTCAAGATCTAAACCAGGCCCTAATTCTATGTGGGTATTAACATGCAGATACAGTGCTAGGTGTGAATAGCCATGTTACATGCATGTATTGCTGCACACTTAAAGATGAAGTACATCATCTTTAAACTGTGACTCACACATACGTTTTACACCAGAAGGTTCCAAGTGACATCACATGATGTACTGGACAATGCAAAGATGACAGACAGGAAAGAGAGAGGACGTGAGATACAGAGGGAGTAATAGAGATACATAGAAAAGACGGATAAACAGAGAGATAGCGAGAGAAACAGAGAGACATACAAAGGAAAATAAGAGCTTGAAAGAGAGAGACAGCTATCTGCCAGGACGTCTTTAAGTAGTTCTGTGAGAGATCCCTATCCTAACCTGTGAAATTCCACTACACACGATACTACACACGATACTTCTCAAAGGCACACTTTGTTATGAAAGAATTTAAAGAGATGAGATGATCAGCTTTTTTGGTTTATTTCTTATATCTGGATTGCATACTATCTTAATGAACTCAAAGCAATAGAGATGATCAATGTACAGTCTGCAACAAACAAGCTGATAATAAGAAAATAATTTGAATTTTATTTGCATTCACGGTATAAATACAATCCCAAGGAAATCATCGCTATGCACTGTCAAAGTGAAGAAGTGATATTTGCATTAATCATTATCAGATTCAGTTTCGAGAGTGGGGTGTTTAATGTGCTGTGAAGGAACCAGATTTTTCCGATGAACTTAGGTGAAGCGTCCTCTAACACCTGGAAAAAAAATCCGAATTGAGCTTTAACTAGTAGATCCAAAGGCAATTCTGTTGTAATTACATTTAAAGACCTGCAGTGTGTCTTGGATTAGATTGAATTGGCATTTGAGATGTTAACGTTACACATGTATGGTAATTGGCAGCCTAACGAGTACCAAATGATGTTTAAATCTTTCAGCATTTAAAATCGTCCACCATTTAATTAACTTCCAATAAATATTAACACTATAAAGCAATTAAGTACCCAATAAAGACAATGTAATGAGCAATTATAAGCTACTTGTCTTATCTACGGAGAGCGATTCCTCTAAACAGGCTGTCTGATGAGATGTGAAGAATAGAAAATTGAATACATTTCACAAAAATGGACAATTCTTTGGCAATGTAACGTTGTCTGTTTTTTTGCGTTCTTCGAATCTCCAGATTACTCTGCCTATACTGTATAGTTGCGAAGCGGTTCATACTCATTCTGAGTCGGTGGGAACACCTCAATACTTATCATGTAGGGTGCAATACAAGGTCCATGACAGTTGCCTTTTCTGTTTACTTGTTGACATATGTTTCCAGTCGAGCCAAAAATATTTTGTTATTAGTAGCTTATCTCTAAATAATATGTTTCTACTATAAAGTGTAAATGTTCAGGGAAATTATTCTAGTCCTTAAAGGGAGAACAATTTACTGCTCATCAATAAAAAGTTGATTGCTAATATGTCACAGACGTGCAGTAGCTTCTCTGTAGTTAAAGTTGACACCATAATCCATAGGAAATGTGGGATTGGCTACCATTTATTAATCTGCACCAAACTAGAAGTAAACAAATGCAAGAGCACTCTCATAGCATGCTAGTGTTTGCAGTTAGGTAAAGCAGCTCGGGAGTTATAAGTGGGAACCCAAAATGAGTTTAACTGAAAAGCCATTTCCCACAGGAAAGTTTTGTGCATGAGTAACTCAGATATCACTGAGCCACTATTTTGACAGAGTAGCCTTTCAATCCTTTGATTCGTATCATGGTCTCCTCAAAATGAGTTCAGTGTTTTGGATATATTATGCAAAATGTGAGTGTCCAACATGCATGTCAAAATTTAGACATCTTTCAAAACGTGTGTGCATGCTGAGTGGGCATGCACAGACAACAGGAACCCAGTGCACATCCACAAAACGGAGTGCGTGCACATTGGAGACTTGCAAGGTGGCAAATAAGGGAAAAGATATAAAACAAAAAAAACTGCATAGGTAGAAGACCCGATGTTTCATTATTTACGAACGGAAATATAAGCCCACACATTAAGTACCATGGCTCTTTTGCTGTTTACAAGGCCAGGGGAACATAGAAAGCAACAAGGGATTTAGCCTCCGTCCCTTCTGGCCTGTCTATAACCATTGTACCCCGCCTTGACTAAAAGCTAGGGGTGTTAACAAGTTCCATCCATGACCTTGCCAAATGGCCTAAGATGGGGTGGCTCCCATGCTTTCAGTCCTTGCCTGAGGATGGCAGGGCATGTGTCCGTCACCATGGCCAAGTTTGCTCAAGTCTGATGGTGACTTTGAACACTTACCAATATGTTCATGGGTGAGGTTGTGGAATGTGCATCACTTAAATCCCCCTGACCTTGGTTAAGGATGAGGGAGAGAATATGACCTTACCCCAAGACACTGTGAGCGTGTCTGACCTTATTTGGTCTTTTATAATTCATTTCAAAGGAGATGCATTAGAGGTGTGATAGATCTTTTGACTGTGCTTAGAGGAATCTCACTATCCTTACTCTCATCTCTCCTCACAACGAATTCTAATGACAACAACATATACAACAATCTATTTATCAAAACCTTCAGTCAGTAAACTTCACGCATCATAGCCTATATGGCCATGAATAACCACACCTTTTAGTAAAAGTTAGAAGGTTTATACCTATATTAACAATGCTAACATCACGTATATTAGTCTAAATACCAAATGATAAACATATATGAACAACACTGGCTGACCAAATCTTCTAAAGAATCTCAATTTAACTAAAGCAATTGCAATTTAACATTCAAGAGTTACAGTACAAATCAATAGTAACAATAACTGCACAATAGACATGACGTACATCTAGATTCAACAGGTGAACAAGATCAATTCTCAGTTAATAGCATTTAACAACATTGGGATTACTAACTTACACTCCAATTAGAATAGCATCTTTGGACTTCATGCAAAAGTATTTTTAGTCAAAGTTAATTTGGAAAACAACTCATGCATTGGCTCTATGAAAATACCGGTTGGTGCCTAGAGATTTAAAGAACGAAACCTTCAACAAACAATAGCATTCTGTTATACGATTCTCTTTGTCGGCTGGACATCCAACTGATCAGTTTCAGCAATTTGGCAGTGATAGGGAATATGATGGGCTCTAAGCTATCTGAACCATTTAGGGAGCAACTTTAAGGGATCACCATTTCATTAACAATATAAGCAATAATGTTAAATTTAGCAAATAAAGTCATCAGTAACTGTTCAGCTTCTCAAACAGAATAAGACAGTGAGCAAAATAAGAGTGGCTGAAAATGGCATCAAACTCTCACTACAGTCAGGAGAAGTTGGAATTTCCTAAAACATCTTCACACATTGTCATTGATCAAAGAAGCGTACGTCTACAGTTGATCTAAAGGAAACTGAAACCCAAATCTAAGATATAACTAAAATGTCTTTCACATGTGGATGATAGGCTCCTCTCCTCCTATTCCCATTGTCAGGCTCTACAGGTATCTCTGTTGAAATATGTACTCTAGTCAGTGCATCCATTGTTGATTCCTGGGAGCATTTCTGTCACACGCATCAAGTTTACTTTGTTGCATTTTCCTATGACAGCATGATTCTACAAGCAGTTCTCATAAGAAAGTTAAATACATTCACAGTTTGTTTGGTCAGAACAGATTGAACAATGAAGCATTCATTTTCTAGTCTGGCAATACATTTTCCACCATTTATTAAACACTGCAGCTTAACATGAGGGTTTGCAACTAGGCCCAAACCTCACCAACTTATGGCCTAAAGTTAATAACTCAGATACATAACTTAAATCCATTAATATGACTTACTAGTACATTTTCTTCTACATGTGCACAATAACTAATACAAATATGCATTCACTAAAACATTTATATAAATATGGCGGCCACAGAAGAGGGCATATTTTCAAGTCACACATTATTTTCTAGGTTAACATAATTCCATGCAAATTCATAACCATTAAGAAATGAAAATCATTAGTAAGTCATTCCACTTTCACAATACTTTTTACATGTGATGGGGACTATGGCTGCGTTTCTACCAAAATCAGATTAAACCATAAACCTATTCAAAGCTTGCAGGCCACTCCACTGGTTCATCAGACTTCCCTTACCACAACCAGTTGACTAGATTCCCGCCTCCTAGTGGCACAGACTTAGTCATCCTGATTGTTAAAAAACAAACATTTGCACTCCCTTTTAGACATTATACCACCAAACACGTTTAGGCTTGTAGGTGTTTATTAGCAGTATTTTAACAGGATAATAAAGCAACAATTAATCATTACATAGTAACCAAAGTTTTTTCAAATGCTTTAAAATCTGCTGCTGTGGTCCTTGCATTTATAGACACAGACATTTTATCATAAAACCATCCTATTTCTCAGCCCCCTTTTTGGTCAAACTGCTACCAAGAGCTGTTTCCAATTAACTCCGGGATTTCATTGAGGCCAATCATATAGTATACCTTATACAAATTAGATGTATTCCCAGCCAGTGCACTTACACCATAGTGGTAAGCGATTATACCATAGATTGTAAAAGAAAGTGTACTTCTTACACAATCAGGTAGCATGCTGCTGGTCACCACGCTCAGGACATAGTTTAGCACACTGACTGCCTAGTCCAATACAGACATAGTTAAGCACACTGACTGCCTAGTCCAATACAGCATGGGTTTTGCATGGGATAAATTGGGTGTTCTGTGAGAAGAGAGGTAGTGGGACAATGGAGTTCAATCCTGAACAAATAATGTCAAACTTGGCAATCTCCTTTGTGTGGCAATATATTGTTCTGAAAAATCTTGAAAGTTGGCTCTTCCAAGATGATGGACTTTCCAGGAAATGTATGTGAGGTTTCAAATCCAAGATGAATTAGATTCTTTTCCTGACATGCAAATTTATTTATGAGTCACAATTATGGAGTCATCTACATGTGATGACTGCACCACCATTCATTTGTTCCATTGTCCTCCATTATTACTATTTTTCTCTGATTCTTGCTTCTTGCGGTTGAAAATACTACATCTGGTTTTTCTTCCTTGGCTCGATCCACTATTCTGATGTCAAGGGTAGTTTGATACCTTGCTACTAACTTATCTATTCATCTTACCATTCGATCAAGAGCTCCAAAATTGCAAGGAGGTATTTTACCCTTTGTAGTCTTTTCCCTCCTATCCTGGATCCTCTTAAGGAGATACTTGACACATGTCATATGTTGTCCCATACTTGAATACACCTTCTCAAGACAGCCAGAATCAACCAATATACACTAGGCTATCCCTAACCATCAGATTGTTAGATACAGTTAATGGTATGGGTAAATGAAGAGGGGGTATGGGCTGTTAAAACTGACAGCATTAGGTGGCCTTCCCTCAACTTTTGGCTATCTCCTTCATTTTTCTGACTTGGTTTTTGCTGACTTTAGGACTCTGTGCACTTTACCACTGCTAACCTGTTCTAAAGTGCTTGCGCTCTCTCCTCTAAATCATGGTAACATTGGCTTAACCCCAACTGGCATGTTTAATTTTCTTATAAGTCCCTAGTAAAGCATGCTACCTGTGCCCAAGGCCTGTAGAGTAAATGCTTCTAGTGGGCTGCAGCACTGATTGTGTCACCCACTTTATATAGCCCTCTAGGCAAGTCTCAGGCTTGCATTTGCAGAACCTGTGTGTGCAGATTGATACTGCCATGTTGACCTGGAAAAATTACCCTTTTGTTGCCCTAAGTGGGAAGGGTATGCCCAGATGTGGGTCCCTTGCTCACTGTGCCACTGGAATCAAGCTAACCTGGCTGAAGAAGGGTGATACCCTGAAACTGGTACATGAGGAACATGTTCAAGACTGATTTGCATATGGCTGGGTCCAAACTAGGGTGGCATGGTGAGCAAAAGAACAATGGATTTAACCCAGATCTGTGACTGGGGGTGAGTGTTTGCATTGTCAGCACTCCGTCCATCATCCTTATGTGTTGCTAAAATTACCCTTTTGCCAGGACCAAACCTTCCCTTTTTGTAGTTCTATGTAACCCCTATGGCCGGCCCTGGACAACTCGTAGGGCACGGTAAAATGTATTTAAAAGGCAGGACAAATACTTTTGAGTTTTACATATCCTAGTACTGAAAAACTCCATAAGTTGTTTTTCATTACAACAAGGCATATCTCTCCCATAGGATAACACTGGGTTTAGTTTATTTTATATTGCAAGTGTTGTCGCGTAGGCTCTTATTACTCTAATGAGACTACTGGATTTTGAGCGGCAAGATCGTCCACGGTGTTGGAGACTGAGTCTGACCCACAGTGGGTGACACCTGTCGCTCCAAATCTGGGTTTTGCTCCAGCTAACTAGCAGTGCCTCGTCTCTCCCAAAAGGTAGAGATGATTGGGCAGCCGAGCGCATGACATATCATACTTCTCAGGGAAGTCGTGGTCACTCAGGTCGCATCCGGTTTTCTCATTCGCAATTCAGTCTCATATATAAATGACAAAAAAAGCAGTATGAGTTTTAAGACCTGTTTAATAAAACAACTGCATTTTAGATAGCAAAGCGTGAGCTGCAATAACCAGAACGACACAACATAACATAATTAGAATGGTGACGATGAGACTGAAGCATAAGGATAACGCTATCATATTGCCACTAGAACTGATTAACTATTTTCTATCTGAGTCATAATTTGAGCACAGGATGTTAAGCTCTAATTCTGCCTTTCAGGTTCCCCCGGGAGGAAATCAACCCTCATACCTGAGCAAAGGCCTGTAGTCTGCGTTAGCATCTGCAGTGAAGCATTCAGCAATCGGCATACAGTTGTGGTTCCCTGGCTGGAATCTCCCTCTTAACATGAAATGGGACTAGGAAGTGTTTTTATGGTAACACAGCTGATGTTCTAAGAAAATGTCCCTACGTAAGGATGTGTATTTTCTACGAATGTTGGAGACTAAACTTCTACCACATTCATCAGCAATGTACCAAACTGCAGCCTTGACTGAAGCACAAAGTGATCAAGAATGTCTTGTTTGAGAACACAGTGCAGGGCTAAGCAAAACAGTTAGATAGATGAAAATAAAACAAGACCGTAAAACTGGTTATTGTAAAAATAACAATGCGAAGCTGAATAAAATATAACTAGGTCAAAGTGCACAACGGCCTAATGTGTTAAACTAACGTGCAGGGAGCTATAACTAAAATGGCTACACAACAGTGTAATTTACAATCAAGAAGATATATGTTTTTCAATTTTGGTGTCTCTTGACTCACATTTTTAAATCACAACTCATGGTGAAATCAGATTGTAAATTGCAGTTCTGAAAAAGCCACTTTTACAAAAAGATGGCATTTTTTTTACTTTAGACATTTGGGTGGTCATTACAACCCTGGCGAACGGTGTTAAAGCGGCGGTATACCGCCAACAGGCTGGCGGTAAAAAAATTGCAATTACGACCGTGGCGGAAACCGCCAACAAAGACAGCCACTTTAACACTCCGACCGCCACAGCGGTACAAACAAACAGCGCGGTGGTCACCGACAACAGACAGGCGGGAGACAATGTACCGCCCACAGTATCACAACCTACCAATCCGCCACCTTTTCCGGGGCGGATTCACTGCGGATAAAAACACGGCGGAAACAGGAATTTCAAAGGGAAAACGCTCACCTCTACACACCCCACGAGGAACGAGGACACCATGGACCAGGAACTCCAAATTCTCCCTGCAATGGACTTCCTGCTCCTCTACCAGGAGCACGAATGCCGGCGGCGAAGACCACGGTGAGTACTGCACCTACGACACAGGGGAGGGGGGAGGGAAAAACAGGGACACACACACGCAACACCCCCACCCTCACCCACTACAACACACACAAATGCATATTAAAACATCACAATAACACACCGCAAACCCCCCCGGAAGAATGTAAAGACAATAGAAAATTAGTGTAAGCATTGTAATATATTAAAAACAAGTAGGCAGAAATATACATATACACTATGTACAAAATATATACCAAGCATAGTAGTCCAGGTAGTGCACTAAGATAGTCCGTGGAACACTGGGACCACACGGTATGGGCGAGGCCCACACAAGATCCCCGACCATGATGGAGAGAACACTGCAGGGGCATCAGAGAGCAAGAAAACAGGCACCTCAGGGGGAGGGAAATGGGGGGGCACCTCAGCCGCTTGAGTGCACGATGCCAAATCCACGAGGGGGGCACATGCCCACTGTTCCATCCTAGGGAGTGCAAAGCCACAGTCTCTCAAATCTCTACAGTGGGTGGTCTGCCCACTGTTCAATCCTGGGGAGTGCAGAGCCACAGTCTCTCAAGTCTCTACAGTGGGTGGTCTGCCCACTGTTCAATCCTGGGGAGTGCAAAGACACAGTCTCTCAAGTCTCTACAGTGGGTGGTCTGCCCACTGTTCAATCCTGGGCCACAGTCTCACAAGTGGATGTCAGTCTCCACTGGTTCTGGAGGGGTCATGGTGCCCAGAGTGCTTCATTCTGTTAAGGACAGAGGTAGTTGATGTCAGTCTCCACTGGTTCTGGAGGGGGCATGGTGCCCAGAGTGCTTCATCCTGTTAAGGACAGAGGTAGTGGATGTCAGTCTCCACTGTTTCTGGAGGGGGCATGGTGCCCAGAGTGCTTCATCCTGTTAAGGACAGAGGTAGTGGATGTCAGTCTCCTCTGGTTCTGGAGGGGCCATGGTGCCCAGAGTGCATCATTCACCCCGTGACGGACTTAGTTGCGTCAGTGCCCCTGCCGCTCATGGGCTAGCGGTGCTTCAGATGGCGGTGCCCTGTTCAGTGGTGTTTGAGATGGCGGTGCCCTGTTCAGCGGTGCTTGAGATGGCGGTGCCCTGTTCAGCGGTGCTTCAGATGGCAGGTCCTTCATGGCCCAGCGGGGCAGGCGCTGGAAGTCCTTCATGGCCCAACAGGCCTTTTGTTGGCGGTCCTTCATGGCCCAACGGGCCTTTTACTGGCGGTCCTTCATGGCCCAACGGGCCTTTTCCTGGCAGTCCTTCACGGCCCAGCGGGCCTTTTGCTGGCGGTCCTTCATGGCCCAGCTGGGCTTGTGCTGGCGGTGGCCTCCTGAGCAGCTGGGCTTCTGCTGGCGGTGGCCTCCTGGGCAGCTGGGCTGGTGCTGGCGGTGGCCTCCTGGGCAGCTGGGATGATGGCGGTCTTCTCCGCCGTGCAGCTCTTCCCAGACTTGCTGGGTTTCTTGTGGCCCTTCCCCACCTTGGAAGGTGTCACAGCTGACTCCACACTCCCAACGGGACCCCTGAGAGCGGCTTTGGTGGCTGGAGTCTTCACCCTCTCCCGCCGGGCACTGGCCAACTTCTGATGCTTCACAGGTGGGGGGCTGTCTGTGCTGTGGCTCTGTGCCACACTGGCTGCCCTGGTGGCCGGTGCACTCCAGATTCCGGTGACTACAGGCACCACTGGTCCCGGAGATGTTGTGGCTGAGGTGCTAGTTCGGGACCTATGAGACGGACGGGGTGGGGGAGGTGTGGGTCAAGAGGTCAAGGTTGGACAGGAAAAGTTTTTTGGACACACTAGGACGGGTAGCTGGAGGGGGTTTGGGAGTGGAGGAAGAGGTGGTGGTTGTAGGAGGTGTACGTTTGGTGACTTTGGGTGAAGGTGTATGCGCTGGAGGCTGTTGTGAGGTGGATGGCTGTTGGTTGGGTGTGTGCCTGCGTTTGTGTATCTTGGGAGGCGACGTCACAGACACACTGGGAGAGGACAGAGGGGACGTGTGAATGGTAGTGGGGGTGGTGACTGCACGTGAGCGGGGTGTGGTGGTGGGTGTGCTGGAGAGGGACGTAGTGGCTGTAGAGGTACTGCATGCAGGTGTGAGTGTAGACAAGACTGGGAGGGAGGAGGGAGGAGGGAGACAAGGAGGAGGGGACACAGTGGAGGCAGTGGATGTTGGTGTGTCTGCATGTGTGTGATGCTTGCATGAGTGCCTGTGGGATGTGTGGTGCTTATGTTTGCCTGAGCTTCCCTTGTGTGTTGAGGTGTGTGCATGTTGGTCTGTAGGTGTGCTTGGGATAGGCTGAGGTACAGGGGATTGGTCGGGGTTGATGAAGTTGGAGGGGGGAGGCTAGAGACGGGGACAATGGCTGCCATCAGTGCTGAGGCCAGAGTCTGAAAAGCTCGGTGAAGGGCTGCCTGACCAGAATGAATGCCCTCCAGGAAGGCATTGGTTTGTTGCAACTGCCTCTCTACACCCTGGATGTCATTCAAAATGGTACACTGCCCAACAGTGAGGGACCTGAGGAGGTCAATGGCCTCCTCACTGAGGGCAGCAGGGGTGACTGGGGCAGGGCCTGAGGTGCCTGGGGCAAAGGTGATGCCCACCCTCCTGGGTGAGCGGGCACGGGGCGAAGGCTGAGGGGATGCTGGGAGGGCGGTGCTGGTAGGGGGAGTGGCGGCTGTACCTGTAGATGCGGGGGGCACAGATGTTGCCGCCACCACAAGGGAGCTCCCATCAGAAGATGAGTCTGTGTCGCTGGTGTCAGCTCCTGTCCCCGCCGTGGAGCTCCCCTCGCCCTCCATCCCACTGGTGAATTCAGACTCCGTAGTGTCGCCCTCCAGGGCCATGTGGGATGCAGCTCCCTCGTGCTCCTTTGCCACTTCTCCTCCGACTGATGATGCTAATGCACACAAGAACAGGGAGACCACAAAAAGGGGGGGAAACGACAGAAGAAAGACATGTTGAGTGCATGCATTACCGCTACCTTTGGCGGACACGACAGACACAGAATCCCCCTGCACTACGCCGCGCTCTTGGGCTCCACTGTTCAATTTTTGGGAAATGGCCTACAAGGCTATGGACAACATCTGCACACATAGATGACACAGGGGCATGACTACCTGTACTTGGCACTCTACAGAGGTGGGCTGGGGTGCCACATGGCCTGACATACGGAGGGGCCTTGCCTACGGAACTCGCCCTGGCCTAGGGAAACCCACAGCCCACCTCCCCCACCCAGACACCTCCACTGCACGCTAAGTCAGCAGAATGAGAGTGTACTCACCCCCTTGTCGCTGTTGTGATGCCCTCAAGCGCCTATCCAACTCTGGATACGCCACCGCCAGGATCCGGAACATCAGGGGGGTCATGGTGCGACGGGCACCCCTCCCACGTTGGAAGGCCATCCCCAGCTGGGCCTCCGCCGTCTTCTTGCTCCAGCGGCGAATGTCCTCCCATTATTTCCGGCAGTGTGTGCGTCATCTGTGGTGGACCCCAAGGGCCCAGACGTCCTTGGCAATGGCACGCCAAATATCCTTCTACTGGTGGGCGCTGACCTACAGGAATAGTACAGGGGAAAAGGAAAAACTATAATCGTCCGGACCATCACAGTCATTGGCCCACGTTCCCACCCTTGCCCTCACACACATCCACTCACCGTTGTTTCATGCACGCCTCATTCCCCCCCATCTCCCATCCACACCACTCCAAACAGGCATTGCCCATACAGCATGCTCACAGTGTACTCACTTGTTTGTCTGGAGGACCGTAGAGTAGCGTGTACTGGGGAGGACCCCATCCACTAGTTTTTTCAACTCCTCCGATGTGAAGGCAATGGCCCTTTCCTCAGACACTTGAGCCATTGTTGCTTCCAGACTGAGGTCACAGCAGCACTTGCAGTGGAGGTCCTCTCCTGTTGAAGATCAGGTATCAAGTGAGTGAACAGATAGAAAATGGCAGTCACGTCCGCGGCGGTGCATACCGTCACCGCCGGCGTACATCGTCATTGGCTCCTGGGACCCATAGGGTCCAATGTTAACCAATGCAGGATTGCGCCGCGGACTTCGACCGCCTACCAGGACGGTGTACAACGCCAGCTCAGTTACCTCATATCCCCTTGTCCCACATTACACATCAGGCAGCTGCCATTTCGGGGTGCCACATGGCATTAATTTTAAATGCGTCACACATATCAAGGCCTTGCATACACACTAAGACAGGCACATAGCGGATTGACAAATGTGTGCAATAAAGTTGTTTATTTCGCACCTCAGTGTTGGCTGACCCTCTGATCGCTGTTCTCATCCATAGAGCACATCCGCTGGGGCAGGTGAGGAGATGGCGCCATCCTCTGGTGTGCAGACCTCTGGTGGACCTGTCGACAATGGAAGAGCGACATGTAATTGTCACATACAAACTTGATCGTGCCACAATCCAGGAACTGTATGCCCAGTTTGAGCCAGACCTGATGACAGCTATCCGCCATCCCACAGGAATCCCCCCTCTAGTGCAGGTCCTGTCAGTATTTCCTGGCAAGTGGGTCCTTTCAAACAACAGTGGCCATTGCATCAGGCATGTCCCAGCCAATGTTCTCTAACGTGTTGTCCAGAGTGTTGTCTGCTCTGCTGAAACACATGCGCAGCTACATCGTGTTCCCTCAGGTGGAGGACTTGCCTACAGTTAAAGGTGACTTCTATACCCTGGGACATATCCCCAACATCATAGGTGCCATTGATGGGACACATGTGGCCTTGGTACCCCCGCAGGAGTGAACCGGTTTACAGCAACCGGAAGAGTTACCATTCAATGAATGTGCAGATGGTGTGTTTGGCCGACCAGTACATCTCCCATGTGAATGCCAAGTTTCCTGGCTCATTGCATGATGCTTACATTCTAAGGAATAGCAGCATCCCTTATGTGATGGGGCAACTCCAGAGGCACCGTGTGTGGCTACTAGGTGAGGACATGGATCCTATACATTGTGAATAGTTGTCTGGGTGTGGGGCTGTCCCTAAGGGTTAGTGTGTGTCTAACAGTTGTCCCATGACATTTGCAGGTGGCTCTGGCTACCCCAACCTGTCATGGCTACTGACCCCAGTGAGGAATCCCAGGACAAGGGCAGAGGAATGCTACAATGAGCCACATAGGCGAACTAGGAGGTTATAGAGGGGACCTTCGGCCACCTGAAGGCCAGGTTCAGGTGCCTCCATATGACAGGTGGTTCCCTATACTACTCACCAAAGAAGGTGTGCCAGATCATCGTGGCCTGCTGTATGCTGCACAATTTGGCTTTGTGATGACAGATGCCTTTTCTGCAGGTGGATGGTCCTGAAGGAGGTGTTGTGGCAGCTGTGTAGCCTGTGGACAGTGAAGAAGATGAAGCAGAAGAAGAGGAAATAGACAACAGAAACTCCGTGATCCATCAATACTTCCACTGAGACACAGGTAAGAAGAACTCACTGCCTCCTACATCTGATAAAATTCTTCGACCTCTCATCTGTCTGTCAGTTTCACCCAGTGTATGGACCCTGATTTGTCACTTTACCTTTCGATTCCACAAATGTGGGTCCAACTGTGTGACCTCTGCTATGTTACCTCATGGACCAGAGCTGTGTGACATAGGTATGTTGACAATACAATGGACATTGCTATTTCCCTCAGTTATTGCAAATACACAATTGTGAAAGCACAGACTGACTCCCGATTGTTTTGTCATTTAATGGTGTTTATTTAAGAGCTAAATAGTGGAGGGGGTTGTAAAATGGTGAGGGTTGATGGTGGAAGAATGTCCATGGCAGAGTCCAGTCTATTTGTCTCACAGATGCATTGTCGAAAGGGGCATAGGAAGTGGAGCTAGGGCAGTTTAAGGATGGACAGGGTGACAAAGTGGGACAGAAGGATGATAATCAGGGTGGTCTCATTTCTTGGCGCGGGTCTTGGCATTGTTCTCTGTCTTTGTCCTGGATCTCAGAGACTGCTTGCGGGGTGGTTCTCCATCTGCAGTGGGTGGGGTGCTGGTGTCGTGGTCCTGTGGCGGTGCCTCCTGTCCACTAGCGCCGGCGGAGGTGGTGGGCAGTTTATCGTCCAGGCTAGTGTCAGGGTCCCCTTGTTGTGCCACAGTGTCCCTCCTGGTGTTGAGGACTTCCTTCAGCACCCCTACAATGGTGCCCAGAGTGGTATTGATGGATTTCAGTTCCTCCCTGAACCCCAAATACTGATCCTCCTGCAGCAGTTTCTCCTGAAACTTGGCCAGTACCGTTGCCATCGTCTCCTGGGAATGATGGTAGGCTCCCATGATGCTGGAGAGGGCCTCATGGAGAGTGGGAGCATGCTGTATGGGCTATGCCTGTGTGGAGAGGGCTGGATGTAAGAAGGAAGGGGGGAGAGTGCTGCGTGCATGAAAGACGGTGAATGCATGTGCCACATGGCAAGGGTAGGGATGGGGGCCAATCACTTTGACGGTGCAGTTGGTAATTACTTCTCTTTTTTCCCTGTACATTTCATGTAGGTCAGCGCCCACCAGAAGAAAGATATTTGGCGTGCCATCGCCAAGGACGTCCAGACCCTGGGGGTCCACCACAGACAGAGCACCCACTGCCATAAAAGATGGGAGGACATTCGCCGCTGGAGCAAGAAGACGGCGGAGGCTCAGAAGGGGATGGCCTCCCAACGTGGGAGGGGTGCCCGTCGCACCATGACCCCCCTGATGTTCAGGATCCTGGCGGTGGCCTACCCGGAGTTGGATGGGCGCTTGAGGGCATCACAGCAGCCACAAGGGGGTGAGTACACTCTCATTCTGCTGACTTTGCGCACAGTGGAGGTGTCTGGGTGGGGGAGGAGGGCTGTTTGAGCTGTTTGAACTCATGAGGTTAATAAACTTTGTCTTTTATTTCAGTTTCTGTGCCAACTTCTTCCTACATGGTCTGAGGACTTTGTGCAGAGAAAGGTGAACCCCTTGCACTAGTTGGCCTTGCTGAGGCTAACTTCAACAAATTGGCGCCCGAACAGGGACTCATCGGTGACTCGGATGCCCAACGGATTGGTCGCGACGAAGGATTGGGATCTCGCTGCGGACGATCAATGCCTGAGGAGACCCGAGTCTTGGCAACCACAGCGTTTTTCCCTTCTTTCTGATTTGACCATCCAGGTGGCGCCGGTCCTCGACTGACATCCTTTTTGTTCATTCGTCATGCAGTGACCATTTGGTCGATTTTATAACTTGGCAGTTGGAACCTGGACACCCTGTGATTGGTAAGAGCCGTTTTACGGCACTTGCTGTGGGTTTTGATGCCTTTGTTTTGTAATGTAGTGTAGCACTACTTACTGTGGCTCTCGTGTTTTGGGTGACTAGTCAATTTGTGTCCTTTCAAATGATATATAAATTGCAATTTATATAGGCAGGTAATGAGGAGAATTTTCTCCAATTTAATTTTGATTTGAACGGCACCTTAAGTGCTACTTTGATTATAATATTGCATATTTTGCACTATTCTTGGCATGCCTGTTTTTAGCGCACTTCGTAGGATGAGTTGCTTTTGTAATGGTACCAATTTGAGACTGGAAGAATCGCAACCGGCACCCCCAGAGGGGACGCCAAATAGAGATATGTATGTTAAACATGGTCTTTCTTCTATAATGTACAGCACATTATGGAATAAATGCACTCGTGCGGATCCTGAGTTACGTTGGCCTATGCATGGGTCATTTGATTTGCGAAAGATTGAGTATGTGAAACAATGTATGTGTAAGCGAAAGTCTAGGCAAGATATGTTTGACTGTGTACGAATGTGGGAGAAAGAAGTGCGTGGACGAGTGAAGCGTGAGCAAGCCTTGCTTGAGAAAGAGCAGCGGAAGAATGCATATGTGAAAGCATTGGAAATGAGGAAGAAAGAAATAAATGACTTAAAGGAGCTAGAAGAGAAAGAATGTAAATTACAGGTAACTGGCCAATACACCGTTAGGCAACCTCTCTATCCTATCCTTAATAAACCACATGATGATTTATTGTTACAAGATCGCCCTCCACCTCCGTATGTCGTCCCTTCTGCCCCTCATGAGTTAGCTAAGGTCTCCAGTTCGGAGCAACAGAAGATGCGAGATAGTCGCTCTATGTTGCCTGCTGACCGTGCGTCTGAGCTTAGATCTATTGCTCGTAAAACAATTCGTAGTGTTGTCTCTGCTTCTGAACTTTTAGATAACATGAAAGGGTAGACGGAAAAGGAGCAGCTATATTTTACTGAGGCATTTGGCACAGAAGTTATTGAACTATATCGGAAATATTCTGATGAGTTAGAGCCCGATGATGTAGCAGCTGATCATAAGCAAATGCGTGATGGTCTTTTTTTTTTCTCCCAGGTGGCTGATGCAATCAGGCGTTTGGTGAAATTATGTGTTACGGCAGTCCGTTTGCAAGAGGAGAAAAGGGCTGTGGACGTAGTTGCACGGACATCTCAGACCGGTGGGGTGCAAGCTTCCATCTTCAGAACAGATAAGACTATGATAATTCACGCGAAACCAATGCGGGAGGCTGCGCCTTTGTATGTTCTTCCTAAAGGATCAGGTACAAGTGATGATAAAACTTCTGTTGATGCTAAGGGTTATTTTATTTATAATTGGGTGTACACTCCTTGGAATAGGGCAGATGTAATGGCACTTAAAACAGCATTACCTGACCCGTGGAAGAATCCAGCCGCCTTTTATGAGGAAGTTGAGGGAGCAATTAGTTCTTGTACTATGACTTTGGCTGACATTGATTTATTTTTCGGATTGATATTACCACCAGATATGTGGGGAACTGTTCGTAAAATTGATGATCGTGCAGTTTTTGGGGCGTCATGGAAAGAATTAGAACAGATGGACAGGGCTAGGGAACCTGCGAAAAAGCCATATCAGTTGATTCTAGATCTTCCTGCAGCCATATTTGTTAAGTTAAAAACGATTATTCCCCCTAAAAAGATAGATTAGACTGTTTTAGCGTCTTGTAAGCAAAAAGCAGATTAATCGGTCTCTGATTTCTTTACACGCTTTGAAGAAGCATTTCATGATTTTAGCGGTCAGTTATTGTCAGATGATATGGGCAGACATTTGTTTGTCGATAAATATGTCGTAAATCTGTTACCAGGAATAGCTAGTCGTCTAAAAGCTAGTGAAAGTTCATGGACTACCTCTACTCAAGTTTCTCTTTTGACTATGGCTCAGTATTATGAAAGTCAGGAATTAGAAGCAAAAGGTAGCGAGGACAAAAAGATTAAAGAATTAAAGACGAAGGTTATGTTGGCTCAAGCTTATGGTCCGCCTTTTAGAGGTAGTGATAGAGGTGGACGTGGATCTTATGGTTCTTCTTACACTCGTTCGAATTTGTCTGTTGATCAGTGTGCGTATTGTAAGAAATGTGGGCATTGGGCTGCTGATTGTCCAGCACTACGTGCTCAGCAGTGTTCACGTGGTCGGGGACAAATGAGAAATCGCTCAGGATATTCAGGACCTAGACGAAGCACGAATGATCATGCTAGGGTTGATGCTAATGTACGAGGGCAGGATGGGTTTAACACTTTTGATAGACGGAACCAATACCAGATGTCTAACTATGTGCAGCCTGATTTCCAAGACTCTGCTTATGCATAGGATTGCCTAGGATGGGGTAAGGAATCAGTTGAAGTTCCAGTAGATCAGAGGGGTCCCTATGTTACAGCACATGTTTTGGGTTCTACTGATCAGTTTCTGGTTGATACAGGAGCTACTCATAGCGCCTTGTCTAAACAATTGATTCCAAGGGCTCCTCTGTCTGGCTTAACCATTACATCGATAGGTTTCGATGGAACACCTTCCCCTAGCCCATTGTCACAACCACTTGCATTCCATGTTGATAAATTTACTGCTCCATGTCCATTTTTGCTTTCTCCAAATACACCAGACAATATTGTGGGTCTTGATATGCTCAAGTATTTCAGGGCTACAATACGATGCTCTCCTGAAGGGGTGCGTGTTATTTTAAATGATAATCATCCTGTTATGGAAAGAGTTTGTCTTGTTAAAGAGGATATTGCATTAGCTTCACTCCCTAGTACTTTGTGGGCTACTTCAGATACTGATGTGGGACAAATGATTATTCCACCAGTACATATTAGTGTCAAGGAGGGAGCTGTATTGCCACGTTTGCCTCAATACAAAATTTCACAGGAGGGTGAAGAAGCACTCACACGAATTGTGCATGATCTTATTGCAGTTGGAGTTGTTGAGGAAGTTCTGTGTAATGTTTGTAACAGTCCGATTCTTCCTATTCTGAAAAAGGATACTGATACTAGGATTTACCTATTCATTATTGATTTACGAGAAGTCAATAAGATTGTGATACCACAATATCCTGTGGTATCTGACATCACAACACTCTTCACTTTGGTTCCCCCGACAGCAACTAAGTTCTCTGTGATAGACTTGAAAAATGCTTTCTTTTCGATCCCTATTCATCCTGACAGCCGATATTTGTTTGGTTTTACTTTGAATAAACGATCATATAGATTTTGCAGAGTTCCTCAAGGCTATACGGAGAGTCCAAGTATTTATAGTCAAGCGTTAAAACGACAACTTGAGTCTTTTGTTTTGCCTGAAGGTGTGGCTCTCATACAATATGTCGATGATATTTTGTTGGCGGCTGATACCCCTGAGCAATGTGAAAAGTGCACTTTGTCCTTACTTTCTTTTCTTGCTTCACACCATCATAAAGTGTCACGAAAGAAATTGCAATATTGTAGTCCAAAGGTAACCTATTTAGGTCACCTTTTGTCTAAGGAGGGCTGTGCACTTACATCAGATCGTATTCAAGCAATTTTAGACACACCAGTACCCTCTACTCAGAAAGATGTTCGGGCATTCCTTGGTCTTACTTCTTTTTGTAGGCAATGGATATTAGGGTTTTCACACATTGTCAAACCTTTGCTAGCACTTTTCACTAAAGATACTCCAATGCCCCTTCTATGGACAGATGAATGTCAGACTGCGAGCTGAACTAATAGCTTTGACACGAGCATTTGAGCTTAGTACTGACTTAAGTGTGAACATTTATACAGACAGCCGCTATGCTTTTGGAGTGGCTCATGATTTTTGTTTGCTTTGGGAGGAGAGAGGCTTTCTCACATCCAACGGGATGCAGATAATGCACGGAGAATTAGTGCATAACCTCTTGACTGCATTGACATATCCAAAGAAACTAGCTATTGTGAAATGTAGTGCACATAAGAAAGTGACCGATAAGATATGGCAAGGTAATGCTCTTGCAGACCGCGTAGCACGTGAGACTGCGATGCAGCGAAGTACTACTTCTATGTATGTAATGAAGTCACAAGCTGAACATTGGCATAATGCTAGACAAGACGTATTAGATATACAGAAATCTGCTTCTGTGAAAGAACGTGAGCAATGGTCTGAAGATGGAGAATTGGATGATGAGGGCTGTTGGCGGAATAAGGTGATGGATAAATGGAAATTGCCTATAGCTTTTGTACAACCTATGGTTCAGATGGCACATGGGCTGGCACATGTTGGAGCTTCAACAATAACGAAGTTGCTTACGCAAGTTTGGGAGCATCCATAAATTTCCAGTACAGCTAAGAGAGTAGTACAGTCTTGTTTGATCTGTTTACAATACAATCCTGGAAAAGGGACACGAACTCCTACGGGAGGGTTTGCTACACCAACTGCACCTTTTGAAGTTCTACAAATGGATTATATTCAGCTTGAACGCTGCAACAATTTAAAGTATGTCTTGTTGGCGGTTTGTGCCTTCAGTAAATGGATAGAGGCATACCCCACAAAGGATAATACTGCCATTACCACAGCAAAGGTGCTTTTGAAAGAATCTTTCCCTAGGTTTGGTGTTTGCAGACTTTTATGGAGTGATAACAGACCTCAATTTGTTGGGGAAGTTATTAAGTATGTCCTGAAAGGATTAGGGATCAAACAGAAGTTCAATGCGGTTTTCCACCCACAATCAGCAGGGTTGGTGGAAAGGTATAATGCTACTTTGAAGCTGAAGTTAGCAAAGATACAGGCTTCCACATCCTTAACTTGGCCGGATGCATTACCGTTGGCATTATTGTCTATTAGGTCAGTGCCACACTCTCGAACAGGCCTGACCCCCTATGAAATTGTATTTGGGAGGCCAATGAATATTTGGGGAGTTCCTAAGCCAAAATCTGTATATGATGTACCTTGTGTCCTGATGAACGATTATTTGGCACAGTTAACTGACAATTTGGTTTCTATTCATCAACAGGTTGAGAAGCACTGCCTGACAGATCTACAGATGAAGGCCATGAACTCCGACCTGGTGACCAGGTGATGATTAAGGGGGTCATTCTGACCCCGGCGGTAAAAGGCGCTTACCGCCGGTCAGAAGACCGCCATAACACCGCCGCGGTTGCGGTAAACCGCCACGGTCATTCTGACCCGCAACTGGCAAACCGCCAAAAACCCGACATCAACAAAAGTCCGCCACAGCAACGGCCAGCGAAAAACTGGCGATGACCAAACCTCCACCGTCACTCCAACAGAAATACGCCCATGCCATTCCGACCCACAAATCCCCGCAGCGGTCTTTCAACCGCGGTATTCCATTGGCGGTACACACCGCCGCTCTCAAAATACACACACCTCTACAAAACACAGCCACATTGGACAATTCAAAATACACACACCTGAGACACATACACACACCACTCCCACACACCCAATTAAATATAAAACACACACCCACATCACCCACAAACCCTTACGACCACAATTGCGACTGAAGGACAGAGAGAGACAGCACAGAATAGAATAGACCATCACACAGAGGCAAATCACAACATCACCCACACAATATCCACGCACAAAACACCATACACCACCACACTCACCACACTCTACAACACATACACCACCCCTCACCTCATCCACACCACCCCATGGCACCCCAAAGACACCCCAGGTTCTCTGACGCAGAACTCAGGGTCATGGTGGAGGAAATAGTTCGGGTAGAGCCCCAGCTCTTCGGGACACAGGTGCAGCACACCACCATTGCCAGGAAGATGGAGCTATGGCAAAGAATAGTGGACAGGGTCAACGCTGTGGGACAGCATCCACGAAATCGGGACGACATCAGGAAGCGGTGGAACGACCTACGGGGGAAGGTGCGTTCCATGGTATCAAGGCACAACATCGCAGTGCAGAAGACTGGCGGCGGACCCCCACCTACTCCCCCAGAATTCACAGCATGGGAGGAGGAAGTCTTGCACATCCTGCATCCTGAGGGCCTCGCAGGAGTAGGCGGAGGAATGGACTCTGGTAAGTCAAATCTTCACTACTTCATTCCCCCCACCCCACCTGCATGCCAAATCATACCCCCACCCCCATCACACCAACTCCTTGCAAATGGCTCACCATCACAACCCACCCATCCCAAAACCTAGCCCTGCATGCGTCCCCAAAGCATGGACACTCATCACCAAAGCATGCCCACTGCACATACCCATCTCCCCCACAAGCCACCGTCACAAAAGCCCCCACAAGGGAATGCCAGCACTGGGGTACACGGCCACCCACCCATTACACGAAATGGCACACACAGAAGCAATAACCATACTCTTATACCCCTGCAGGACCCGAACGCCACCACACCGCCCAGGAAGGCCCAGAGATGTCCATCCCACCCCCAGAAGAGGCCCCCAGTGATGACAGCAGCTCTGTCTCCCTGGACCCAGATGACCAGCCCGGCCCATCGGGGACCTCGGGACAGTCGGTTCCCCACAGACAGCCACAGGCTACAGCAGACCTAACCCCCTCTGGGAACACCAGCACACCTCCCACCCAGCGGGCCCATGCCTCTGTCTCCAGGACACGTCAATCAGTGGTGTGCCCACCACTACAGGGCACCCAGGTTGACCCACCACCCCAACAACAACAGGGACCTGGGGGCAGTGGTAGTGGGCACACGGTCCAGGGGACAGAGGCCCAGGGAAACAGGGGAACTGGGAGGGCTGCTGTGCGACAGGGGGGGACAGGCCCAGGGAACCAACTCTCCAAGAGGCCCTCTCCTCCATCATGGGAGCATACCACCACTCCCAGGAGACGATGGCTACGGTACTGGCCAGGTTCCAGGAGATCCAGGTACTGCAGGAGGAACAGTACATGGGGTTCAGAGAGGAACTGAGAAACATCATTTTCGCTATGGGGACCATCGTCGTGGCCCTTAACCAGATAGTCACCACATTGCGGGACCATGTGGCACCACAAAGGGCCCCTGTCACTAGCATGGACCCAGACCAGGCTACCACCTCTGCCGGCGCTAGTGGACAGGAGGCCCCCACACAACGACAGGCCACCAGAACCCCACCTCCTGCAGAAGAAGAACCACCCCGCAAGCGGTACCTGAGATCTCAGAAGAAGACAGAGTAGGATGCCAAGACCCCCGCCAGCAAACGATACCCCCTGATGTCATCCCACTGTCCCACATTGTCACCCTGTCCAAACTTAAACTGCCCCTGCTCCATCCTTCCACAGGCATATGGGCAATGCACCTGTGAGACTGAAAACTGGACTCTGCCATGGACATTACTCCACCATCACCCATCACCGTTTTACAATCATGTCCCTAAATTTAGCACTTTAATAAAATCACTTATTGCACTTAAAAAACCTGGAGTCTGCTTGTATTTTGAACAAATGTATTAGACATAACAGTGCCAAAATGTTCAGTTACTTTGTGATGACAACATACCACTGTCACACAGCTGTAGTCCATGGGCAAACAAAGCAGAGGTCACACAGTGGGGCCCACAGCTCTGAAAACGGAAGGGAAAGTCACAACTCAGTTAACAGGAACTGGGGGGAAACACATACAGTAGAGAGGCAGGAGGCTTTAAGTAAATGTAAAATGGCGGGGTTGATTCGTACCTGTGTGCTACTGAAAATACTGTTGTATCACTGTGTCCCTGTTGTCTGTGTCGTCCCCGTCGTCTTCCTCCTCTTCACTCTCCACAGGCTCCACAGCTGCTACAACACCACCATCTGGACCATCCTCCTGCAGGAAAGGCACCTGGCGTAGCAAAGCCAGGTTGTGAAGCATACAGCATGCCACGATGATATGGCACACCTTCTTTGGTGAGTACATTAGGGATCCACCAGTCATATGCAGGCACCTAAACCTGGCCTTCAGGAGGCCGAAGGTCCGCTCTATCACCCTCCTAGTACGCCCATGGGCCTCATTGTACCGTTCCTCTGCCATTGTCCAGGGATTCCTCACTGGGGTCAGTAGCCACGACAGGTTGGGGTAACCAGAGTCACCAATTAGCCACACATGGTGTCTCTGTAGCTGTTCCATCACATAAGGGATGCTGCATTTCGCATGATGTACGCGTCATGCACTGACCCAGGGAACTTGCCATTTACATGGGAGATGTACTGGTCAGCCAAACAGACCACCTGGACATTCATAGAATGATAACTTTTTCTGTTCCTGTACACCTGCTCACTTTCACTGGGGGGAACCAAAGCCACATGGGTCCCATCAATGGCACCAATGATGTTGGGGATATGGCCAAGGGCATAGAAATCACCCTTTACTGTAGCCAAATCGCCCACCTCAGGGAAAACAATGTAGCTCCGCATGTATTTCATCAGGGCAGACAACACTCTGGACAAAACCTTAGAAAACATAGGCTGAGACATCCCTGATGATATGGCCACTGTTGTTTGGAATGATCCACTTGCTAAAAAATGGAGTACTGACAGAACCTGCACCAGAGGGGGAATCCCTGTGGGTTGGCGAATGGGGGACATCAGGTCTGGCTCCAGCTGTTCCTGTATAGTGGCTCGGTCAAGTCTGTATGTAAGTATGACATGTCTTTCTTCCATTGTCGACAGGTCCACCAGCGGTCTGTACACGGGAGGATTCCTCCATCTCCTCGCAAGTCCCAGCGGACGGTGCCTAGGAAGGACAACATGGAGCACAGAGTCAAGCAACCCACAGGTACGTAACCACAGCTTGCACAGAACACGATTTGCTATGCATTGAATGGCTTGTATGAGTGGCAATGCAACGCCTA
Organism: Pleurodeles waltl; assembly: GCF_031143425.1. NCBI lineage: Eukaryota > Metazoa > Chordata > Amphibia > Caudata > Salamandridae > Pleurodeles > Pleurodeles waltl. Next base: position 824,953,838 of record NC_090446.1, read on the forward strand.
GGCCTGTGTGACGCAGTAGAAATTAAGCCATGTGGGCCCTTGAAATGGCGGCTGCCTGACCTGTGAAGTGTGACAATGGGATGTGAGGTCAATGCGCTGGTGTGGCACACCGTGGCGGTAGGCGGTCGAAGACCGCGGCGCAAAGCAGCATTGGTTAACATTGAACCCTATGGGTCTCAGGAGCCAATGACGATGTGCGCCGCGGGCGTGACCGCCATTTTCTATCTGCTTAATCACTCAAGACCTGATCATCCACAGGAGAGGACCTATACTGCAAGTGCTGCTGTGACCTCGGTCTGGAAGAGACAATGGCTGCTGCGACTGTGGAAAGGGCCCCTGCCTTCACATCTGAGGAATTGGAGAAACTTGTTGATGGGGTCCTCCCCCAGTATGTGCTACTCTACGGTCCTCCAGACCAACAGGTAAGTACACTGGGACCATGCTTTGTGGGCAATGCCTGTGTTGAGTGGGGTGGATGAAAGATGGTGGGGAGGGGAGCAAATGAGGCATGCATCGCACGACAGATGAGAGCATGTGCCATATGGCAAGGTTGGGGAGGGGGGGCCACTCACATCGACCATGCAGAAAATGATGATATTTTTTTTCCCATCCTGTCCATGTCACATAGGTCAGCACCCATCAGAAGATCGACATTTGGCGTGCCATCGCCAAGGACGTCCGGACCCTGGGGGTCCACAACAGACGGGGCACCCACTGCCGAAAGAGGTGGGAGGACATCCGCCGCGGGAGCAGAAAGACCACGGAGGCTCTGCTGGGGATGGCCTCCCAACCTAGGAGGGGTGCCACACGGCAATTGACCCCCCTGATGTCCCGGATCCTGGCGGTGGCCTACCCCGATTTGGATGGGCGCATGAGGACATCACAGCAGACACAAGGGGGTGAGTACCAGCACATTCTGCTATATTAGTGCACAGTGGAGGTGTCTGGGTGGGGGAGGAGGGCTGTGGGTATCTCTAGGCCAGGGCGATTTCTGTAGGCTAGGCCCCTCCGTAAGGCATGGCTCTGTGCCACCGCCCCCCACCTCTGTAGGGTGCTAAGTACAGCTATCCAAGGCCCTGGGTCACCTATGTGTGCAGTTGTCGTCCATAGGCTTGTAGGCCAAGTCACAATAATTGAGTAGTGTACACTAGTGCGCGGCGTAGTGCAGGGGGCTTCTGTGTCTGTCCTCTCCGCCAACAGTGTCGCCAATGCATGCACTAAACATGTCATTTTTTCTCCCCCCCATCCCCTTTTTTTTGGTCTTCCTGTTCATGTGTGCATTAGCATCATCAGGCGGAGGAGAAGTGGCATCGGAGCACGAGGGAGCTGCATCTCACATGGCCCCGGAGGGCCATGCAACCGACTCCGAGATCACCAGTGAGACGGAGGGCGAGGGGAGCTCCACAACGGGGACCCGTGGAGACGTCAGCGACACAGACATTTCCTCGGAAGGGAGCTCCCTTGTGGTGGCGGCAACATCCGTGCCCACCGCTACAACAGGTACAGCCGCCACCCAGCGCACCAGCTCCGCCCTCCAAGCAGCCCCTCAGCGTTCGCCCCGTGCCCGCTCGGCCAGGAAGGCGGGCATCTCCTTCACCCCTGGCACCTCAGGTCCTGCCCCAGTTACCCCTGCTGCCCTCAGTGAGGAGATCATTGACCTCCTCCAGACGCTCATTGTTGGGCAGTCTACCCTTTTGAATGCCATCCAGGGTGTAGAAAGGGAGGTGCACCGGAGCAATGCATACCTGGAGGGCATTCATTCGGGTCAGGCTGCCCATCAGCGATCGTTCAACGCTCTGGCCTCAGCAATGACGGCAGCCATTGTCCCTGTCTCCTGCCTCCCCCCTCCAATTTCCTCATCCCAGTCCCACTCCCCTGTTCCTCTGCCTATCCCAGCCACACCTACAGACCAGCCTGCACACACATCAACACCCAAGGGCAGCTCATCCAGACATAAGCACCACAGATCACACAAGTATTCACACATGCAACATCCACATGCAGACATGCCAACAGCCACTGCCTCCTCTGTGTCCCCCTCCTCCTCGTCTCCCTCCTCCCTCCCTGCGACGTCTCCACTCACTCCTGCATGCACACCACCATCAGCCAGCACGTCCATCTCCAGCACACCCACCAGAACACTCCGCACACGTGCAGTCACCACCCCCACTGCCATTTACACGTCCCCTGTGTCCTCTCCCAGTGTGTCTGTCACCCCCTCTTCCAAACCACCCATCCAACAGCCATCCACCTCACGACAGCCTCTGTCACAAGCACCTGCACCCAAAGACACCACATCCTCTTCCTCCACTCCCATACCCACTGCACCTACCCTTCCCACTGCTCCTAAAAAGTTTTTCCTCTCCAAAATTAACCTCTTTGCATCACCTGACCCACCCCCTCCATCTCATAAGAGTACAAACAGCACCTCAGCCACCACAAGCCCTGCACCTACAAGGACCATAGTCCAGGGCTATTGGAGTCCACCAGCTTCTAGGGCAGCAACATTGGCCAGCAGCAAGGGGACAGCCAGCCCACCCTCTGGGAAAAAAACTAAAAAAGGGAAGGGCCGGCGCGAGAGGCCAGAGACGGCAGCCCCCAAAGGCACTACCCTGGCACCGTCACCTGGCACATCCACAAAGGGAGGCAAGGGCCACAGAGAATCGGCGAAGGAGGGCAAGGGCAGCAGGGCGGACAAGTCCGGCAGCAGGCGAGCTGCCCAGGAGGGCCCCACCAGCCCCATTTCGGGTGTGAAGGAGGACACCCACGGGCCCAGGACTCCAGCACAGGAGGAACCCGCAAGCGAAAGGTCGGATGGCGACTGAGCGGAAAATATTGGCCCGATCTGGTTCCCTGGGAACACATGTCAAGCACCGCTGAACAGGGCCCCGCCGTGACAAGCACCGCTGAACAGGGCCCCGCCGTGACAAGCACCGCTGAACAGGGCCCCGCAGTGACAAGCACCGCCGAACTGGGCCCTTCAAGACAAGCACCGCTGAACAGGGCCCCGCCGTGACAAGCACTGCTGAACTGGGCCCTTCAAGACAAGCACCGCTGAACAGGGCCCCTCCGTGACAAGCACCGCTGAACAGGGCCCCGCCGTGACAAGCACCGCTGAACAGGGCCCCGCCGTGACAAACACCGCTGGACAGGGCCCCGCCGTGACAAGCACCGCCGAACTGGGCCCTTCAAGACAAGCACCGCTGAACAGGGCCCGCCGTGACAAGCACCGCTGAACAGGGCCCCGCCGTGACAAGCACCGCTGAACAGGGCCCGCCGTGACAAGCACCGCCGAACTTCGCCCTTCATCTCAAGCACCGCTCCGCTGGGCACCGCCGTCTCTGAACTGCTCCGCTGGGCCCTTCCTGTCAAGCACCGCTCCGCTGGGCCCTTCCTGTCAAGCACCGCTCCACTGGGCCCTTCATCTCAAGCACCGCTCCGCTGGGCCCTTCCTGTCAAGCACCGCTCCGCTGGGCCATTCATCTCAAGCACCGCTCCGCGGGGCCCTTCCTGTCAAGCACCGCTCCGCTGGGCCCTTCCTGTCAAGCACCGCTCCGCTAGGCCCTTCATCTCCAGCACCGCTCCGCTGGGCACCGCCGTCTCTGAACTGCTCCGCTGGGCCCTTCATCTCAAGCACCGCTCCGCTGGGCCCTTCCTGTCAAGCACGGCTCCGCTGGGCCCTTCATCTCAAGCACCGCTCCGCTGGGTCCTTCCTGTCAAGCACCGCTCCGCTGGGCCCTTCATCTCAAGCACCGCTCCGCTGGGCCCTTCATCTCAAGCGTGGACTCAACAGGCTGAGGTGCCCCCCCTTCCCTTCCCCCTGAGGTGCCTGTAGTTTTACTATCTGATGCCCCTGCAGTGTTCTCTCCAATGGAATCGGGTCTCGTGTGTGGGCTTTGCCCATGTGTTTAGGCCCATTGGCCCACGAACAATGGATGATAGCCAATATGGGCCGGACTTTTGACCTATGTATATATTGTTCATGATGTAATATATTTTATTTATATATTTCATATTTCACTTAACTTCAATTATGCTATAATATACTTAATCTTTAATGATCATTTTATTTTGTCTTTGCATTCTTCCGGGGGGTTTGGGGGGTGTCACTCTGACTTGTTGCTCTGCATTGATGTGTGTGTTGTAGTGGGTGAGGGTGGGGGTGGGTGTGTGGCGTATGTGTGTCCCCGTAATTTTTTGCCTCCCCTGTTTCGTAGGTGCAGTACTCACCGTTGTCGTCTGCGCCGGCGTTCGTGCTCCTGGTAGAGGAGCAGGAAGACAATGGCTGGGAGGATGTGGAGTTCGGGTTCCATGCTGTCCAGATTCCTCGTGGAGTGTGTAGAGGTGAGCGTTTTCCCGTTCGTAGTCTGTTTCCGCCGTGTTTTTATCGGCGGGGCTCCCGCCCCGGAAAAGGTGGCAGATTGGTGAGTTGTGATAGGGTGGGCGGTACATTGTCTGCCGCCTGTCTGTTGGCGGTGACCGCCGCGCTGCTTGTCTGTGTTAAAGTGGCGGGCTGTGTTGGCGGTTCCCGCCAGAGTCGGAATTCCATTTTTTGGGCCGCCTGCCTGTTGGCGGGTTGGCCGCCACTTTAACACCGACCGCCAGGGTTGGAATGACCCCCTAAGTCTTTTGAAAGATCAAGCAGCTTGGAACCAAGGTGGCGAGGCCCCGAACAGGTGCTCCTTGCGACAAGGACAGCAGTTCGAGTGACGAACCGAAAGAATTGTGTCCATAGTACTCACTGCAAGAGAGTGCTACCTACCTTGGTGGAACCTGCTGTGCTGACCGATCATCGAGTGATTTTGACTACAGAGAAAGGCCGTGCTATATCACCTGACGAATCTGCAGAGGTCTTCCCGGACCATACGACTTCTGGAGTATCGCAATATAATTTGAGACCGAGGAAAGAATCTGAATTTTTGTTTAAACAAACCGGTTGAGCTACCGCCCTGGGTTAGTGAAACGGAGAGCCAATGTGGCAAGGGGGGGGGGGGATCAGCCATGCATTAGAGTAGTGACACCCGTCTTGGCCCGTGGTGAAGAAATCAGCGGCTGCCCAGGGATAAGAGCTCCAACAATTGTTTTTAATCCATTTCTGAAAGGGTCGATTATCACTATTGCTAAAATGAATAACAAACTGATCATTAGTACTATGGGGTTTGTTGTTGTTTTGGTGGTTACAGCAACAATCACCTGATTTGTTGAAAAGAAGGCTCCTGCTCGTGAGTTTTTTGTTGCCACTACTCCAGTACCAGAGGATCACTATTACTTTACACTTCCCTATCAGGAGCAGAAGCACCGTCAATCGTACTTCAATAATACTTTCATTCAGATGTTGCATCATACTCATAATGCTACAAATACTACTAACTGTTGGGTATGTGGAATGATACCTGCGCATCAAAAGAAAGGAGGAACACCTTTCATTCCTCTTCCTTTTTCACACAATGGTTCTTGTCAAGCTTGGTACACGCTTTTGTTTGCATCTGGAAAACGTACAGAGGGCGGACTTCTTTTTCGCCTTCATAAAGTATGCTACCAAGACAAAGATGGGTATCCCCAAGCCAAAGGAACTAAATGGGAATGGGAAGAGTATCAACCGGACAATGTTTCAATACCATATGTCTTCACAAATATAAGAGACTCTGACAAGAAAGAACAATTTGTGATTTCTGTCACAATAACTAAAGCAGATTTATGTATACGTAGCATTGGGCGAATTCCAGTAGGGATAAGCGATTGTACCTTGATTTTAACTATTAAGGGTGTAAATAATAGTAGTTTTACAGCTTCACATAATATATATTTTGTTTGTGGTAACTACGGATATTACCAACTACCTGTTGGAAGGTCAGGTGTGTGTAATGATTGCAATATTTTTCACATGCTGTATCTGTATTCAGTGTGGTCCAATGTTCTGCTCCATGTGTATTACTACTTGTATGCCTACCAAAAGAAATATTACAGAAATGAAAGCACAACATATGTTAGATAAGGAAATAGCTGAAATGATGAGCATAAATATACAAGATGAATATTTAGATTATCCTAGAAAGACGAATGTCTTCCGCTAATGCTGAAAGGGTCGTCTGTTGTAGTTTAACAGCGATTAGATTAAGCATTAGCAGAAGACATCTGTATTTGTAACTATTGTGAACATTTCGCAGAATCCATTTTGTATTCATGGCAGCCATTTTCTCTGCCACATGCAGCAATGTGCTCACCATGTGCTCTGTCCTACCTTTCTGTTAACTACTCTTGAAATCTGCCTAGTGACAAATTATAGTTAGCATCTCCCACTTTCGCACATGCTCAGTAAGGTCTGCAGCTGTTAGTCCTTGAAAACTGTTAGCTCCTCCTACCTGTTGACTGTGCATTTTCCACATGACCTTACATGTATACAAGTCTTGCTTCTATAATTGTACCACCTCCTTTTAGCCCCTGCGTGGGTTTAAAAAGGACCATGCTCTCTCAGTTCAGTGTGCTACTTCAGACATTACCAAAGGGTGCTGTTTGAACTGTAGTACCACCTCATGAGGTTAATAAACGTTGTCTTTTATTTCAGTTTCTGTGCCAACTTCTTCCTACATGGTCTGAGGACTTTGTGCAGAGAAAGGTGAACCCCTTGCACTAGTAGGCCTTGCTGAGGCTTACTTCAACAAGGCAGGCTATGTGGCACCAGTGTTAAGAGCCATCTACCCCTAGTCAGGGTCCTGTGACTTCCATGTGTGCAGCAAATCGGGCATAGGCCTTGGACCCATGTCCCTGTGATTAATTAGGGAACTCTAAGTGCATGGCGTAGTGCAGAGGGCTGCTGTGTCTGTAGTGTCCGCCAACTGTAGTGGTATTGCATGCACTGAACATGTCTCTCTACTTTCTTCCCCCCCTTTTTGTGGTCTCCCTGCTCTTGTGTGCATTAGCATCGTCAGGCGGAGGAGCTGTGCCACCGGAGCAGGAGGGAGCTGCATCCCACATGGCCCTGGATTTCACCAGTAGGACGGAGGGCGAGGGGAGCTCCACGGCGGGGACAGGAGCTGAGACCAGTGACACCGACTCCTCCTCTGATGGGAGCCCTCTGTGCCCACTGCATCTACAGGTACAGCCGCCACCCCCCCTACCTGCACCGCCCTCCTAGCAGCCCCTCAGCGTGTGAGGCCCGTGGCCGCTCACCCAGGAGGGTGGGTATCTCCTTCTCCTCAGGCACCTCAGCCCCTGCCCCAGTCAGCCCTGCCGCCCTCAGTGAGGAGGCCATTGACCTCCTCAGATCCCTCACTGTTGGGCAGTCTACCATTCTGAATGCCATCCAGGTTGTAGAGAGGCAGTTGCAACAGACAAATGCATACCTGGAGGGCATTCATTTTGGTCAGGCAGCCCAACAGCGAGCATTTCAGACTCTGGCCTCAGCACCGATGGCAGCCAGTGTCCCTGTGTCCAGCCTCCCCCCTCCAACTTCCTCCACCCAGACCCAATCCTCAGTACCTCAGCCTATCCCAAGCACACCATCAGACCAGCATGCACACACCTCAACACACAAGGGTAGCTCTGGCAAACATAAGCACCACACATCCCACAGGCACTCACACAAGCATCATACCCATGCAGACATACCAACAGCCACTGTCTCCACTGTGTCCCCTCCTCCACGTCTCCCTCCTCCCTCCCTTTTGAGTCTCCACTCACACCTGCATGCACTACATCTTCAGCCACTACGTCCATCACCAGCACGCCCATCACCACACCCCTCTCACGTGCAATCACCACCCCTACTACCATTCACACATCCGCTGTGTCCTCTCCCAGTGTCTGTGAGCCCTCCTCCCAAACTACATAAACGCAGTCACACACCCACCCAAAAGCCATCCACCTCATGACAGCCTCCAGCCCATGCACCTTCACCCAAAGTCAGCAAACGAACACCTCCTACAACCACTACCTCTTCCTCCACTCCGAAACCCCTCCATCTACCCGTCCCAGTGTGTCTAAAAAAACCTTTCCTGTCAAACCTTGACCTCTTCCCTTCACCTTCCCCACCCCTTCCGTCCACTAGGGCCCACCTTTCCAGGTCCCAGCCCAGCACCTCAGCCACCACATCACCGGGAACAGTGGTGCCAGCAGTAACCGGCTTCTGGAGTGTGCCAAGCAGCAGGGCAGCCAGTGTCCCAAGGAGTCAGGCCAAGGACATTCCCCCACCTCCAAAACAAAATAAGTTGCCCACAGCCCAGAGGGAGAAGGCCAAAGCAACTGCCACCAAGGGCTCAGCCAGGACAACAGTTGGTAGCGGCAAGACAGCTGCGCCACCATCCAAGGTGGGGAAGGACCAGAGAAAGAAAGGGAAGTCGCCGCCAACCTGCACGGCAGACAAGACCACCACAGGCACCGCCGCTCAGGACACCGCCGCCAGCAGCACGCTCAGTTAGCCTCCCACCAGCACCACCACCCAGGACACCGCCGTCAGCAGCACGCTCAGTGAGCCCCCCACCAGCACTGCCGCCCAGGACACCGCTGCCAGAAGCACGCTCAGTAAGCCCCCCCATTAGCACCGCTGCTCAGGACACCGCCGCCAGCAGCACGCTCAGTGAACCCCCCCAGCACCGCTGCCCAATGAGCGCTGCAAGCACCGCCACTACTGAGGCAGCCGCCAGCACTGCCAGCGGCCACGGCACATCCTGTGCCAGTGGCACCACTGCAGACACGGCTGCCATCCCCAGTAGTAATTCGTACGAGGCTGGTGGTCAGTTCCAGGGGCCTGGACAGCTTCCATGTTGCCCCACCGTCAGTGGAGTGTCAGATCCACTACCTCAGCCCTTGGCAGGATGAAGCACTCTGGGCACAAAGCCCCCTCCAGAACCAGTGGAGAAAGACATCCACTACCTCTGTCCTTGGCAGAATGAAGCACTCTGGGTACAAAGCCCCCTCCAGAACCAGTGGAGTATCCACTATCTCAGTCCTTGGCAGGATGAAGCACTCTGGGCCAAATCCCCCTCCAGAACCAGTGGAGAATGACATCCACTACCTCTGTCCTTGGCAGAATGAAGCACTCTGGGTACAAAGCCCCCTCCAGAACCAGTGGAGTATCACATCCACTATCTCAGTCCTTGGCAGGATGAAGCACTCTGGGCACAAAGCTCCCTCCAGAACCAGTGGAGAATGACATCCACTACCTCTGTCCTTGGCAGGATTAAGCGCTCTGGGCACAGAGCCCCCTCCAGAACCAGTGGAGTATCACATCCAGTATCTCAGTCCTTGGCAGGATGAAGCACTCTGGGCACAAAGCCCCCTCCAGAACCAGTGGAGTATCACATCCACTACCTCTGTCCTTGGCAGGATGAAGCATTCTAGGTACAAAGCCCCCTCCGGAACCAGTGGAGAATGACATCCACTACCTCTGTCCTTGGCAGGATGAAGCACTCTGGGCCCAAAGCCCTCTCCAGAACCAGTGGAGTATGACATCCACTACCTCTGTCCTTGGCAGGATGAAGCACTCTGGGCACAAAGCCCCCTCCAGAACCAGTGGAGAATGACATCCACTACCTCAGTCTTGGCAGGATGAAGCACTCTGGGCACAAAGCCCCCTCCAGAACCAGTGGAGACTATTATCCACTTGAGATACTGTGGCTTTCCACTCCCCAGGATAAATCTGTGGGCAAACCACCCACTGGAGAGACTCGAGAGACTGTGGCTTTGCACTCCCCAGGATAAATCAGTGGGCAACCCACCCACTGGAGAGACTCGAGAGACTGTGGCTTTGCACTCCCCAGGATAAATCAGTGGGCAACCAACCCACTGGAGAGACTTGTGAGACTGTGGCTTTGCACTCCCCAGGATAAAGCAGTGGGCATGGAGCCCCCTCGTAGACCTTGTATCGTGCACTCATCCGGCTGAGGTGCCCCCCCTTCCCGTCTCCCTGAGGTGCCTGTTTTATTTTGATCTGATGCCCCTGCAGTGTTCTCTCCGTTTAGATCGGGTATTGAGTGTGGGCCTCGCCCATGCATTTTGGGCCCAGTGGTCCACGGACTATGTAGGTGCAGTACATGGACTTGAATTCTTGGTGTACATATTTGTTAATAGTGTATATATATTTTTGACTAATGGATTTTTCCTGATGACAATCGTTCACCTCATTTCCTTTTGTCCTTGCGTTCTTCCTGGGGGAGTTGTGGGGTCTAAATGTAGTGTTTCAGCATGTGTTGGTGTGTGTGTTGTGTGTGAGGGTAGGGGTGGGGGTGTTGCGTGTGTGTGTGACTCTCTTTTCCCTCCCCCTCCCCTGTGTCGTAGGTGCAGCACTCACCGTGGTCATCGCTGCTGTCCGTCGTGCTCCTGGTAGAGGAGCAGGAAGACAATCGCAGGTAGAATTTGGAGTTCGATCTCCAAGGCGTCCTGGTTCCTCGTGGGGTGTGTAGAGGTGAGAGTTTTCCCTTCCAAGTCCAGTTTCCGCCGTGTTTTTGTTCGCGTTGAATCCACCCCGGAAAAGGTGGCGGATTGGCCTCTCATAATGGTGTGGGCGGTACATTGTCTTCCGCCTGTCTGTTGGCGGTGACCGCCATGCTGTTTTTTTGTACTGCCGTGGCGGTCGGAGTGTTAAAATGGATGTCCGTGTTGGCGGTTTCCGCTGCAATCATAATTCCATTTTTATTACTGCTGGCCTTTTGGCGGGTTGTAATGTGGGCCTTTATTCTTTAAATTAAAGAGTGCTGCCTAGAAATGATTAAACCACAAGAATCCAGTAAAGAAGAGATTATGAACAATATATATTTCGAACAATGTCTTAGGACCTACCTGTTAATACTCATAAATGGCTCCACTAATATATTGGGATTAGCTGGATCAGGCAGTTGAGATGGTGATAACCTTTTCAAGGGCACAGCCAAGGTTTCATCAAGTGGAGAATGAGGAAGGGCCCAAATTCACTCAAACCAGTTTCCTTAGTAGAAACAACAAATAGAATCCTTAAGGTCTCCCTGAAGCCCCGAAACTCCAACCCATAAAACTGGATGTTCCTCCCACAGCAGTCCACAGTGTTTTGAATGAGGAGATAGAGACATATTGCCAGATTTTGCACGAATTTGGAAACCAGTAATGAACCGATAGAAGTGAATTATGTTCCCTATACCATTTTATTCATGCAGGAGATGGAGCCATATCTATTCCTTTATCTACTTCTACTGCTACACTTGTAAGAAGACTCATCAATAACACATTAACTACAGGAACCTTTCCTAAAGACCTGAAAAAGGCATACATAAATCTGTTATTAAAATAAACAAACCTAGACCAACAGGACCCCAACAACTACAGACCGATCACAAATGGACCTTTTATGGGGCAAACTGAAAGAAGGAGCAGGTTTCGCCCAGATGTCAGAATTTATTGAAGACCATTTCAGACTACCAAACTGGATTTCACCCAGTAAGAGGCACTTAAACGGCATTCATATCAATCTGTGATGATCTTAAAAACACAGTCAACCGCAATGGAGTTGCTGCACCACTTCTCTTAAACCTCTCGGCTGCCTTTGATACTGTTGACCATGATACCCCAACTCCACAAAGCCGGCATAAAAGGGACTGCTCTCGACTGGATTACATCCTACCTTCAAAACAGAACTAATATTATCTATTCTCTCCCCTTCTCACCCAAACTCTACCTCACCAGATCAAAGGTCCCCCGAGGATCAATCATCTCGCCTATGCTTTTCAACATCTACATGATGTCATTGCCAGAAATGGTCAATGATTTTCAACTCACATGTTACAACTATGCAAGTGACACACAAATACTACTCAAATTGGAATGCCCCAAAGACATTGAAAACTCACAAATCTTCAGTTGCCTCAGAGCCGTTGATCAGTGGATGGCTTGGAGCCATCTCAAACTAAATGCTTCCAAAATGTAAATACTCACATGTGGCAACTGGAAAAATTATGACCCACTGTGAGCCTGGCCTGAAGATCTCAGGCCACCTCCTCAAGTATCCAAGAAAGTTAAAAACCTTGGAATTACCACGGACTCCAAGTTAACAATGAATTAGCACAATCAAGCTTCATCAGCTTGAAGACTCTGAAACGCATCTTCCCCCACCTCGGATTTCCTCACAAGGTGCAGGCTACTATCTCTCCTATACTATCCAAACTGGATTATGGCAATGGTCTCTAACTTGGATTATCTCGATCTATTATGAAAAAAATGCAAATTATTCAGAACTCAGCTGCCAGGTCCCTATTACATGTAAGGCCAAAAGGCCACATCCCCCTGCCTCAGGAGCACTAGACTTATTACCTGTTGCCAAAAGATCCACCTTCAAGCTGTTTGTATCACCCACAAAGCTATACATGGAACAGGAACACTTTTCATTAGAAACAAAATAACCAAATACATTCAACAACAAAACCTCCACTCAAAATTGGCACCCTGCCTTAGAACACTACCATACAAGAAAAAGACAATAAGTGGCACATCCTTGTTCGTTCAAGCAGCCAAACTATGGAATTCATTACCCCCAAATACAAGATCCACGGGTAACTATCTTGCCTTCAGAAGACTACTCAAGAGTTGGCTCTTTCCTTCATAACCACCATATTCAAACAGGAAGGGACTGCATGTGCCTGTATTGATAAATATTTGTAATCTGATTATGTGTATATTCTAGATATGTATAGTTCTTTGAAAATATGTATCATTACTATTTCATAATAATCATTTATACAAAAACTCTTTAAGCCTGTTTAACAAATGTATATTTATTCTTGGATATATATATAAAACAAGAGTGTTACTATTACAAGTTTATTCCTCACTATTACCATAACCTTTAGCCAAATATTGAGATCCCCCAACTTTGGGAAGCCCTTTATCCAAGAAACTGATGGCTCCAACATAGGCATACGCATGGTTCTGTGTCAGAGCAGCGATGAGGGTTTTGAATACCCTGTTTTGTTTATTGGTCATAAGTTGTTTCCCAGAGAACAGGCTTACCCCGTTATTGAAAAAGAGTGCCTCACTATTAAGTGGGCCATCGAGAAGCTTTGGTATTACCTGGAAGGGAGTCCTTTTATTGTATATACCAATCATGCAACACTTACCTGGGTAAGTTAAAATATAGGCAATATCCCACAAGTGTTAAGGTAGTTCATGTTCTTCAATCCTTCCAATTTGATATATGACATAGGAAAGGGAATTGCCAGGGTAATGGAGACTTTCTTTCCTGCTTTCCTCTTTTCCCCAATTGAATAAGTCTTGAGAAGGGAATGTATCAGGACGAAGGGTGTGAGTGGGAAACAGGTGAAAACTTACCTGAACTCCTCCGCTGCTCCACTCCCATCATTGCACCAATAAAAAAGGAAAGCATTTTCATTTTACAGATAAAAGGTCACTAGTAAGATTGTTCTATATGGGACAAAGGGAAGGATAGGTTTGAGAAACATAGTCTAGAAGAATACAAGAGTTAATAGAGGGTAGGAGAGGCTCCCTTGCTTGCAGCTTATCTTTAATTTTTGAGGTGGTAGTTAAGCTTGTATAATACTAATCCTTAGGTGTAATTATATAAATGTTCATCTTGGTATTGATTACCATCTCTTTGAGGTAGGTTACCTCTTTTTTCAGCCCTTTAATCAACTCGAACAATTATCTAACTAAGTTGTTGTCTGAAAGCCCTTGCTTGTCTTCTACACTTCTTATCACTGTCCCCATTAGTCTAGTTGGTGCTTGCTTGGCTAGAGGTCTGAATCTGTTTGTACATGGGGTTAGAGGGTTCAAAACATATATTGCTGTCAAGGATTTGTTAATAGAAATGGAGGAATCTACATGTTTCAAAGCCTCAAGAGGAGGTGTAGGTAGGAGAATGTTTTACTGTTTCCTTGAAAATAATTAATTGAGTTTGCCTTTCTTATCTTTGTCAGTGTTTTCTTTCAAATTAGTAGGATTAAGTACAGTTTCAACTTCTTCAATCAGGTTATTTATTGTGTTTAAACACATGTGAGAAAATATGGCTGATTGCAGCCGCCCCCATTTGCCCTCATTTTTCACTTTTTGCTGGTGTTTTCCTGACTCTGAAGGTGCCTTGGGTACTGCTGACCAGTCCCGAGGCCTGTGCTCTATGTAAATTGAGTATGCAAATTAGGCTAATTATAATTATATAATTGGCTATGTCAACTTACCTATAAGTCCCTAGTACATGGTAGGGCATATAGTTTTAGAGACCCCAGAATAGGTTGTACTCCCATAGATGCACTGCTGATGTGCCCAGGGTCATTTTAAAGGCAGGCCTGCCTCGCTGGCTGCTTTTAAATTAAAGTTACATGCAAATTCAACTTTGGAATTAAAACTATGTAATTTTTTACATATGACACCCCTAAGGTGTGCCCTAAGTGCCTCTAGGTTTGAGGTGCCATGTAACTATATGTTGTATAAGCCCTTGTGACTTAGAGGGACGGGTGTTGGATTATGATAGAGAGAGGGATTTTTTAGTCTCTGTGGATTTTGAATTGGATAGGACAGTTTCAAATTCTTTTAGACCTAAATCAAAATATATCCCCAACACCCCATGATAATATTGACACCTTCCATGAGGTTGTAGTTGGAGATCTTCAAAAAATATGGAAAGAGAGTGAAAATCATTATGCGAAAAATTTGAGCGGAACTCAGAAATTAGCCTTAAAAACATTAACACAGGACTCCACTATTCTGATCAAGCCCTCTGATAAAGGGGGAAATGTAGTCCTGTGGGATGTTCAAAGATAGATACAGGATGTGAATAGGCAACTAAGTAAGGTAAACAACTATGAAATATCAAGGTGTCAAGATTATAAACCATCTATTGCACAATATCATAATCTTTTGAGTGAATGGAGAGGGAAAGGCCTCTTAAGTACTGAAGAATTTCAGTTCTTGCATGTCCAGACACCTGTGGGCCTTGCTTTTATTTGCTTCCCAAGAGTCATAAGAACAAGGTTAACCCTCCAGGCAGACCTATTATTTCAGCAAATGGTAGCCTTCTAGAACCCACTTCTATGTATTTAGATTTTTATTTGTTACCGTATGTTCTAAACAGATCTTCTTATTGGAGAGACAGTGCTGACTTTATTACTAAAATTTAGAATATTCCCTGGCAGTCGACATACCTGATGTGACCATTGATGTGGTCTCCTTGTACACATGTATTGACCATGCATTAGGCATTAGGGCCTGTTGAATTTTCTTTTGCGACAAGGCCATTTTCTTATATGATCATACAAGGATGCTTTTGGATATGTTAAGGTTTTGTCTGGAGAATATTTTTTTCTTATTCAATGATCAGTGGTATAGACAGGTCACCGGTACTGCGATGGGCAGCTGCATTGCTACAAGTTTTGCAGGTATTTTTATGGGATGGTGGGAGGAGCAACATGTGTAGACAGAGGAGAACATCAGATAGACTAGGCATATAATACTTTGGACCAGGTACATTGATAATCATTTTGTAATATGGGATGGTCCAAAGAGTCAGTTGATAGGATTCCTGGAGCATATTTTGCATAATGAGTTAAATTTGGCATTTACAAATCAGATACATAGTACGGAAATTGATTTTTTGGATGTGCATGTTGAGATAAAATGTGACAAAGTATGCACTTCTTTTTTCCAGAAGAAAACCACAGGTAATAGTTTATTACATGTGAATAGTCATCATCCCACCAATCTCAAATGGAGTATCCCCTATGGGGAACTCCTTAGAGCAAAACGCAACTGCAACACTGTGTAGGCATATGGGAAGGAAGAAAAAACTATGCTACAAAATTTTAGAGTTAGAGGTTATCCTGGACATGTATTAAAGGCTGCAAAAGAGCAACTCGAAGTAGGCAAGATCTTTTCACCCAGAAAATCAATGTTAAAGAAGGTGAACAGGCAGTAAGATGAATTACTACCTACAACTCGGAGTCGGATAAGATTAAGGGAATGCACACAAAACACTGGTATCTGTTCAAGTCTGATCCTGTCATTGGGAAGAAAATCGCACAATATCCACTGATCACTTATCGTAAATCTAATTCATTGAGAGATATGTTAGTGCAGAGTAACTTAAGAATGAAAACCAAACAGGAAGGTTGGCTATCAGAACAGAAAGGTTTTTTCAAATGTAGAAAATGTAAAGCATGCAGAGGTAGCAAAAATGTACAAACTTTTGTATTACCAAATGGACAATATAAGCGAACTGACAAATTCATTACATGTGACAGTGACTTCTGTGTTTATGGCCTTGCTTGCCCATGTGGTTTAATATATGTGAGAAGCACTATCTTTCCTGTAAAAAAGTGAGTTTTTGAACATTTGAGGCCAATAAACAATTATGATCAGAATTACCCCGTAGCAAGACATTGGACAGAAAAGCATTCCCAAAACCCTGACATGCTTTCATTTTTTGGCATTGATAGGGTACTGTTTTCTGCCGGAGGTGGCGACAGGGAGAAGAGGTTATGTATTATGGAATCAGAATACATTGTCTGTCTTAACAGTAAGACCCTGACAGGGTTTAATGTGGATGAAGAGCTTTATGTACATGTGGGTTGAGTCTTAAACTTTAAGTAATTTCTTTATATGTATTTTTTATTTATTTTTGGTTTCCTACAGTTATGACAAAAATATTTTGTAAGATTACGAATGCTTTATGAGAAATCCCAAAATAGATGTGTTTAAACCTAATTTTTGTGAAAATGTGTTCTTTAAAAATTTTAAAAAATGTTGTTTTGTTTTTTTCTAAACAAATTATTGTGGCCACTTGGCCAAGTTTTGAAAAATTAAAAGAAGTTATGGGAAAAGTTTTTTTGATTCATCCTGTTTAAAATATAGTTTTTCTTGAATTTATACCAAATATCTTCTATAAAAAGTAGAAATGGGAAGAAATTTGATGAAGTAGTGAATCAATGTGTTGATTTGTGATGGAATTAATTTTATATGAATATTTGTGATTTAATACTACGTTTATTCCTATTTATTTATGGTGATATTTTTGCCATTCATGACATAAATGATTTATGTTTATTTTTAGTTATTCAAATTATTATTATATTTTTTTCCTTTTTTCTCTTTTTTATATTAAGGTTGAATTTTTTGTTAGAATTATGAATTAGTCTGTGGATTTTTCTGGGATGACTTTTTCACTTTAATATTCAATGGATGATATATGACCAGATTTAGGCACTTATAGTATCCTTACTATGTTTATTTCTGGGTGTTTTATGTCTCTTTAAATAGGTGGGAGCACTATGGGAAGTATAGGCTATGAGGAAGATCTGTTGATCAAAACGCGTCACCATTAAACTTTACTTTGCATCTTAAACTCTGGAGTGCTGTCTTTTTAATGCCTAGGAGGAGTGGCATTTTCTTTGTTATTAAATAATGGTAGCCTTTTTTATGGGTGCAGTGCTGGTTTAGTTTTGGGTATTAAGATGTATTTAGAGGCAGTAAGGATTTTGGATTTCAATGATGGGGAGTGTTAAATGGTATTGAGTGTTTTTTAGCTTAAGGGTTGGGCAAACTTTAGGTTCAGAGCTGGGTAGTGTATGTGGGTATTAAGAGTTTCATTAGGGTTCAGAGATGGGTGGTGTTCAGGATTAGTAAGGTTTTTTATAGTTCATAGGTAGGAGATGTATGAGGTAGTAAGGGATTTTAGGGTTCAGTGATGGATTGTGTTAATAAGTATTTAGGGGTTTGGGGCTCAGCCTTTGACAGTATTTAGGAGTAGTATGTTTTTTAAGTATTATGAACAGATAGTTCTTAGGGCAGTTGTCGTAGTGCATTAAAAAGTATGAGAACTGTGATGCTATAAGTCATTTGGTGGGGGAGTGAGCATAGGGGCATGGTCAAAGGTGTGGTTAAAATAATAAAATATTCTGTAACTGTTTTCTGTCTTTCCCCTTTAGGCGACTACATATAATATTATGCACAGCTTAAATGAAATTAGATGCAAGATTTTTTGTTTAGTGGGAAATACAATATTGTACATCAGGAAACCTCATTAGTCGATGTACTGCACCAGAGAGCCATAGAATTATATCTTTGTTGGTGCAGTAGATTATAACTTGTGCATATTTAGGGCTACAAGGCCCAAGTCTGTGAGAGAAATTACTGTGAAGATGCAAGTCAATATTTGAAACTTTCATTATACTTTATAAGATAGTATAAGGCTAGTACAAAATGTATAAAAAGGTTTAAGATATAAAAGTACTTCTAAAATTTAGATTTAGTAATACCCATACTGTACATAGTGCAATTGTTTATAACTGTCTTTAAAAGCACCAAATTGACAGCTTAGCTGGTATCTCCCTTACAATACCTCTCAAACAAAATAAAACTGTCTTTTTAAATCATACACTTCACAGCTTAGTGGGTAGCTCTCTTAAAATACCTCTCATGAATAATAAATGTGTCATCAGGACGTTTCAAGTAATTCCTTCTATTGAAGTCAGTCCCAGCTTTCAAGCACCCTTTACATTTGCAGATTGAACAGTTGTGCACATTAACATTTCCTTCAGGGAAGCAGGCACCATGGCAAGAAGGCTTGGTTATCTGTCTGCTTCTCCCTCAGGTTCATAGCTCAGGAGACTCCCTGCCTTACACTTAAGGTGAAGCTTTTCCACTCTTGTAATTAACCATCTTAGAATGGCTGTCTTTTCACGGAAAGTAGAGCAATTGTTTTTTTTCCCAAAAATTTAAAACGTATGGGCACACCGTACCCTGCAGACCCCCCATACCACTTTGACCACTGGCCATGGGATAGTAAGGCTTTTAAGGGAGCAAGCATGGGTAGTGGGTAGGAGTTGTAAATACTTTTTGGAGGTAAGGAATGGACAGAGTTTAATGGTATTAAGGGAAAGTTAGGGCCAGATTTACATCATAATGAACAGGGTAACTCTGTCAAAATTGTGACAGACATCCCGTCTGCTGTATTACAATTCTTTTATATCCTGTAGAAATTGTAATACAGTGGATGGAATAACTGTCATGTGTGTGACAGTGTGACCTGTGCTCTACAATCTAAATCAGGCCCTTTAGGGACGCGTCAAGTAAAAAGGCAGTACATGGTTTTAGGCTTCAGGGAGGAGTATAGCTCAGTGGTAGTATTTTTAAGGTTCAAGGATGGTTAGTGTTAGACCTGACACCTTGGCATGTTTTCTCTAAAACATTTTGACTTTTCTCCTCCTTTGTTACTGAATTTATTTTTGTTTTCCTTAGGACTCTGTACACTTTACCACTGCAAACCTAAAGTACTTGTGCTCATTCCTCTAACAATAGTAAAATTGACTCACACATAGTAATACTGTGTCATATGATATTCACAAGTTTAAAGCAGAATTTGTACAAATATTTAATCATAGATCAATCTTTCAAGCCACTGACAGTAAACTAATGGATTTATAAAAAAGGAAACAGAAATCTAATCTCTAACTGTCGCAGTTTTCTAAACTAATGGTGGACACAGAGTGGGCAAGAAGCCGAGAGGACAGATGTAGTATAACATGGTCTTCAAGATGAGTTAAAGGACGCTTTAGCTGACATTCCAAACAGTCTGATAGAACTATCAGTCTTATTTTATTTAGTATTACAGATTGATCAGAGAATGAGTGAGTGGAAAACAAAGAAAAGAAGAGTAGTTTGTCCTTTTATCCCTCACTTTCATAGCACTAGAGAAAAAATTTGTAATGATCCAGAAACAAGTACTTCTGAAGAACCTATACAAAAAGGTAGTACTCAAGAGCCACTATCAAAGGAAGATGGAGAGAAGAGTAGAATTCAGAACCTCTACATGTACCTTGGTTCTGTTATCATGTTGTCAAATACTGCCCTAAAAAACAAGTTCAGCAATTCGGGAAAAGAGAAGCCCCATCAGTAAGTGGAGTTCCTCTAATGGGAACAGTCAAAAAGTCAAGACAAAAGTCTCAGTCATGATAGATTCAGGTGCCACAGAAAATTTCTGTGATATCAAATATGCTAAGGAGAATGGAATACAAAGCAGTGAAGCTGTAAGAACAGTTGATGGCACACATCTATGCTCCGGACCAATCATAGATGAAACAGAGCTAATAGAATTGGTTGACTCCAATAAGCTCAAATCTAATTGACATTCAACAGTTCAAATGAATTCTGGGCTTGCCATGGTTAACAAAACACACCCCCACCATTGATTGGGAAAAGGGAACTGTTTATTTGAATTCCAGCTACTGAGGAGAACATTGTAATGTGAGATTACAAGCCAATTACATAGCATTCCATGCTAAGGTATTGGCATAAAGTCCTCACATCTTTTGCTCTATCCAGAACAATTATGTTCCTAAGGAATATCAAGCCTTCACAACAGTTTGCAATGAAGTGGAGCCTGACAAACCACCTCCTCACATACCATATAATTGCAAAATGTATATGGAGCCTGGTGCAAACCTACCTTGCAGTAGAATTCTATTAGTTATTTGAAGCTGAACATCATTACCTGAAGTAATATTTGGATAAGTAGTTTGCCAATGTTTTTATTTGTCCTTCTCAATTGCAAGTTTCTTCACCTCTATTTTTGTCCTTCAAAAGAATTGAGTACTTTGAGTCTATATTGACTACAGAGCATTGAACCAAGTGTCAATAAATAATTGTTATACATTACCATTTATCTCTGGACCTCTGGGCCAGATCATAGAGGAAGAGATCTACAGAAAATCAGACCTCTGTGGCACCAACCTTCTGATAATGGTGGTTGATGGAGACTAATGCAAAAAGCGCATTTCAAACCGGAATTGAAAAATATGACTACCAAGTGATGCAACATGGTTTGTGCAATGCCCCAGCGGCTTTCATCATTTTATCAATGATGTTTTAAAGGAATTTCTGGATTGATTTGCAGTGCTTTATATCAATGACATCTTGCTACTCTCTAAAAACTTAACAGAAAATGACCAACATGTCAGGTCCATACTAGAATGGTTACAAGATAACACGTTGCACATGAAACTTGAAAAAATCACTTTTCACATTGAAGAAGTCAAATTCCCCGGCTTTGCACTCACTTCAAGAGGACTTTCAATGGACCCCGCTAAAGTTAGAGCAATACAGAAGTGGCCATGTCCTGGTAACATAAAAGAAGTACAAAGCTTTCTAATTTTTGCACATTTTTATTAATGGTTTAAAACAAAATGTTCCAAAAAGACAGTTCCAATAACCCACCTTTTGAGAAAAGAAGTTCAATTTCTGTGGAAGGAAGAAGAAGTCTTTCAGTTTTTGATGGATGCATTCACCACAGGTACCAGTTCTACTTTACCCAGATCTTGAAGAACTATTTTATGCTGAAGCAGACACCTCTGATTTTGCTATTGGTGGAAACCTTGTTCAATAACATAAGAAAACTGGGCAACATCATCCTGTGAATTTCAGTTGCAAAAAATTTACACTATTAGGAGTTAATAATTCAGTTGCATACAAGGAACTATTGGCAGTAAAAGATGCACTTCAGGAATGTAGACATTACTTAATGGAGGCCCAACATGATGTGATAGTCTTCATTGATCACCAGAACCTCCAATTTTAAAAACTGGCCCAAACCCTGAGTCCCAGACAGCTTAGATGGTCTCTGTATTTTGCAGACTTTAATTTCATCATTATCTGTTAGTTAGGTTCAGCCAATGGAAAAGTTGATGCTCTCTCTAGGAGAGACACCAAAACAGAAATGGACAAGTGAGAAGAAACTTCCATCATTCCTACAGAAAGGTTCACTTGTGCTGCACATTATACTCAATATCAAGAGAACGTTCAAGAAGTAATGACAAATTGCATAAAGAGGGTGTGGGCAAAAGAAGATCCCCAGTGTTGTGTGAAATGGAATCTTTCTTATTATAAAACAATACCCTCCGATTACCAAGAAAAAAAGTACAAGAAATGACACTTGACATTATGATGTTTTGCCTGGCCATAAAGGAGTTTTCAAGACTCTGGATTTGATAAAAACATTTTTGGTGGCTGACCACAAACTTTCAGATAAAACGTTATACACAGACCTGCAAAAATATTTGTAAAAGGGAAGGTAATAGACAAGCACCTCAGGGACAACTCCAACCTCTTCCCGACAGCCCCTTTGCCAAGATTCACAGTTTCCATGGATGTAATGGTAGACTTACCTTCTAGTCATTATTTTAACACTGTCCTTGTTTTTGCGGACACAAGATGAGTCACTTTATTTTTTTTAAAGAGAATTCCATCTGCTACCCAACTTGTTGTTACATGTTGTTAAGGCTCATAGCGGACCAGTGGTTGTGATTTCATGTCAAGGGGCCCAGTTTCTGTCTCATTTGTGGAAGGCCTTTACAAAAAGACTGGTTATAAATTCTCAGTGTTCCACCAGCTCTCATTTGTGGAAGGCCTTTACGAAAACACTGGGTATAAGTTCTCGTTTTTTCCACCAGCTATCACCCAGAAGATGATGGGCAAACCGAGAGAGTAAATGACGAACAATACCTGCAGCTGTGTTTGTTAGATCAGGAGGGAGGGTGGTCTTATTCAACATGGACATCGGAATTCATGATTTTTTTGTGAGGAAATCCACTGAGAAATTATTGTTAGGGACAATACTGCACTGAAGAATCTCAATTCATTGATTGGGGTCATGGATAGGTTCGGGCATTCCAGTAAGAGTAATTCAGATATGCTTAGAAGAACTGAAAGTAAATTGAATGGAGTCTACCGTTATTTCGATTTAGGAGAGAAGTTAGCCCAGAAGGTAAAACAGTGTGTCAGTGCAGCTGTATGCAGATTCCTAAAATGTAATTATTCTCATGATTTGTAATTTAAAAGCTAATATGTATATGAGAATTGTAGATGTAGTCTTGACACTCTGCTTCTAAGGACGTCTGTGCTTCTTAAGGCCTGCTCTGCTCTCTGAGAAAGAAGACTGAACCTGTTCCCTTCATCCCAGAAGTGGCTCCAAGGGTCAGATGGCTGATGTCCTGTTCTGAGCTACAGGGACACCAGAAGCTCCCGAGTTCCCTCTACAGCTGTCCAGCTGATCTGATGCCTGAACCTGCAACTGGACCTTTCTAAGCCCTGCAGACTTCTGCTAGAGTTAGTGTGTGATCCCCAAGAGTAAACTGTACAGGTCCTGGGCCCTTGTCTGGCATCAGAGTGCACTTCTCTAGGGACAAACAAGATATCCTGAAGGTTTAGTTTCTTCACAACTCAACTGACCTATTTATGCAGAGTTCTTGCTGCTGCTATTGACCAACAAAGCAAAGCTCTTTTGAACTTTGTTCTACTCGCTACAGTGACCCACCAGTGAAGACCGACAATGTGGAATCTGCACTTTGCACTACAGGGAAGACAGCCCACAGCAACCGTCAAGATGAATCGCCAGCTACAGCCATCCATGTCGCCCGACAGGATCTTCATTCTACTGCAATGACAATCCACAAAGCTCTACTCGTGCCTTCTCCACTGCAAATTGGACTCTTCATGCCAGACCTTTAGGAAGTAACTTTTTCAGCTAGCCGATTCTTGGTCCATGTATATGATCCGCATTACATCATGGTTGGCCTCAACTTGTGACTTTTTTTAGGTCAAGCACAACCAGATAACCTCTGTGCTTCATCCCTGGTGGTCTAGTGGCCATCACAAGTAAGTATTCCTTTTTCTTTTCTTTCTCTCTGTCGCTATTTCACTCTTTTGTTTCTGCCTTTTTCTTCTATCATCCCTCATTTTTCTCTACTTCTTTATCATTCTCCCCTCTTTCTTCTGCCCCCTCCCCCGTGAAGCACCTTTCCTGCCCTCCCACCTCCCAGTAGACTGCTCCCCCCAGCCCCCTCCCCTTCTTAAAGGCAGGAGCAATACATCTGCTGCCCTCCCCACCTCCTCTGGCTGCTGCTGCCTCTGCCTTTGCTGGGACGAACTGAAAGTCTCCTGACTCTTAGTTCTAGGCCCTCCTCCACCCTCAGGCTCATCACTGTGCCTCATCCCTGGTGGTCTAGTCACCATCACAAATAAGTATTTCCTTTTCCTTTGTTTCTCTCTCTCACCCTCTCACTCTTGCATTTCTGCCTTATGCTTCTATCATTCCTCGTTTTTCTCGACTTCTTTTTCCTTTCTCCCCTCTTTCCTCTGCCCCTTTTCCCCTACGGAGCACCTTTCCCACCCTCCGGCCTCCCAGCTGACTGCTCTTCCCGTTCCCCTCACCTTCTTAATGGCAGCTGCAGCGCGACAGCGCCACTGGTGCACCAAATGCAAACCTGTTTGCACCTGTTCCCACCTGACCACGCCCAGGACCAGGAACCCTGGATCTCCATTAAACCATCCCCTGGACTGCCTCCACTATGACTCCACAATCCTCCTCCACCTTAACACTGGACGGCTCAACAACTGCTGCACCATCTCCCCTAAGGACACTCACCTGCAGGAACTGTAACTTCAGCGCCAACCTCAACAAACCGAAGGTACTTTCTGCGCACAAAGATACCAATAACCTCCACAACCCCATCAATTGCCTGCTCCTGCACATCCGCTCCCTCCACAAACACACCACCGAACTCTGGGACCTGATTGACACCACCCGACCAGACATCGTCTTCCTCACCGAGACCTAGACCAACTCCACCTAGGGCCCAGACATTGCCATCGCCATTCCTGATGACCACAGCATCCTAAGGAGAGACCAGCCCTCCCACCCTGGTGGATGACTCGTCATCGTACACAAGTCCTCACTACTTGTCAATGCTGTCCAAGATGAACACTGCACCACTATGGAGCACTTTCACTTCCTGGTCCACTCTAAGCACAACTCCTCCATCCATGGCACCCCGGTCTACAGGCCACCCGGCCCTCACCCAACTTTCATACACATCGTACACATCACTACCCCGAGGACCTGGCTTCAGTCGACTATCTCCTCCTCGTTGACCTGAACTTCCACCTCGAGGAAAAAAATATTGTCACTCCTAGAATCTTATCATAGGAAACCATTATGCACCATATAGCCACATCTAGATTGGACAACATTAATGCAGTGTAATTGGATCTTGCCAAATAACTTTGATATTTTATACAGATAATTCAAAATATGACAGTCTGACCTGTTTTGGGTCCAATTGCACAGTCCTTATTTTTGAGCATATTGCTACTCTTCACTTTTTGCCTACATACAAAAGGATTGTATTAATGGCAATGTGTATATGTTACAAAGTTAAACAGAAAAAGGACCTGTATTTCTCATTTTTTTTCAAATTTCTCAAATTTCCTTTTATCCCGCGCTTCCTCTCTGGCACTGCCAATCTATTTTCTGTGTTTCATGCTCCTTGCTTATGAGATTAATTTTTTTCTGGCAGCTTAGAAATGTGTTTTTCTCTGGTCTTCTCTAAATTTGAGAGCCTATTTACAGCATTAATCAACAAGCACCGAGATGCACAATTAAGTAATAATGCACTCTATGAAGGGTCATTTATTATTCACCCACACAAATGAGCTACAGAGAGGTGGAGGGGCACACACAGATTCTGCAGGACAGGGCAGCACAAGGGGCTGGAGGCATACATGGGGCTACAGGGACAGGAGACAACAATAGGTGTTGGCACCAGGCTCCTACTATCCTGGACCCATGGCCTCGACAACGACACCATCAAAATTCTGAACAGCATCTACCCCGGCTCAACATGTGAACCCTGCCTTCACCACATCCTCAACAAAGCAAGCTCCGTCATTGCTCCCCAACTCTGGAAGATCATCAATAGTTCCTTTGAATCCTCCAACTTTCCGGAGAGCTAGAAACACGCCGAGATCAATGCCCTCCTCAAGAAACCTAAGGTGGACCCAAAGGACCTTAAGAACTCAAGAACTTCCGGCCCATCTCCCTGATCCCCTTCTCTGCAAAAGCCATAGAGAAAATTGTCAACAAACAACTGACCCGTTTTCTCAAGGAGAACAGCAATCTGGACCCTTCCTAATCATTATTCTGCAGCATTCACAGCACCGAAACTGCCCTCATCGCCAACACTGACAACATCAGAACCATACTGGACAACGTCGAAACCGAGGTCCTCATCCTCCTGGATGCCACCACACCCTACACACGTGCCTGAGAAATGCAGGAATCCACAACCGAGCCCTGGACTGGATCGCCTCCTTTCTCACCGGAGGAACTCAGAGTGTCCACCTCCCTTCAATCCGCTATGAAGCCACGAAAATCATCAGCGGTGTACCCCAGGATTCATCCCTCAGCCCGGCTCTCTTCAACATCTACATGGCTCCGCTTACTGTCCGTGTCTGATCGCACAACCTCAACATCATCTCATACGCCAATGACACCCAGCTCATCCTCTCCCTCACCAAGGACTCCGCCAAGACCAACCTCCACTGGCGGCAGATAATTCTCGCACCTCACCACCAAGACATGGAACACTCTTCCCACCCACCTGCGTCAGACCAAGGACCTCCTTATGTTCAGGAGACTTCTCAAGACGTTACTGTTTGAGCAGTAGCAGCCCTCCTCCCCTCAGCGCCTTGAGACCCTCACGGCTGAGTAGTGCGCTTTACAAATTCCCTGATTGATTGAGAGGTAAGGAGCGGGAACTGTAGGGGACAGAAGGGCACACATTGGGGATGCAGGGATGGTATTTTGCAGCACAAAGATATTTCCAGAAGGTAGCTGAGCCCACACTGTATGGTGTAGGGAGAAATCTGACAGTAAAATGGAGGCATGGTCACATAGGGAGCCTGCAGGAGATAGGGGAGACAGAGGATAAACAGAAGATACAAAGAGTGGCTGCAGGGAGAGGTGGAGAACATATAGGGGCTGCAGGTACAAGGAAGCTGGCACACACACAAGTTGTGGTGGCTAAGGGGCACACAGAGTCGTAGCATATAAAGGCAGGACAGCACCCAAGGGCATAAGAACTGGTCCAGCAAGATAGTCATGAATAGAGGATGCACTGGAGGCAGGCGGCATACAAAGTAGCAGTGAGACTGGAGAGGCACAAAGAGGTTGCAGAGACATGATATTCAAGAATTGCACATTGGTGCTGTCCAGGGCATGACCATATAGAGGGGCTGCAAGTTTGAAGGCACAATTTGTAGTTTCCTTGAGCCCTGAGTTATAGTAACTTAAAATAACTCTAAATATAACGGCTGAATTTCTCTGGTTTCATGCAAATAAATTCAGAATCTAACTATAACATCAATGTAACCTTTGTTTTTTTAAGAGAATTTCTATTTCTTTTTTTCCTAACTATGATGTTTCTTGGACCTTCGGCCTACAGCCAGCCCTTTGACCAACACCCCTAACCACCCAACCCCATGCTGCATATGGCTTTAGCCATGCACAGCAGGAGTTGGCCGCAGGGCCCGTCCATCTGGGTGTGATAATATTTGTAAGAGGGTGACTCTGCGTGGGAGAATGGGTGTGAGAGTGGCTATCTGGGTGTGAAAGTGGGTGTAATAGTGTCTGATTGTACACCAATAAATGAAAGATGCATTCACTTCCACAAAGAATTTCAGATTGTTTTTCAATATTGAATCCTAGAGTCAACACACTTGCTTTGCCTTCACCAAGCCCAGGAGTTAGGATTATTTCTCCTTTCCAGAAGTGGAGTTTCAAATGGGTCACCTGTTATGTTTATATTTGTAAGTGTTTCCTGTTCAGGTTTAATTTCTGTGAAATATCATTACCATGGAAAGTCTGACAGAAACATAGACTAGGAGTCTCCCTGCCCAGCACCCTTGAAAGGAGCACTGTTTGCTTTGTAGACTGTGTGCATTTTGAGGATGCTGATGCCCCTGTGTGCTGAAGCATTGTAACCAGCTCTATTATGAGCCAGCAACAATGCTGCCGCACTTTACCCACTGGGCTGACAGGCAGAAACCAAGGTCCAGCCCAGTGAGAAAGTCGTAATGGGGCTGGTGGGTGGTCATCAGCACCACGTCGACCTCCCCGTAAGGAGTTTGGCATACGGATATTTCCATTCACCAAACTCTTAATCAGCTCCTTAATCTCAAAAGCTACATTTCTGTCAAATTTGATGTAATTCCATCTTGCCGTTCAGGCTGTAGTTGTGTTCAAAACTCCTATGAGAATTGATACGCAATGCGCATATGTTTGGATCCTCCTTTTTCTCAGCCTTCTCTTGACAGACCAACCCACAACTTTCCATGTGCAACAAGAATCACCATCACCAATTTTTTTTAGAAATGTTTTAGAAAAAATGCTACGTTTTCTATGGAAACATGGTAGTAACTTAACTATAAATACCTACTGGTGATATATATATATATATATATACATATATATATATATATATATATATATATATATATATATATATATATATATATATATATATATATATATATATATATATATATATTATTTATTTTTTTTTCACTGGAAAAACAAAGGTTACAGGGACATTATAGTTAGGAAATAGAATAAAAAAAAACATAGAAATTCACTTAAGAAAACCAATGTTACAGGGACCATAGAAATTCCTTCGCCATGCACTGCTAATTACTTAAAAAAACACAGCACTCATGACATCTTTGATAACATCATTGATAATGTCGCTGTAATATCTGCAGTCAAATTATTGATGAGATAACTGTGCATGGTGGGGGCACAAGTTAGAGTTTCCTTGGGGCATGAGTTATAGTTACTTGAGATAGCTCTAACTATAACAGGTCAATTTCTATGGTTTTGTACATTTAAAATGTGGGCCTAACTATAATATCCCTGTAACCTTTGTTGTTTTAAGTGAATTTTCATGTTTTTTTAAAATTCTATCTCCTAACTATAAAGTCACTGTAACCTTTGTTTTTTTCAGTGAATTTATATGTTTTTTCACCTATAGTATTTTCATCACTATGACCCTCATTACAACCCTAGCGGTAAATCCTGCTTTCCGCCGTGCTGAAGACCACCAACATACCGTTGCGTTGGCGGAATTCCGCTACAGGTATTACGACCCACATCTCGGAAACTGCCACAATACAGACACCCACACAAGTCCGCCACACCAAAGGTCAGTGATAAACTGGTGATACCAAAACGTACACTGTCACGACAACAAGAATACGCCCACACTATCACGACACACAAATCAATGCGGCGGTCTTTCAGCCGCAGTAATCCATTGGCGGTACACACCGCTGCGCACAAAATACACGCACACTTACAAAACACAAATACATTGGACAATTCAAAATACACACACCTCATACACATACACACACCACACCCACACACCCACAACACTATAAAACACACACCCACATTACCCACAAACCCTTACAACGAAAATTTTGGAAGAAGGCCAGAGAGAGAGATTAGCAAACACAACACCAACGTACACACAACACCATCACTTATACAACATCCACGCACCTCAAACAACACACAACAACACACTCCCCCACACATCACAACAGACAGCACCTCACACATCCCCCACACCACATCATGGCACCTCAAAGACACCCCAGGTTTTAAAAGGAGGAGCTCAGGGTCATGGTGGAGGAAATCATCCGGGTAGAGCCACAGCTTTTCGGATCATAGGTGCAGCACACCTCCATTGCAAGGAAGATGGAGATATGGCAGAGAATTGTCAACAGTGTCAATGCAGTGGGACAGCATCCAAGAACATGGGATGACATCAGGAAGAGGTGGAACGACCTACCAGGGAAGGTGCGTTCCATCATTTCAAGACACCAGATTGCTGTACAGAGGACTGGCGGTGGACTTCCACCTCCTCCCCCACAACTAACAACATGGGAAGAGCAAGTCTTGGCAATACTGTATCCTGAGTGCCTCGCAGGAGAAGCAGGAGGACTGGACTCTGGTAAGTCAAATCTTTACTACCATATCCCCAACACCCCACCTGCATGCCATCACATACCCCCACCCTTACCCTCACTCCCATCTCTCCATCATCTCACATATGTCCCACTATCACAACCCAGACATCTCAATACCAAGGACCTGCATGCAACACCTATGCATGGACCACTGTCACCAAAGCATGTCCAGTACAGATACCCACACAGACCGAAAACCAACTACCACAAAAGTGCAAACACAATGTTGCAAGCACAGGAGTAGAGGGTACCTCACCCAATGCACAAGACGGCACACACAGATACTAAAACTATGCATTTACAGCCCAACAGGACCCATACCCAACGTCACCGGACAGGAGGTGCCAGACATATCCAGTCCTCCCACAGAAGAGGCCCACAGTGATGACAGCAGCTCTTCATGCCTGGATCAAGATGACCAGCCCGGCCCATCAGGGACCTCTGGACAGTCAGTTCCCCTGACAAAGTCCCAACCCACCACAGAACCTCCCCCATCAGGAAACACCACCACTGCACCAACCCAGCGGGTCCCCAGGACACGTCAATCAGCAGTGTGTCCACCACTACAGGGAACCCAGGCTAAACCACCAACCCAAGAAAATCAGGGACTTGGGGTCAGTGGCAGTGGGTACACGGTTCAAGGGACAGAGGCACAAGATAACAGGGAAGCTGGGAGGACTGCTGTGCGACAGGGCGAGGACAGGCTCAGGAAACCGACACTCCATGAGACACTCTCCAACATCATGGGAGCTTACCACCATTCCCAGGAGACCATGGGCACGGTACTGGCCAAGTTTCACGAGACCCAGCGGCTGCAGGAGGAACACTACCTGGGGATCAGGGAGGACTTGAAGTCCATTAACACCACCCTGGTCATCATTGCAGTGGTGCTGGCAGACCTTGTCAACACCATGAGGGACACAGTGGCACACCAACAGGCCCCTGACACTAGCCTGGATGATGAACAGCCCTCCACCTCCACCGGCGCTCGTGGATAGGAGGCACTGACACAGGACCAACAGGCCACCAGCACCCCAACCCCTGCAGAAGGAGATCCACCCTGCAAACGGTCCCTGAGATCCAGAAAAAAGACAGAGAACATTGCCAAGACCCCCGCCAGGAAATAAGACCCTCCTGAATGTCACCCTTCTGTTCCACTTTGTCACCCTGTCCATCTTAAACTGCCATTGCTCCCCTTCCTATGCCCCATTGGACAATGCACCTGTGAGACCAAGAGACTGGACTCTGCCATGGACATTCCTCCACCATCACCTCAGCCCATTTCACATCCCCTCCACTTATTAGCACAGAAATAAACACCCTTGAATCACCAACAAATCTGGATTCAGTCTGTGCTTTCACAAGTGTGTAATTGCAAAATCTCTGGAATATAGCAATGTCAATGTACTTGCTCACATACCAATGTTACACAGCTGTAGGCCAGGAGTAAACAAAGCAGAGGGCACACATTGGGACCCAGATGTGTGAAATGGAAAGCCAAAGTGACAAGTCAGGGTCCATACAAAGAGGTAAAAAGGCAGACTTATGCTAGGTCCTACAATAGTATGAGATGAGGGAAGCAGTTCCATCCTCTTACCCGTGTCTCACTGGAAGTATTGCATGATAATGTTGTTTCGGTAGTCTACATCTTCTTCTTCTGCCTCCTCTCCTTCACTGTCCACAGGCAGAAAAGGCACCTGGTGTCGCGAAGCCAGGTTGTGCAACATACAGCAGGCCACGATGATCTAGCACACCTTCTTCGGTGAGTAGTATAGGGATCCACCTGTCAGACAGAGGCACCGGAATCTGGCCTTCGGGAGGCCGAAGGTGCACTCTATTATCCACCTAGTTCACCCATGTGCCTCATTGTAGCATTCCTCTGCCCTTGTCCTGGGATTCCTCACTGGGGTCAGTAGCCATGACAGGTTGGGGTAACCAGAGTCACCTGCAAATATCGAGGGACAACTGTTAGACATACTACAAACATTAGGGAATGTCCCATACCCAGACAGCAAATTAAACTGTGTGTGGACTTTAGGCTCACCTATTAGCCACACAGAGTGCCTCTGGAGTTGCCCCATCACATAAGAGATGCTGCTATTCCTCAAAATGTAAGCGTAATGCACTGAGCCAGGATACTAGGCATTGACATGGGAGATGTACTGCTCTGCCAAACACACCAATCTGCACATTCATAGAATGGAAGCGTTTCCGGTTTCTGTACACATGTTCATTCCCGAGGTGGGGAACAAATGCCACATGTGTACCATCAGTGGCACCAATGATGTTGGGGATATGTTCCAGGGCATAAAAGTCACCTTTCACTGTGGGCAAATCCTCCACATGAGGGAAAACGATGTAGCTGCGCATGTGTTTCAGCAGGGCAGACAACACTCTTGACAAAACGTTAGAGAACATTAGCTGGGACATCCCTGATGCCATGGCTACTGTGGTTTGAAAAGACCCACTGGCCAGGAAATGGAGCACAGACAGGACCTGCATTAGAGGGGTATTCCTGTGGGATGGCGGATAGCTCGCATCAGGTCAGGCTCCAACTGGACACAGAGGGGGTCTTTCCAACCCTGGCGGTCGGTGTTAAAGCGGCGGCCAACCCGCCAACAGGCAGGCGGTAAGAAAAATGGAGTTCTGACCCTGGCGGGAACCGCCAACACAGCCCGCCACTTTAACACTCCGACCGCCACGGCGGGGCAAACAAACAGTGCGGCGGTCACCGCCAACAGACAGACGGCAGACAATGTACCGCCCACCCTATCACGACCCATCAATCCGCCACCTTTTCCGGGGCGGGAGCCCCGCCGATAAAAACACGGCGGAAACAGACCACGAACGGGAAAACGCTCACCTCTATACACTCCACGAGGAATCTGGACAGCATGGAACCCGAATTAAACATCCTACCAGCGATTGGCTTCCTGCTCCTCTACCAGGAGCACGAACGCCGCCGCAGGAGACAACGGTGAGTACTGCACCTACGACACAGGGGAGGGGGGAGGAGAAAAGATTACGGGCACACACATACGCGACCCCCCCCCCCCCAAATCCCCACACACCAATGCAGAGCAACAAGTCAGAGTTACACCCCCCAAAGCCCCCGGAATAATTCAAAGACAAAATAAAATGATCATTAAAATAGAAGTATATTAAAGCATATTTGAACTTAAGTGAAATATGAAATTTGTAAAATAAATAAATCACAACATGAACAATGTATACATAGTCCAAAAGTCCGGCACATATTGGCTACATGCCATTGTTCGTGGGCCAATGTGCATAAACACATGGGCAAAGACCACACACGAGACCCGATTCCATTGGAGAGAACACTGCTGGGGCATCAGATAATAAAAACACAGGCACCTCAGGGGGAAGGGAAGGGGGGGCACCTCAGCCACATGAGTCCACGACGCCAGATCCACGAGGGGCCTCCACTGTACCATCCTGGGGAGTGCAAAGCCACAGTCTCTCAAGTCTCTACAGTGGGTGGATTGCCCACTGTACCATCCTGGGGAGTGCAAAGCCACAGTCCATCAGGTGGATTACAGACTCCACTGGTTATGGAGGAGGCATGGTGCCCAGAGTGCTTCGTGAAGCCCTGTCCGACACAGATCCGGCCCTGCCAATGGGCCAGCGGTGCTTGACAGGAAGGGCCCAGCGGAGCGGTGCTTGAGATGAAGGGCCCAGCGGAGCGGTGCTTGACAGGAAGGGCCCAGCGGAGCGGTGCTTGACAGGAAGGGCCCAGCGGAGCGGTGCTTGACAGGAAGGGCCCAGCGGAGAGGTGCTTGAGATGAAGGGCCCAGCGGAGCGGTGCTTGAGATGAAGGGCCCAGCGGAGCGGTGCTTGACAGGAAGGGCCCAGCGGAGCGGTGCTTGACAGGAAGGGCCCAGCGGAGCGGTGCTTGAGATGTAGGTCCCAGCGGAGCGTTGCTTGACAGAAAGGGCCCAGCGGAGCGTTGCTTGACAGGAAGGGCCCAGCGGAGCGTTGCTTGACAGGAAGGGCCCAGCGGAGCGGTGCTTGACAGGAAGGGCCCAGCGGAGCGGTGCTTGAGATGAAGGGCCCAGCCGAGCGGTGCTTGAGATGAAGGGCCCAGCGGAGCGGTGCTTGACAGGAAGGGCCCAGTGGAGCGGTGCAGAGACGGCGGGGCCCTGTTCAGCGGTGCTTCTCTTGGCGGGGCCCTGTTCAGCGGTACTTCTCACGGCGGGGCCCTGTACAGCGGGGCTTCTCACGGCGGGGCCGAATCTCTGGGGCCCTTGCCTCCCTTTGTGGATGGGCCAGGTGACGGTGCAAGGGTGGTGTCCTTGGGGGCAGCCGTCTCAGGTCTGTCGCGCCGGCCCTTCCCTTTCTTGGTTCTTTTCCCAGGGGGTGGGCTGGCTGTCCCCTTGCTGCTGGCCGATGTTGCTGCCCTAGAAGCTGGTGGACTCCAATAGCCCTGGACTATGGTCCTTGTAGGTGCAGGGCTTGTGGTGGCTGAGGTGCTGTTTGTACTCTTATGAGATGGAGGGGGTGGGTCAGGTGATGCAAAGAGGTTAATTTTGGAGAGGAACAACTTTTTAGGAGCAATGGGAAGGGTAGGTGCAGTGGGTATGGGAGTGGAGGAAGAGGATGTGGTTGTAGGAGAGTCAAGTGTGCTGTCTTTGGGTGCAGGTGCTTGTGCTGGAGGCTGTGGTGAGGTGGATGGCTGTTGGTTGGGTGGCTGCCGGCGATTGTGTGGCTTGGAAGAGGGAGTGACAGACACACTGGGAGAGGACCCAGGGGACGTGTAAATGGCAGTGGGGGTGGTGACTGCACGTGTGCGGACTGTTCTGGTGGGTGTGCTGGTGATGGACGTACTGGCTGATGGTGGTGTGCATGCAGGTGTGAGTGGAGACGTCACAGGGAGGGAGGAGGGAGACGAGGAGGAGGGGGACACAGAGGAGGCAGTGGCTGTTGGCATGTCTGCATGTGGATGTTGCTTGGGTGAATGCTTGTGTGATCTGTGGTGCTTATGTCTGGATGAGCTGCCCTTGGGTGTTGAGGTGTGTGCAGGCTGGTCTGTAGGTGTGTCTGGGATAGGCAGAGGAACAGGGGAGTGGGACTGGGTTGAGGAAGTTGGAGGGGGAGGCTAGAGACAGGGACAATTGCTGCCGTCAGTGCTGAGGCCAGAGCGTTGAACGATCGCTGATGGGCAGCCTGACCCGAATGAATGCCCTCCAGGTACGCATTGCTCCGATGCACCTCCCTTTCTACCCCCTGGATGGCATTCAAAAGGGTAGACTGCCCAACAATGAGCGTCTGGAGGAGGTCAATGATCCATAGAGGGCAGCAGGGGTAACTGGGGCAGGACCTGAGGTGCCAGGGGCGAAGGAGATGGCCGGTTTCCTGCCCGAGCGGGCACGGGGCGGAAGCTGAGGGGCTGCTGGGAGGGCGGAGCTGGTGCGCTGGGTGGCGGCTGTACCTGTTGTTGCGGTGGGCACGGATGTTGCCGCCACCACAAGGGAGCTCCCTTCCGAGGATGTGTCAGTGTCGCTGACGTCTCCACGGGTCCCCGTTGTGGAGCCCCCCTCGCCCTCCGTCTCACTGGTTAACTCTGAGTCGGTTGCAGGGCCCTCCGGGGCCATGTGAGATGCAGCTCCCTTGTGCTCCGATGCCACTTCTCCTCCGCCTGATGATGCTAATGCACACATGAACAGGAAAACCAAAAAAAAGGGGGGGGGGAGAAAGAAAGACATGTTGAGTGCATGCATTGGTGGCACCGTTGGCGGAGAGGACAGACACAGAAGCCCCCTGCACTACGCCGCGCACTCAGGGTACACTACTCAATTATAATGACTTGGCCTACAAGTCTATGGACGACAAATGCACACATAGGTGAGCCCGGGCCATGGATAGCTGTACTTAGCACCCTACAGAGGTGGGGGGCGGGGGCACAGGGCCATGTCTAATGGAGGGGCCTAGCCTACAGAAACCGCCCTGGCCTAGAGATAGCCACAGCCCTCCTCCCCCACCCAGACGCCTCCACTGTGCGCTAATATAGCGGAATGTGCTGATACTCACCCCCTTGTGTCTGCTGTGATGTCCTCACGCGCCCATCCAAATCGGGGTAGGCCACTGCCAGGATCCGGGACATCAGGGGGGTCAATTGACGACTGGCACCCCTCCTACGTTGGGAGGCCATCCCCAGCAGAGCCTCGGCGGTCTTTCTGCTCCCGCGGCGGATGTCCTCCCACCTCTTGCGGCAGTGGGTGCCCCGTCTGTTGTGGACCCCCAGGGCCCGGACGTCGTTGGCAATGGCACGCCAAATGTCGATCTTCTGATGGGCGCTGACCTATGTGACATGTACAGGGTTGAAAAATAAATATCATCACTTTTCTGCATGGTCGATGTGCGCGGCCCCCCCTCCCCAACCTTGCCATGTGGCACATGCTCTCATCTGTCGTGCGTTGCACTCCTCATTCGCTCCCCTCCCCACCATCTTACACCCACCCCACTCAACACAGTCATAGCCCATACTACGTGCTCCCAGTGTACTTACCTGTTGGTCTGGAGGACCGTAGAGTAGCGCATACTGGGGGAGGACCGCATCAACAAGTTTATCCAATTCCTCAGATTTGAAGGCAGGGGCCCTTTCCCCAGTCGCAGCAGCCATTATCTCTTCCAGACCGAGTTCACAGCAGCACTTGCAGTATAGGTCCTCTCCTGTGGATGATCAGGTCTCGAGTGATTAAGCAAGTAGAAAATGGCGGTCACGCCCGCGGCGGTGCGTACCGCGGCGGTGCGTACCGCGACCGCCGGCGCACATCGTCATTGGCTCCTGAGACCCATAGGGTTCAATGTTAACCAATGCTGCTTTGCGCCGCGGTCTTCGACGGCCTACCGCCACGGTGTGCCACGCCAGCGCATTGACCTCACATCCCATTGTCACACTTCACAGGTCAGGCAGCCGCCATTTCAAGGGCCCACATGGCTTAATTTCTACTGCGTCACACAGGCCTAGGCGTTGCATTGACACTCATACAAGCCATTCAATGCATAGCGAATCGTGTTCTGTGCAAGCTGTGGTTACGTACCTGTGGGTTGCTTGACTCTGTGCTCCATGTTGTCCTTCCTAGGCACCGTCTGCTGGGACTTGCGAGGAGATGGAGGAATCCTCTCGTGTACACACCGCTGGTGGACCTGTCGACAATGGAAGAAAGACATGTCATACTTACATACAGACTTGACCGAGCCACTATACAGGAGCCAGACCTGATGTCCCCCATTCGCCAACCCACAGGGATTCCCCCTCTGGTGCAGGTTTTGTCAGTACTCCATTTTTTGGCAAGTGGATCATTCCAAACAACAGTGGCCATATCATCAGGGATGTCTCAGCCTATGTTTTCTAAGGTTTTGTCCAGAGTGTTGTCTGCCCTGATGAAATACATGCAGAGCTACATTGTTTTCCCTGAGGTGGCCGATTTGGCTACAGTGAAGGGTGATTTCTATGCCCTTGGACATATCCCCAACATCATTGGTGCCATTGATGGGACCCATGTGGCCTTGGTTCCCCCCAGTGGAAGTGAGCAGGTGTACAGGAACAGAAAAAGTTATCATTCTATGAATGTCCAGGTGGTCTGTTTGGCTGACCAGTACATCTCCCATGTAAATGCCAAGTTCCCTGGGTCAGTGCATGACGCGTACATCATGCGAAATAGCAGCATCCCTTATGTGATGGAACAGCTACAGAGACACCGTGTGTGGCTAATAGGTGATTCTG
Source organism: Pleurodeles waltl (assembly GCF_031143425.1). Lineage (NCBI taxonomy): Eukaryota > Metazoa > Chordata > Amphibia > Caudata > Salamandridae > Pleurodeles > Pleurodeles waltl. Next base: position 824,991,417 of record NC_090446.1, read on the forward strand.
GTTACCCCAACCTGTCGTGGCTACTTACCCCAGTGAGGAATCCCAGGACAAGGGCAGAGGAACGCTACAATGAGGCCCATGGGCGAACTAGGAGGATTATAGAAAGAACCTTCGGCCTCCTGAAGGCCAGGTTTAGGTGCCTGCATATGACAGGGGGATCCCTAATGTACTCACCAAAGAACGTGTGCCATATCATCGTGGCCTGCTGTATGCTTCACAACCTGGCTTTGCGACGCCAGGTGCCTTTCCTGCAGGAGGATGGCCCAGATGGTGGTGTTGTAGCAGCTGTGGAGCCTGTGGAGAGTGAAGAGGAGGAGGACGACGGGGACGACACAGACAACAGGGACACAGTGATACAACAGTATTTTCAGTAGCACACAGGTACGAATCAACCACGCCATTTAACATTTACTTAAAGTCTCCTGCCTCTCTACTGTCTGAGTTCCCCCCCAGTTCCTGTTAACTGAGTTTTGACTTTCCCTTCCGTTTTCAGAGCTGTGGGCCCCACTGCGTGACCTCTGCTTTGTTTGCCCATGGACTACAGCTGTGTGACAGTGGTATGTTGTCTTCACAATGTAACTGAACATTTTGGCACCGTTATGTCTAAAACATTTGTTAAAAATTCAAGCAGACTCCAGATTTTTTTAGTGCAAGAAGTGATTTAATTAAAGTGCTAAATTTAAGGAACATGATTGTAAAACTGGGATGGGTGATGGTGGAGTAATGTCCATGGCAGAGTCCAGTTCTCAGTCGCACAGGTGCATTGTCCATATGCCTGTGGAAGGATGGAGTAGGGGCAGTTCAAGGTTGGACAGGTGACAATGTGGGACAGTGGGATGACATCAGGGGGTATCGTTTGCTGGCGGGGGTCTTGGCATCCTACTCTGTCTTCTTGTGAGATCTCAGGTTCCGCTTGCGGGGTGGTTCTTCTTCTGCAGGAGGTGGGGTTCTGGTCGCCTGTCGTTGTGTGGGGGCCTCCTGTCCACTAGCGCCGGCGGAGGTGGTAGGCTGTTCCTGGTCCAGGCTAGTGACAGGGGCCCTTTGTGGTGCCACATGGTCCCGCAATGTGGTGACTATCTGGTTGAGGGCCACTACGATGGTCCCCATTGCGGAACTAATGTTCCTCAGTTCCTCTCTGAACCCCATGTACTGTTCCTCCTGCAGTACCTGGATCTCCTGGAACCTGGCCAGTACCGTAGCCATCGTCTCCTGGGAGCGGTGGTATGCTCCCATGATGGAGGAGAGGGCCTCTTGGAGAGTCTGTTCCCTGGGCCTGTCCCCCCCCCTGTCGCACAGCAGCCCTCCCAGCTCCCCTGTGTTCCTGGGCCTCTGTCCCCTGGACGGTGTGCCCACTACCACTGCCCCCAGGTCCCTGTTGTTGTTGGGGTGGTGGGTCAACCTGGGTGCCCTGTAGTGGTGGACACACCGCTGATTGACGTATCCTGGGGACAGAGGCATGGGCCCGCTGGGTGGGAGCTGTGCTGGTGTTCCCAGAGGGGGTTAGGTCTGGTGTAGCCTGTGGCTGTCTGTGGGGAACCGACTGTCCCGAGGTCCCCGATGGGCCGGGCTGGTCATCTGGGTCCAGGGAGACAGAGCTGCTGTCATCACTGGGGGCCTCTTCTGGGGGTGGGATGGACATCTCTGGGCCTTCCTGGGCGGTGTGGTGGCGTTCGGGTCCTGCAGGGGTATAAGAGTATGGTTATTGCTTCTGTGTGTGCCATTTCGTGTAATGGGTGGGTGGCCGTGTACCCCAGTGCTGGCATTCCCTTGTGGGGGCTTTTGTGACGGTGGCTTGTGGGGGAGATGGGTATGTGCAGTGGGCATGCTTTGGTGATGAGTGTCCATGCTTTGGGGACGCATGCAGGGCTAGGTTATGGGATGGGTGGGTTGTGATGGTGAGCCATTTGCAAGGAGTTGGTGTGATGGGGGTGGGGGTATGATTTGGCATGCAGGTGGGGTGGGGGGAATGAAGTAGTGAAGATTTGACTTACCAGAGTCCATTCCTCCGCCTACTCCTGCGAGGCCCTCAGGATGCAGGATGTGCAAGACTTCCTCCTCCCATGCTGTGAATTCTGGGGGAGTAGGTGGGGGTCCGCCGCCAGTCTTCTGCACCGCAATGTTGTGCCTTGATACCATGGAACGCACCTTCCCCCGTAGGTCGTTCCACCGCTTCCTGATGTCGTCCCGATTGCGTGGATGCTGTCCCACTGCGTTGACCCTGTCCACTATTCTGCTCCATAGCTCCATCTTCCTGGCAATGGTGGTGTGCTGCACCTGTGCCCCGAAGAGATGGGGCTCTACACAAACTATTTCCTCCACCATGACCCTGAGTTCTGCGTCAGAGAACCTGGGGTGGCTTTGGGGAGCCATGGGGTGGTGTGGATGAGGTGAGGGGTGGTGTATGTGTTGTAGAGTGTGGTGAGTGTGGTGGTGTATGGTGTTTTGTGCGTGGAAATTGTGTGGGTGATGTTGTGATTTGCCTCTGTGTGATGGTCTACTCTATGCTGTGCTCTCTCTCTCTGTCCTTCACTCGCAATTGTGGTCGTAAGGGTTTGTGGGTGATGTGGGTGTGTGTTTTATATTTAATTGGGTGTGTGGGAGTGGTGTGTGTATGTGTCTCAGGTGTGTGTATTTTGAATTATCCAATGTGGTAGTGTTTTGTAAAGGTGTGTGTATTTTGACCGCGGCGGTGTGTACCGCCAATGGAATACCGCGGTTGAAAGACCGCTGCAGGGATTTGTGGGTCGGAATGGTATGGGCGTATTTCTGTTGGCGTGACGGTGGAGGTTTGGTCATCGCCAGTTTCCTGCTGACCTTTGGTGTGGCCGACTTTTGTGGATGTCGGGTTTTTGGCGGTTTGCCAGTTGCGGGTCAGAATGACCGTGGTGATTTACCGCGGCTGCGGCGGTGTTATGGCGTCCTTCTGGCCGGCGGTAAGCGACTTTTACCGCCGAGGTCAGAATGACCCCCACAGTTCCTGGATTGTTGCACAATCAAGTCTGTAAGTGATAATTATGTGTCTGTCTTCCATTGTCGACAGGTCCACCAGGGGTCTGTACACCGGAGGATGCCACCATCTCATCACCTGCCCCAGAGGACGAGCCCTACGGAGGAGAACGGTGAGCAGAGGGTCATACAACACTTAGGTTTCACAAGGCTGTTTAGCAAAAACATTGCATTTTCTCTATGTGCCTTTGTCTGTCCGTATTCATGGCCTAAATAGGTGTGACACAGTTATTTGGCCTGCCATGTGGACCCCTGAAAAGGCTGCTGCCTGACCTGTAAGGTGGGACAAGGGGAAATTAGGTAACTGTTCTGGCGTTGTACACCGTCGCAGTAGGCGGGCGAAGACCGCAGCGTAATTCAGCATTGATTATCATTGGGCCCTATGGGCTCCAGGAGCCAATGGCGATGTACGCCGGCAGTGAAGTTACGCACCGCCGCAGATGTGACCGCCATTTTCCATCAATTCCCTCACTTGATACCTGACCTTCTACAGGAGAGGACCTACACTGCAAGTGCTGCTGTGGTCTGTGTCTGGAAGCGACAATGGCTACAGTGTCTGGGGAAAGGGCCCCTGCCTTCACTTCAGAGGAGTTGGAGAAACTGGTGGATGGAGTCCTCCCCAAGTACAAGCAACTGTACCGTCCTCCAGACAAACAGGTGATTCAGCTGTGTGCATGGTGGATGGCACATGATTGTATGGAGTGTCATGGATGGAAGGGAAAGGGGGGGACAGGCCATCATGTGAGGGTGGTGTGTGTATGCATGTCTGGGCCAGGGTGGGAGGTTTGTGGGCAATGTTTGAGTACTGTATGGGAGAGTAACATCCATTCTAACTTCACTTTTCCTCTAGGTCTGCGCCCACCAGAAGAAGGGTATTTGGTGTGCCATCGCCAAGGGAGTGCGGACCCTGGGGGTCTACTACAGACGGAGCACCCACTGCCGGAAAAGATGGGAGGACCTGCGCCGCTGGAGCAAGAAGATGGCGGAGGCCCAGCTCGGGATGGCCTCCCAACGTGGAAGGGGTGTCCGTCGCACCATGACCCCCATTATATACCAGATCCTGGAGGTTGGCATATCCTGAGTTGGATGGGTGGCTGGAAGCCCAGCTGGGGTTGGCCTCCCGACGTGAAAGGTGGGCCCGTCGCACCATGACCCCCATTATATACCAGATCCTGGAGGTTGACATATCCTGAGTTGGATGGGCGCTTGAGGGCATCACAGCAGCCACAAGGTAGTGAGTACGCTCTCATTCCGCTGACTCCGCGCGCTTGATGAGGTGTCTGGGTGGGGGTGGTGGGCTGTGGGTTCCCTTAGGCCAGGGCAGACGTGCAAAGGTAGATCCATTGATTTGCAGGCTCATTCCCACTCCAACCCCAAAGGTGGTATTTGCCCTTTACACCTAGTCAGGCTCCCATTGGTTCCTGCTGTGCATGAAATGGGTCTAGACAGAGTCCCCCTTGGGCATGTGCACTTCTCCCCTGCACTGTTAGTGCATGGCTTAGTGCATTGGGCTGCTCCCTGTGTGTTGTGTCCGCCAACGGTAGTAGTGTTGCAGGCATTGACCATGTGTATCCTCTGTCTCCCCCCCATTTGTTTTGTCACCCTGTCCTTGCGTGCATTCGCATCATCTGGCAGAGGAGCAGTGGCACCAGAGCAGGAGTGAGCTGCATCCCACATGGCCCTGGAGGGTGAAATAACGGAGTCTGAAGGCACCAGTGAGATGGAGGGCGAGGGGAGCTGCACGACGGGGACAGGAGAGGACACCAGCGACAGCGACTCCTCCTCTGATGGGAGCTCCCTTGCGGTGGCTGGCACCTCTGTGCCCACCGCATCAACAGGTACAGCCGCCACCCCCCCTACCAGCACCACCCTCCCAGCAGCCCCTCATTGAGTTTCCCGTGCCCGCTCACCCAGGAGGGTGGGCATCTCCTTCACCCCAGGAACCTAAGGTCCTGTCCGAGCCAGCCCTGCTGCCCTCAGTGAGGAGGCTATTGACCTCCTGAGATCCCTCATTGTTGGGCAATCTATGATTTTGAATGCCATCCAGGGTGTTGAGAAGCATTTGCAGCAAACAAATGCATACCTGGAGGGCATTCATTCTGGCCAGGCGGCCCAACAGAGAGCATTTCAGGCTCTGGCCTTAGCACTGATGGCAGCCATTGTCCCTGTGTCCAGCCTCTCCCCTACAACTTCCTCCACCCAGACCCAATCCCCTGTACCTCAGCCTATCCCAAGCACACCATCAGACCAGCATGCACACTCATCAACACACAAGAGTGGACATGGCAAACAGAAGCATCACACATCCCACCGGCACTCACACAAGCACCATCCCCATGCTGACACACCAACATCCACTGCCTCCACTGTGTCCCCATCCTCCATGTCCTCATCCTCCCTCTCCACTCACACCTGCATGCACTATATCCTCAGCCACTACCTCCATCACCAGCATGCCCATCACCACAAACCGCTCATGTGCACTCACCACCCCCAATACCATTCACACATCCCCTGTGTCCTCTCCCAGTGTGTCTGTGAGCCCTCCTCCCAAAGTACACTAACGCAGGCACACACCCACCCAACAGCTATCCACCTCACAACAGCTTCCGGCCCATGCACCTTCACCCAAATTCAGCAAACGCACACCTCCTACAACCACTACCTCTTCCACCACTCCCAAACCCCCTCCATCTTCCCGTCCCAGTATGTCTAAGAAACTTTTCCTGGCTAAAACTGACCACTGCTTACACCTCCACCCCTGTCCTTCCCCTAGGGCCAGGCTGTCCAAGTCCCAGCCCAGCACCTCAGCCACTGAATCCTCCAACACAGTGGTCTCAGCAAGTCCGGTCACATCGCGGGCGTTACCCATCAGGGCTGCCAGTGTGCCAAGTAGTGAGGCCAAGAAGCAGGCCATTCTGCCACCTGCCAAGGTGAAGACGGTGCCCAAATGCCAGAGGGTGAAGCCGCACCTACCAGCAAGCAAGGGCTCCTCCAAGCCAAAAGGGGACAGTGGTAAGGCACCAGCAGCAACGTCGAAGGTGGGGAAGGAACACAAGCCGAAGAGCAGGTCAGGACAGGGCGCAGTGGCTCTGGCTGAGGTACCAGAGTCACCCTTTCTGTCAACCACAACACCAACCTGTACGGCGGTAGACACCGCCACCTGCAATGCCACCTGCACCGCCACCAGCACCGCCACCTGCACTGCCACCAGCACCGCCACGAGCACCGCCACCTGCACGTCTGCTGCCTCAGCCACATCCCCAGCATCAGCCCCAGTGGGCAGCCATCCGAGACTGCATCAGATGTCCTGCTGTGTCCCTCAACAGGTGCAGTCACATGCACCACCGCCAGAACCTCTGCCACAGACACCGCCGCAACCACCGCCATCAGCCCCGCGACGTGCTCAGACAGTGCCACCACAGTTGACATGGCAATCATCCCCATTGGCCAACCGTCTGAGACTGCAGGAGACGTCCTGGACGCTGCCCAGCGTACATGAGGCATGACTCTCAGCACTGTTTGTACCAGCAGGTGGCAGGCGAAGTCTCAGCAGGGTGGAGTGTGTCTCTGCCTCCATGGAGTATCATGCTACCTGTTCCCAAGCAATCTCGTGGCACACACACCCAGGTGAAGGAATGGGACCTGCCACATTGCATGTGAAGCATTCTGGGCACAAAGCCCCCTCCAGAACCAGTGGAGATTCACATCCACTACCTCAGTCCTTGGCAGGATGAAGCACTCTGGGCACAATGCCCCCTCCAGAACCAGTGGAGATTCACATCCACTAACTCAACCCTTGGCAGGATGAAGCACTCTGGGCACAATGCCCCCTCCAGAACCAGTGGAGAAAAGCTTCCACTACCTCAGTCCTTGGCAGGATGAAAAACTCTGGGCACAATGCCCCCTCCAGAACCAGTGGAGACTCACATCCACTACCTCAGTCCTTGGCAGGATGAAGCACTCTGGGCACAATGCCCCCTCCAGAACCAGTGGAGATTCACATCCACTACCTCAGTCCTTGGCAGGATGAAGCACTCTGGGCACAATGCCCCCTCCAGAACCAGTGGAGACTGTTATCCAATTGAGAGACTGTGGCTTTGCACTCCCCAGGATAAAGCAGTGGGCAAACCACCCACTTGTGAGACTTGAGAGACTGTGGCTTTGCACTCCCCAGGATAAAGCAGTGGGCAAGCCACCCATTGGAGAGAGTTGTGAGACTGTGGCTTTACACTCCCCAGGATAAAGTAGTGGGCAAACCACCCACTGGAGAGACTTGTAAGACTGTGGCTTTGCACTCCCCAGGAGAAAGCAATGGACAACCCACCCACTTGTGAGACTTGAGAGACTGTGACTTTGCACTCCCCAGGATAAAGCAGTGGGCAAACCACCCACTGAAGAGACTTGAGAGACTGTGGCAAGGACCAATCAGTGGGCATGGAGCCCCGTTGTGGAGCAGTGGTGTCATCCGTTCATAGGGCTGAGGTGCCTCCTCCCTCTCCCCCTGAGGTGTTTGTTTATTTTCCATCTGATGCCCCTGCAATGTTCTCTCCATTTCAAGTCAGTATCTTGTGTGGGCTTCGCCCATGCATGCATTTTGGGACACTGATCCACCTACAATGATTTCTTTAATATCCGGACTTGTGTAGTTGGTGTACATATTTGTATATACTGCTATTTGGGTTTGGCCTATCTGATATTTAATCGATTACACTTGTTACAATCATTTTGTTTTGTCCTTGCATTCTTCCAGGGGGTGACAGGGTGTATATGTAATGTTGCTGCATGTATTTGTGTGTCTGGTGTTGTGGGTGGGGGTGTTGCATGTTGCGTGTGTGTGTCACTCTCTTTTCCCTCCCCCCTCTCCTGTGTGCTAGGTGCAGTACTCACCGTGGTCTTTGCCGGCGTCTTTGCTGTTCCTGATACAAGAGGAGGTAGACCAGCATGGGCAGGACCTGTAGTTCGGGCTCCATGGCGTCCTGGTTCTTCGTTGGGTGTCGAGAGGTGAGTGGTTTCCGTTCCAAGTCCTGTTTCTGCCATGATTTTGATGTTGTTGGTACCGCCCTGGAAAAGGTGGCGGATAGGCGTGTTGTAATACAGTGGGCGGAACCTTGTCTTCCTCCTATCTGTTGGCGGTTACCGCCGCGGTGTTCGTTTCTACCGGCATGGCGGTCGGAGTGTTAAAGTGGCTGTCTATGTTGGCGGTTTCCGCCATGGTCGTGATTCCATTTTTTTCCGCCGGCCTGTTGCTGGTTTTACAGCTGCTTTAACACCGACCACCAGGGTTGCGATGAGGGCCAATATGTTAATCGAAACACTAGGCCCTAAGGCCAACCCCCTGTAACCACACAACTATGCATTGCGCTCGGCCATCAGTGGTGGGGTTGGCTGCAGGCTGCAGCCATCTCTCCTAACTAACCAACCCTGAGAGAGAGAGAAAGTGAGACATTGAGAGAGGGAGCTATTTAGGCCTTGATGGATGATAGACTTTCAGTGTGTAACTTAAATATTTATTGTTGAAAAGAAACTAAAGCAGGAAATTACCACAGACTCACCTAGATTAGATCCCTTAATCTTTAGTGTGCATGTCTGAGACCTTAACCACTAGACCAGAGGTGACTCACTACTGTGCAGCGTCCAGACTTAGATATGACATTCAACCCACAGATTGTGAGGGGAAAAAGCCCTCAATGTTCCATCACTAATAATGTTTAACAGTGAAACACTAAAAACCAAACAGACACACTGCCAGGTGATTCTAGGATTTGAACCTGCAGCCTACTGAGTTACAGCACAATACCTTGACCATCAGGCCAGAAGTGACTCTGTTCCCTCCATCCAAACATAACTATTACATTCTCACCCTCAATATATTTAGAAACAAGGCCTTTGGAAAATTTGGGGTTGAACGTTTCCTCTCTCTCCCTATTTGTATTGTTGCAGCTGCCATTTATGAGTGCTAGGCCCATTTACGCCATTTTTCTTTCTATGGCGAGTAGTTTGGCCTTAATGACTGCTCTTTTGGCTAGGTTCTCCAGCTCCAAGTCTGGATCCTCTAGTACTTCTCTGTGATTGGAGGAGATTAGCTTACTTGCCAGTACAGTTCTAGGGTAGAGGTGTTTGCTGTTCTCTCCCTCCCTCTGTTGGAAGGAGAATCCTTCTCATGAGCACTGCTGTCAAACTCATCTTTACTGACTATGGGCCTGATTTAGATCTGGGTGGAGGGAAGACTTCATCACAGACATGACGGATAGCCCGAATGATGTATTACGATCCCTATAGGATGCAATGGATTCATAATGTGGCCGATGAGATATCCGTCACATTTGTGACAGAGTATTTCTCTCCCCCAGATCTAAATGAGACCCTATGTCATTCTGATGACAGTCATCAGGGTTTTCATGGTTCTCTTGTAGTGCAAGGAAGCAGCTATGCTACTCCACAGGAGGTCCTGGTTACTTTTTGAAGTGATGGCAGTCTTACCAGACTTTTAGAGGCAGAACAGATGCAAGACAAGTCATTTTGTTTGCAATTTTCAAGGACAGCAGGGAGGCTGGCAGGGTTCAGGCCATTTCAGTTGCTGCTCCTCAGTTCATGCTTTTCACAGCCCTTTTGGTTCCTTGATCTTCTGTAATCCAGTGAATCTGAAGTCCCAGGATCAGGGGTGGGCCCTAAATACTCAATTTAGGTGGTGTGTTAAGGGGAGGCTGCTTACCCTGGGGTTACTACACCCCCTAGGTGACCATTTCCTTTGATGAGTAGGCATTACCCTAACCCAGAATTTCTAATTCCACTACACACAAGGTGGTGGAATTTCTAATTTCATGTTCATGTCAGGCTGGTCACCCTAGATATGTGTTCAGCTGGGCAGTGCAACACGCCTCCTGCATAGCTAATTTTCCCACCTGGCCTGGTGTCAAATGGTCCTCAGGGTGTGCGGTTGCCTCTCCTAGGTGTGGGGGAAGCAGGGGTCATACACCAAAGGCAGTAGGGACTTTGAATTCCCTGGCATTGGTGGGCAGATTTACTAGCCATCTTGTTGGTGGAGATGATAACACCTCCTGCCAGAGCAGGCATTGTTTCTGACCTGGGGGAGCAGAGGCTATGACTTTCAGGTGGGTGAGAAACTCTTCTGCGGTGGGAGGCTGGTCGAAACCAATCAGTCAGTACAATAGAAGGCGAGTCGGTTTCAGGGATCACCTTTAAGGAGCCCTTTGGGTGCATATCCAAATGAATCCAATACTGGCATTAATATGGATTTATTAAGAGAAGGTGTTTGATACCAAACACCACTACATTCCATGCAGTCATCATGTAGCTGGGTCACTTGTGCTGTGTCCAGTACATGATTTAAGATGACTGCCCGGTCATTTGCAATGTCTGGGCATAGAACTGGACATCACAGGAGCATATCTGCTCATTCAGATATGTTCTCACATGTATTATAATGCATCTTGCCTTCGGGCTCTTAAGGCCTTCTTTAAGGGTGACTTACATATAATGCATGCAGTGACTTTGGCATGGCACATAATGAGTGTGCCATGTTGTGTTTTCATTCAGGGTTTGCACCCTGACACACAGGCCCTCATTACAACATTGGCGGACGGTGTTAAAGCGGCGGTAAAACCACCAACAGGCCGGCGGTTAAAAAATTGCAATTACAACTGTGGCGGAAACCGCCAACAAAGACAAACACTTTAACACTCCGACTGCCACGGCGGTACAAACAAACAGCGCGGCGGTCAACGCCAACAGACAGGCGGGAGACAATGTACCGCCCACACTATTATGACAGGCAAATCCGCCACCTTTTCCTGGCCGGATTCACCGCGGATAAAAACACGTCGGAAACAGGAATTTAGAAGGGAAAACGCTTAACTCTACACACCCCACGAGGAACGAGGACACCATGGACCCGGAACTCCAAATTCTCCCTGCGATAGTCTTCCTGCTCCTCTACCAGGAGCACAAACGCCGGTGGCGGAGACCACGGTGAGTTCTGCACCTACGACACAGGTGTGGGGGGAGGGCAAAAACAGGGACACACACACGCAACACCCCCACCCTCACCCATTACAACACACACAAATGCAAATCTATACATCACAGTTACACCCCCCAAGCCCCCCGGAAGAATGCAAAGACAATAGAAAATTAGTGTAACCATTGTAATATATTAAAAACAAGTAGGCAGAAATATATATATACACCATGTACAAAATATATACCAAGCCTAGTAGTCCAGGTAGTGCACTAAGATAGTCCATGGAACACTGGGACCACACGGTATGTGCGAGGCCCACACAAGATCCCCGACCATGACGGAGAGAACACTGCAGGGGCATCAGAGAGCAAGAAAACAGGGACCTCAGAGCGAGGGAAAGGGGGGGCACCTCAGCCGGTTGAGTGCACAACGCCAAATCTACGAGGGGGCCACATGCCCACTGTTCCATCCTGGGGAGTGCAAAGCCACAGTCTCTCAAGTCTCTACAGTGGGTGGGTTGCCCACTGCTCAATCCTGGGGAGTGCAAAGCCACAGTCTCTCAAGTCTCTCCTGTGGGTGGGTTGCACACTGTTTCATCCTGGGAAGTGCAAAGCCACAGTCTCTCAAGTCTCTACAGTGGGTGGGTTGCCCACTGTTCCATCCTGGGGAGTGCAAAGCCACAGTCTCTCAAGTCTCTACAGTGGGTGGGTTGCCCACTGTTCCATCCTGGGGAGTGCAAAGCCACAGTCTCTCAAGTCTCTACAGTGGGTGGGTTGCCCACTGTTCAATCCTGGGGAGTGCAAAGCCACAGTCTCTCAAGTCTCTACAGTGGGTGGGTTGCCCACTGTTCCATCCTGGGGAGTGCAAAGCCACAGTCTCTCAAGTCTCTACAGTGGGTGGGTTGCCCACTGTTCAATCCTGGGGAGTGCAAAGCCACAGTCTCACAAGTGGATGACAGTCTCCACTGGTTCTGGAGGGGGCATGGTGCCCAGAGTGCTTCATCCTGTTAAGGACAGAGGTAGTGGATGGCAGTCTCCACTGGTTCTGGAGGGGGCATGGTGCCCAGAGTGCTTCATCCTGCCAAGGACTGAGGTAGTGGATGTCTTTCTCCACTGGTTGTGGAGGGGGCTTTGTGCCCAGAGTGCTTCATCCTGTTAAGGACTGAGGCAGTGGATGCCTTTCTCCACTGGTTCTGGAGGGGGCTTTGTGCCCAGAGTCCTTCATCCTGTTAAGGACAGAGGTAGTGGATGTCAGTCTCCACTGGTTCTGGAGGGGGTATGGTGCCCAGAGTGCTTCATCCTGTTAAGGACAGAGGTAGTGGATGTCAGTCTCCACTGGTTCTGGAGGGGGCATGGTGCCCATAGTGCTTCATCCTGCCAAGGACTGAGGTAGTGAATGCCTTTCTCTGCTAGTTCTGGGTGGGGGCTTTGTGCCCAGAGTACTTCATCCTGTTAAGGACAGAGGTAGTGGATGTCAGTTTCCACTGGTTCTGGAGGGGGCATGGTGCTCAGAGTGCATCATTCACCCCGTGACGGACTCAGTTGCATCAGTGCCCCTGCCGCTCATGGGCTAGCGGTGCTTCAGATGGAGGTGCCCTGTTCAGCGGTGCTTGAGATGGCGGTGTCCTGTTCAGCGGTGCTTCAGATGGTGGTGCCCTGTTCAGTGGTGCTTGAGATGGCGGTGCCCTGTTCAGCGGTGCTTCAGATGGTGGTGCCCTGCTCAGCAGTGCCTCAGATGGCGGTCTCCATTGCAGGGTCTCAGCTGCTGGCAGTCTTTCATGTCCCAGCGGGGCTGGCGCTGGCAGTCCTTCATGGCCCAACGGGCCTTTTGCTGGCAGTCCTTCATTGCCCAGCTGGGCTTGTGCTGGCGGTGGCCTCCTGGGAAGCTGGGCTGGTGCTGGTGGTGGCCTCCTGGGCAGCTGGGCTGGTGCTGGTGGTGGGCTCCTGGGCAGCTGGGCTTGTGCTGGCAGTGGCCTCCTGGGCAGCTGGGCTGGTGCTGGCGGTGGCCTCCTGGGCAGCTGGGCTTGTGCTGGCGGTGGCCTCCTGGGCAGCTGGGCTGGTGCTGGCGGTGGCCTCCTGGCCAGCTGCTGCTGGTGATGGCCTCCTGGACAGCTGGGCTGGTGCTGACGGTGGCCTCCTGGGCAGCTGGGATGATGGCGGTCTTCTCCGCCGTGCAGCTCTTCCCAGACTTGCCGGGTTTCTTGTGGCCCTTCCCCACCTTGGAAGGTGTCACAGCTGACTCCACACTCCAAACGGGACCCCTGGGAGTGGCTTTGGTGGCTGGAGTCTTCCCCCTCTCCTGCCGGGCACTGGCCAACTTCTGATGCTTCACAGGTGGGGGACTGTCTGTGCTGTGGCTCCGTGCCACACTGGCTGCCCTGGTGGCCGGTGCACTCCACATTCCGGTGACTACAGGACCACTGGTCCTGGAGATGTTGTTGCTGAGGTGCTAGTTCGGGACCTATGAGACAGACGGGGTGGGGGAGGTGTGGGAAAGAGGTCAAGGGTGGACAGGAAAAGTTTTTGGGAGACACTGGGACGGGTAGCTGGAGGGGGTTTGGGAGTGGAGGAAGAGGTGGTGGTTGCAGGAGGTGTACGTTTGGTGACTTTGGGTGAAGGTGCATGCGCTGGAGGATGTCATGAGGTAGATGGCTGTCGGGTGGGTGTGTGCCTGCGTTTGTGTATCTTGGGAGGGGGCGTCACAGACACACTGGGAGAGGACAGAGGGGACGTGTGAATGGTAGTGGGGGTGGTGATTGCACGTGAGCGGGGTGTGGTGGTGGGTGTGCTGGAGAGGGACGTAGTGGCTGTAGAGGTACTGCATGCAGGTGTGAGTGTAGACGAGACTGGGAGGGAGGAGGGAGACGAGGAGGAGGGGGACACAGTGGAGGCAGTGGATGTTGGTGTGTCTGCATGTGTGTGATGCTTGCGTGAGTGCCTGTGGGATGTGTGGTGCTTATGTTTGCCTGAGCTTCCCTTGTGTGTTGACGTGTGTGCATGTTGGTCTGTAGTTATGCTTGGGATAGGATGAGGATGAGGGGATCGGGTCGGGGTTGATGAAGTTGGAGGGCGGAGGCTAGAGACGGGGACAATGGCTGCCATCAGTGCTGAGGCCAGAGTCTGAAAAGCTCGGTGAAGGGCTGCCTGACCAGAATGAATGCCCACCAGGAATGCATTGGTTTGTTGCAACTGCCTCTCTACACCCTGGATGGCATTCAAAATGGTAGACTGCCCAACAGTGAGGGACCTGAGGAGGTCAATGGCCTCCTCACTGAGGGCAGCAGGGGTGACATGGGCAGGGCCTGAGGTGCCTGGGGCAAAGGTGATGCCCACTCTCCTGGGTGAGCGGGCATGGGGCAAAGGCTGAGGGGCTGCTGGGAGGGCGGTGCTGGTAGGGCGGTGGTGACTGTACCTGTAGATGCGGGGGCACAGATGTTGCCGCCACCACAAGGGAGCTCCCATCAGAGGACGAGTCTGTGTCGCTGGTGTCAGCTCCTGTCCCGCCTCTCACCCTCCGTCCCACTGGTGAATTCAGACTCCGTAGTGGGGCCATGTGGGATGCAGCTCCCTCGTGCTCCGTTGCCACTGCTCCTCCGCCTGATGATGCTAATGCACACAAGAACAGGGAGACCACAAAAAGGGGGGGGGGGACAGAAGAAAGACATGTTGAGTGCATGCATTATCGCTACCTTTGGCGGACACGACAGACAGAGAAGCCCCCCTGCACTTCACCGTGCTCTTGGGCTCCACTGTTCAATTTCTGGGAAATGGCCTACAAGGCTATGGACGACCTCTGCACACATAGATGACACAGGGGCATGACTACCTGTACTTGGCACTCTACAGAGGTGGGCTGGGGTGCCACATGGCCTGACATACGGAGGGGCCTTGCCTACGGAACTCGTCCTGGCCTAGGGAAACCCACAGCCCTCCTCCCCCACCCAGACACCTCCACTGCCCCCAAAGTCAGCAGAATGAGAGTGTACTCTCCCCTTTGTGTCTGCTGTGATGCCCTCAAGAGCCCATCCAACTCCGGGTAGGCCACCACCAGGATCCTTAACATCAGGGGGGTCATGGTGCGATGGGCACCCCTCCCACATTGGGAGGCCATCCCCAGCTGAGCCTCCGCCGTCTTCTTGCTCCAGTGGCGAATGTCCTCCCATCTTTTCTGGCAGTGGGTGCTCTGTCTGTGGTAGACCCCCAGGGTCCGGACGTCCTTGGCGATGGCACGCCAAATGTCTTTCTTCTGGTGGGCACTGACCTACATGAAATGTACAGGGGAAAAGAGAAGTTATTACCAACTGCCCCGTCAAAGTGATTGGCCCCCATCCCTACCCTTGCCATGTGGCACATGCATTCACCGACTTTCATGCACGCAGCACTCTCCCCCCTTCCTTCTTTCATCCAGCCCTCTCCACACAGGCATAGCCCATACAGCATGCTCCCAGTGTACTTACCTGTTTGTCTGGAGGACCGTAGAGTAGCGTGTACTGGGGGAGGACCCCATCCACGAGTTTCTCCAACTCCTCCGAGGTGAAGGCAGGGGTCCTTTCCCCAGACACTCGAGCCATTGTCTCTTCCAGACCGAGGTCACAGCAGCACTTGCAGTGTAGGTCCTCTCCTGTCGAAGATCAGGTATCGAGTGATTGAAGTGATAGAAAATGGCGGTCACGTCCGCGGCGGTGCGTACCGTCACCGCCGCCGTACATCTCCATTGGGTCTTGGGACCCATAGGGTCCAATGTTAACCAATGCAGCATTGCACCGCGGCCTTCGACCGCCTACCGCGACAGTGTACAACGCCAGCGCAGTTACCTCACATCCCATTGTCCCACTTTACAGGTCAGGCAGCCGCCATTTCAGGGGCGCACATGGCTTCATTTCCAACTGCGTCACTCATACCTAGGCCTAGACTCACCACACATACAGGCCACCTTTTGTGTATGATAGGTGTTCTGTGTAAACTGTAGGTACGTACCTCTGAGTTGTTTGACTCTGTGATGGCTGTTGTCCTTCATAGGCACCGTCCGCTGGGACATGTGAGGAGATGGCGGCATCCTCCGGTGTACCGACCGTTGGTGGACCTGTCGACAATGGAGGAGCGACATTTGATTATCACCTACACGCTTGACCGTGCCACAATCCAGGAATTGTGTACCCAGTTGGAGCCAGACCTGATGTCAGAAATCCGCCATCCCACAGGAATCCCCCCTCAAGTGCAGGTGGCCATGGCATCAGGGATGTCCAAACCTATGTTTTCCAACGTATTGGCCCTGCTGAAACACATCCGGAGCTACATTGTTTTCCCTCAGGTGGAGGATTTGCCTACAGTGAAAGGTGATTTATTTTTGCCCTGGGACACATCCCCAACATCATAGGTGCCATTGATGGGACACATGTGGCTTTGGTCCCCCCCCCACACAGGAGTGAACAGGTGTACAGAAACCGGAAGAGTTATCATTCGATGAATATACAGATGGTATGTTTGGCAGACCAGTACATCTCCCATGTGAATGCCAAGTTCCCTGGCTCAGTGCATGACGCCTACATCCTGCGGAATAGCAGCATCTCTTATGTGATGGGTCAACTCCAGAGGCACCGTGTGTGGCTATTAGGTGAGCACCTGGAAGCAAGTCAGTGGGAATGGTTGTCTGGGGATATCCCTCCAGGTTAGTGCGTGTCTAACAGTTGTCCCTCACCATTTGCAGGTGACTCTGGTTACCCCAACCTGTCATGGCTACTGACCCCAGTGAGGAATCCCAGGACAAGGGCAGAGGAACGCTACAATGAAGGCCAGGTTAAGGTGCCTCCATATGACAGGTGGATGCCTATTCTACTCACCAAAGAAGGTGTGCCAGATCATCGTGGCCTGCTGTATGCTTCATAACTTGGCTTTGCGACAACAGGTGCCTTTTCTGCAGGAGGATGGTCCAGATGGCGGTATTGTTGCAGCTGTTTAGCCTGTGGACAGTGAAGACGAGGAAGCAGGGGAAGAAGACATGCACAACAGGGACTCAGTGATCCAGCAATATTTCCAGTGAGACACAGGTAAGAATACAGAGCTGCCTACTACATGTACTTTGACACTACTACCTCTCTACTGTGTGTCGTTTTCACCCAGGGTATGGTCACTGAGTTGTCACTTTCCCTTATGATTTCACAGATGTGGGTCCCACTGTGTGACATCTGCTTAGATTCCTCATGGACTAGAGCTGTGTGACATAGGTATGTTGACATTCAACTTGAAAGAGCATTTTGTCACTGTAATTGCTAATACACTATTTCGAAATCACAGACAGACTCCAGATTGTTTTGTGCTTTAAGTGTGTTTATTTAAGTGCTCAGTATTGGAGGGGGTAGAGAAATGGTGAGGGGTGATGGCGGAGGAATGTCCATAGCAGAGTCCAGTCTATTAGTCTCACAGGTGCATTGCCCATATGGGCATAGGAAGTGGAGCTGGGGCAGTTTCAGTATGGACAGGGTGACAAAGTGGGACAGTAGGACGAGAATCAGGGTGGTCTCATTTCTTGGTGGCGGTCTTGGCATCGTACTCTGTCTTTGTCCTGGATCTCAGGGACCGTTTGCAGGGTGGTTCTCCCTCTGCAGGGGGTGGGGTGCTGGTGTGGTGGTCCTGTGGCGGTGCCTCCTGTCCACTAGCGCCGGCGGAGGTGGTGGGCAGTTCATCGTCCATGCTAGTCTCAGGGGCCCCTTGTAGTGCCACAGTGTCCCTCCTGGTGTTCACAAGTTCCTTCAGCACCCCTACGATGGTGCCCAGGGTGGAGCTGATGGTTCTGAGTTCCTCCCTGAACCCCAAGTACTGTTCCTCCTGCAGGCGCTGGGCCTCCTGAAACTTGGCCAGTACCGTTGCCATCGTCTCCTGGGAGTGGTGGTAGGCTCCCATGATGGAAGAGAGGGCCTCGTGGAGAGTGGGTTCCCTTGGCCTGTCCGCCCCCTGTGGAACAGCAGCCCTCCCAGTTCCCCTGTGTTCCTGGAGCTCCGTCCCCTGGTCCGTGTGCCCACTACCACTGCCCCCAGGTCCCTGTTGTTGTTGGGGTGGTGGGTTATCCTGCGTTCCCTGTAGTGGTGGACACACAGCTGATTGACGTGTCCTGGGGACGGAGTTATGGACCCGCTGGGTGGGTGCTGTGCTGGTGTTTCTAGAAGGTGGAAGGTCTGTAGTGGCCTGTGACTGGGTGATGGGAACCGACTGTCCCGAGGTCCCCAATGGGCCGGGCTGGTCATCTAGATCCAGTTGGACAGAGGTGCTGTCATTACTGTGGGCCTCTTCTGTTGGTGTGTGGACATGTGTGGACCCTCCTGTCCGGTGACGTTGGGTAGGGGTCCTGCAGGGGTATAAAAGGATGGTTATTACATCTGTGTGTGTCATGGTGTGCAATGGGTGGGTGACCGTGTACCCCAGTGCTTGCATTCCTGTGTGAGATCTTGTGTGAGGATGGTTTGGGGGTTGTATGGGTATGTGCAGTGGGCATGCTTTAGTGATGGGTGTCCATGCTTTGTTGTTGCATGCAGAGCTTGGTGTTGGGATGGGTGGTTTGTGATATTGGGACATATGTGAGGAGTTGGGGTGCTGGGGGTGAGGGTGAGGGTGGGGGTTGGGTGGGGGTTGTAATAGTTAAGATTTGACTTACCGGAGTCCATCCCTCCACCTACTCCTGTAAGGCCCTCAGGATGCAGAATCTCCAAGACTTGCTCCTCCCATGTTGTTAGTTGTGGGGGAGGAGGTGGGGGTCCGCCGCCAGTCCGCTGAACCGCCAGGTGGTGTCTTGAGACCACGGAACGCACCTTCCCCCGTAGGCCGTTCCATCTCTTCCTGATGTCCTCCCGATTTCTTGGGTGCTGTCCCACTGCGTTGACCCTTTCCACTATTCTTCGCCATAGCTCCATCTTCCTTGCAATGGAGGTGTGCTGCACCTGTGCTCCGAATAGCTGTGGCTCTACCCGGATGATTTCCTCCACCATGACCCTGAGCTCCTCCTCTGAGAACCTGGGGTGTCTTTGCCGTGCCATGGGGTGGTGTAGGTGATGTGTGGGGTGGAGTGTGTGGTGATATGTGTGCTGATATGTAGTGGTGTGTTGTGTGAGGTGCGTGGAAGTTCTGTGGGTGATGGTGTTGTGTGCCTGTGGATGTTGTTGTTCTTGCTGGGGCTCTCTCTCTGGCCTGGCCTTCTCTCCGTAATTGTGGTCGTAGGGGTTTGTGGGTGATGTGGGTGGGTGTTTTATATTGTAATGGGTGTGTGGGAGTGGTGTGTGTATGTGTATCAGGTATGTGTATTTCAAATTGTCCAATGTGGTAGTGTTTTGTATGAGTGTGTGTATTTTGAGCGCAGCGGTCTGTACCGCCAATGGAATACCGCGGTTGAAAGACCGCCACGTGGATTCGTGTGTCGTGATAGTGTGGGCGTATTTCTGTTGGCGTGACAGTGGAGGTTTTGTTTTCGCCAGTTTATCCCTGACCTTTGGTGTGGGGGACGTGTGTGGGTGTCTGAATTTTGGTGGATTCTGAAATGTGGGTCATAATAGCTGTGGCGGAATTCCGTGGCCGCAGCGGTGTGTTGGCGGTCTTCTGCACGGCGGTATGCGGCTTTTACCGCCAATGTTGTAATGACCGCCACAGTCTGTGATGGAAGGCTCTTTGTAATTTGTGTGTGGGTCCCTTAGACTGGCATAAAATGCTATAGCTCTTGGGGACACTCTTTAGTACCCATGCCCTAGGTGCCAGGGGTACCATTTACTAGGGACTTACAGGGTACTAAAGTCCTGTGCCAGTTGTCAAACAATCAGACATACTTTGTTTTAAGGAAAGATCACTGGCACTGAGGTCTGATTAGCAGGCACCAGTGCACTGTGAGGGTCGAAAACTAGCATCTAATATTTCTGGATAATAAACTTTTTTTTTTTTTTTGCAATGCAGCAGGTCATGTGTCTGATTGCAAATGCCACCAGTGAACCATGAATTGTTTAGGGAGGTGATGAGAAAGCCTGTTCATCTAAGAACATTAGCAAATAGCTTTAAAACTATTTTAAGGGAGATGAGCCTAATGATTTTGCAATGTGGAAAACATATTTCAGCATCACTGAAATCAGAAATTGTTTGAACAACACCAAAAATGAGTCTTTCCTTCCCAAATTGCAAAATCATGAATAAGCAAAATCTCACTTATTTTTTACATACTTGTAGGAAAGTACCATCTTTCTTGGCATGTGACCCTCAATTTCAGCCTGATTGTCAGTGTGTTTTGACTGTGTCTTTGGGATGCTGCTAGTCAGGACCCCAGTGCTTATGGTTTGTGGCCTACATGTCAGTGTGTTTTACTGTTTTGTCAGTATGCTTGACTGTGTCACTGGAGTCCTGCTAATCAGAACTCCAGTGCTTATGTTCTCTCTGTTTCCAAATTTGTCACTATAGCGTAGTGACGACTTATTTCACTCCAGATTACCATACAGGACCCCCCTTATAAGTCCCTAGTATATGGTACCTAGGTACCCAGGGCATTGGGGTTCCCGGAGATCCTTATGGGCTGCAGGATTTCTTTTGCCACCCATAAGGAGCTCATACAAACACTTCTTTAGGACTGCCATTGCAGCCTGAGTGAAATAGTGCAAGCAAGATTTCACAGCCAATTTCACTGCACCAGATAACGTAAATGTCACCTATATGTCTAACCTTCAGTCCTGAAGGCTAGGTGCAAAGTTACTGTGTGTGAGGGCAACCCTGCACTAGCAGAGGTGCCCCCACATTGTCCAAGACCAATTTCCCAGACTTCATGAGTGCGGGACGCCATTATAAGTGTGCACTACATATAGGTCAATACATACATGTAGCTTCCCAATGGTAACCCTGAATATGGCCATGTAAGGTGTCTAAGATTGAGACATTGGAGCCCCAATCTGATTCTGGTATTGGGGCCAATTCCATGCACCCTGGGGGCTCCACCATGGGCCCCAAGTACTGTCAAACCAGCTCTCTGAGGTTTCCACTGCAGCCCGAGCTGCTGCCACCTCAGCTCAATCACAGGAAGGCAGAACAGTGCATGTCCTTTAGGAGAGGAGTGTTATACCCTCTCTCTTTGGAAATAGGTGTTATAGGCATGGGAAGGGTATCCTCCCAGAGTCTCTGGAAATGCTTTGAAGGGCACAAACAGTGCCCATCTTGCATAATCCAGTCTACACTGGTTCAGGGACCCCTAGTCCCTGCTCTGGCATGAAACTGGGCAAAGGAAAGGAAAGTGACCACTCCCCTGTCCATCACCACCCTTGGGGTGGTGCCCAGAGCTCCTCCAGAGTGTCTCTAGGTTCTGCGATCTTGTTTTCAGGATGGTCAGGGAACTCTGGGAGCATCTGAGTGGCCAGTACCAGCAGGTGACATCAGAGACCCATCCTGATAGGTGCTTATCTGGTTAGGTGACCAATACCCCTCTCAGGGCTATTTAGGGTCTCTCCTCTGGGTGTTTCCTTATATTCGGTTTTGCAAGACTCCAGCTGGAATCATCTGCAACCTCTGCTTCACCTTCCACCATTGAATCAACCGCAGAACTGCTCCAGGAACTCTACAACTGCAACAAAGTATCCAAGAAGGCTACTGCAACTCTGTAACTTCAGCTCCTGCCAGCAACAGTTTCCAGGTTGTGCTTGCTCTGAGGACTGCCTGTCTTTATCCTGCACCAGAAGGCCCAAAGGAATCTCCGGTGGAGTGACGGAGTCACTTCCCAGCTTCAGCAGGCATCTCTCTGCAGCCATGACTACTACTCTGGGTCTCCTCTCTTGATGACAAGCATGGATCCTGGAACACAGGTGGTGGACTAAAGTGACCCAGACTGTCCAAAGGTCCAACTGTCCAAATTTTGTGGAGGTAAGAGCTTGCCTTCCCAAGCAAGAGAGTACCCCTGCGCACCACGTGCTTTGCAGCTCCTAGGACTTCTGAGCTCTTCTCCAAGGAATCCTTCAGGCACAGCATAGCCAAGGGCCCCAGCACACTATCCTGCGACTTTCAGCTCCCTGAGTTGTTCCCCAGTGGCGTGGGACCTCTTTGTGTAGTGCTGCGATGACTGCGAATTGCAACTCCTTTGTCCCCATGTCCTGGGACTCCGGTGGGTGGTGCCTGGTCTTCTGAGGGCTCTCTGAAGTGCTGAGAGCCCCTCTGTCTCCTTAGTCGGAGTTGAGACCCCAAGGTCCCTCCTGGGTCCAGGTGGCGCCTTCTCCCGCCAAAAGTGTCTTTTGCGTGAGCCAAGGCTTGTTGGCAGAATCCAGCAATTAAATCCAGCCTGCATTCTTCTACTCAATGTGGGACATCTCTTGCAAGAAGCAGGAACCCGCAGCAGTCTTCTTTAATGCATCTCTGACTTTTTCTTCTAACCTGAGGATCCACTTTTGCACCTTCATCTGGGTTAGCAGGTGCTCCTGTTACTCCTGGACTCTTCAGCTGTTCTTGGACTTGGTCTCCTCTCTCCGAAGGCCTTCAGGTCCAGGAATCCATCATTGGTGTCTTGCAGCTTGGTTTTTGCATAATTCTTTATCACGACTTCTAGTGGGTTCTGACGAAACCCGATGTACTTTACTCCTGCTTTCCTGGGCTCTGGGTTGGGGTGCATTACTTACTTTGGTGTTTTCTTGCACTCCCAGCGCCCCTCTACACACTACTCTTGCCTATATGGGAAACCGACATTCGCATTCCACTATTTTAGTATATATTTTATGACTGTTTACTTACCTGATTTTGGTTACTAGTTTATATTTTATGTATAATACTTACCTCCTGAGTATAGCCTCTAGGATATTTTTGACCTTGTGTCACTAAAATAAAGTACCTTTAATTTTGGTAACACTGAGTATTGTTTTTCGTGATTTAAGTATTGTGTGACTACAGTGGTATTGCAAGAGCTTTGCATGTCTCCTAGTTCAGCCTTGGCTGCTCTGCCTACAGCTTCTAGACACTGACTACATTTCAGTAATAAGGGATAACTGGACCTGATTTAAAGTGCCTTAGGTACCCACTACAAACCAGGCCAGCTCCTACAATACCTTACAGCATACTAATGGAAAACAAACCTTCCCCCATGACTGCCATTCACTGACATTTCTCTGAATGCATGTTTAATATTTGTTTTATCAATGGTTTCAGCAAAATAGTGTGTTGCGTTTAAATCAAATTTCCTTTCAATTATATGAGAATTTAAAAATACCTGCTAAACTGTCACTTATGTCTTAACTCCCAGCTTGGCATTGTGAAATAACCCCTTTGCCAGGCCTAAAACCCCCATTTAAATGTATATGGCACCCCAAACATAGGCTCTAGGCAGTCAATAGGGCATGGTGAATTGTAATTAAATAGTTGGACATATACTTTTAAGTTTTACATGTCGGGGTAGTGAAAAGCTCACAAATTTGTTTATCGCTACTGTGAGGCCTACCTTGCACATAGGATAACATTCGGTTACCTTATTAAATTAGTTAAGTGATAATATTTGATTGGGAGCAGGTAAAAAAGTCATTGTTGTTGTCTGACGAATTGTAATTTGAAATTCCTTTTAATGGTAAAATCGGATTTGAAGTCACAATTCTGAAAGTGACACATTCGGAAAGTTGGCATTTTTCTGTCCTAGCCATATGATGCTTGCAGACTTTTCATGTGCCACATGACTGAGTGTAGTTGCCAATTGGCCCTTGTATATTCCTACATATTTATGTACTGCTCTGCTGAGGAAAACCTTATCCAAGCCCCAGGGGTCTGCCCTGCTGCTTGAGCTCTGCCCTTCTACTTGAACCCAGGATGCCCAGAGTGACTCCAACGGTTGGTTGACTGACCCCCTGATGAGAGCCTTAGGACAGAAAAGGCTCCAAGCATCTTGCCCTGCATCTGGACCCTGTCTGAGTGAGTCCTAGCCCTCTATTTATTGCCCTTCTAGTCCTGGACCTTTGGAAGTGATGCTAAGGATGCCCAGATATAGGATGAGCACAGGTTAATTTGGTTAATTTAGGGTGTGTGTGTGAATTGCCCTGACTAGGAATGTGATTCCTGCTTGGACAGGGTGCATACCTCTGCCAACCAGAATCTAAATTTCTAACATTGGTGTTCAGTGTTGAGGATAGGACTTATGTATGTGCAATGCCAGACTGTGACTGGCCTATACTACTGTTCCACCTCTAAAGACCATTATGATTTTTTTTATTCCTCCTTCGTCTTCTTCAACTGCTAAACCCAAAATAGAAAGAACACTGAGAACCAAGAAGAGAATAAGACCTACCTCCTAATCAATGTGCCCAAGGTGCATCGCTGATTGGCCTGACCTCATTGCTGCTCCTAATACATTTCACTCCACAGCAGCAAATGTAGTACAGTAGCTCCTTGTAGAAGGGATGTCCAGCCTTGTGAAGCCCTTGTTGGCTGCAGTCTGCAGTTTTGTCCTGCTGGAGATTTTTGACTTCTGAAAAAGAGGCTAACTCTGAATGTAGAAATCTTCAGCACAGTTTCATCCAGTGGCTCCTCAACGATGACACTTCCTCATAGACCACCAGTTGCCTTGCCGTGCTGAACTTCACCTTCTCAGACAATTTGAATTGAAAATAATTTCGAGGTCTGAAGACAAGCGGAGACGGGGACAATTCTGCTTTGTTTATCCAAACTGTGCCAGTTAGGCCTGTCAGCCTTGGGGTGGTCTTTCCCCAAACGTGTTGCCTGGTTGCCTCCAATTTTGCGGAATTTGTTTTTATTGGCTTTATGACTCTGAGCACTTTACCACTGTTAACTAGTGCTAAAGTCCTAGTTCTCTCTTCCTAAAACAGGGTTGATTGGCATATACCTAATTGGCATATTGAATTTACTTAAAAGTCCCTAGTACAGTGCACTACATGTGCCCAGGGCTTGCAAATTAAAAGCTACTAGTGGGCATGCAGCACTGCCTGTGCCTCTAACTTAAATTGCACTTTAAAACATGCCCCATGCCTGCCATTGCAGCTTGAATGCAGTGCTACACTGCCACGTCATCTTGTCATTTAAACATTGCCAAGCCTCCATCTGCACTTTTGTTACATACAAATCATCCCTAAGGTGTTCCTAGGTAGCCCATTGGGCAGGGTGCTGTGTAAATAAAGGGCAAGATATATACATTTAAGTTTTACATGTCCTAGTAGTGAGCAATTCCCAAATTCATTTTTCACTACTGTGAGGCCTACCCCTCTCCTAGGATAACATTCAGGGTTCCTTATTACATTTCACAATCTGCAATTCCTGATTGAGAAGGGATGGCTCTGTTATTGTGGTAGCTATGTAATTGTAATGATAAATCCTCTTTAACGTCAAAAACTAATGATTCATTGTAATTATTATAATTTTGGAAATGCCACTTTTAGAAAGATATCAATTTCATGTTCTTAGCCCTGTGCCCCATTAGCCTGTAACCAGTACACATCTGGGGTTGGTGATAGGTGGGATTCGTGTGATCCCTCTAGACGACCATACACAAAGGGAGCTTAGATGTGACTTGATGGGCCATCCACATTGTGACGGACTATACTGGGCAGGATGTGAGGGAGAAGCTGGAGACAGCCTCACACTTACACCCAAATAGGCTGTGTCGTGCCCCCCCACAAAGGACTGCTTAACCCTTGAGGTGAGTCTGGACACAGGACACAGTGCAGCCTCTGTGCACTTCAAATGCACCACTAGATATGAGAACTAGACTTCTGACCCTTCCAATTCAGTACACTTCTGGTCCTGTGGATACTCTGCCAGGAAGAATAACTGCTGTGCTGCTGAATGACTGACACAATGTTGGATGGCTGCTCTGCAAGAACTGTGTTCTGATGTGCTGACCTGCTGCCTGCTGCCTTACTTGCCTGGGTGGTAAGTACTGGTTCCACATCACTTAAACCCAGAAACAGAGTGACTTTACTGGCTTGCTGGTTTGAGACTTCCAACTCACTTACTATAGCACCTGGACTCCGCCATCTCTGAGTCTTGCCTTCGCACTAGTGACAGACACGGCACAGACCCAGGACCAGAGGACCCTGAGAGAGAGGATACATCAAGAGCTTATCATGGTCCCCACCGAATACAAGGCTCCTTTATCTCAATTGCCAAATTCTGCTGCCAGGATTAACTACCAACGTGCCTGTTTAGGACTACTTACTCAGTTTTCTGTGTAATTATGATTTTGAATTGGATGAAAGACCTTACAGGTCTGGGATACAATGTATTTTTTTATGCTCTCAATATTTCTGTTTAATTGACTGGGAGCCAACTGTAATGTGATTTAGCCTTGAAAAAGTCCTACAGAAAACAAAACACGTGTCAGCTGGGCTGCGAACATTGATGAGGAACCAACAGTAACACTCCTTATAAACTGTATTTGCATTTGGAATTTCATATATTCAAGAGACTATCACCAAACGACAGTACTCACAATAGATGTATGGATGTAATTGTGGAGTTTGAAATACGGACACAATAACGTGAAAGAAATCGTCATTGTTTTTGCTGTTGAACTTGAGTAGAAAACGTTATGAACGTGAATGCCTGAAGTGGATTTAAGCAGTAGTGTGTCTAGAGTAGATTTGAATATAATAGATACTAAGACGCACTTAATGATTCTTGAGAAGAAGTGATAAATAGGATACTGAATACAACTACATGTAGTTTGAGTGCTCCTCTAATGTATATTCTCTGTATAACTAATCAGAAGGTTTTCTCTAAGATTCAGTTTTACCACTCAGCAACAGGTGTGTAATAGTGTTGGAGCACCACCGTATAGCGTTTTTAACACAATATATTGAACTGTAGGTGATGGCCAACTAAAATATCACTGTAGCCAATTTTCAGTTTTTATACAGGTCAATTAAGATACTCTTTGTTGTTTACCCTTACCAAGATTGTGGCTGTTGCATGCGAATTGCATGCATCCTGCTAGGTGCACAAGGTGGCAATACGTTCACATTTTAATGTGCTTTTTAGATTTCTCATTTTTTTGTAGCACAGAAAGGACAAATATTGTGCCCAGCTCCTGCATGTGAAAACTGCAAGATCTTGCAAGATGAGCCTAGAGCACCCCTTACTTTAAGCATTACTTATGAATTTTTACAAGAACTAATTGTACCTTTTTTTTAGGAGAAGCGAAAAGGCAAAGTGTTATATAAACATCCAACGGTGATGACAACAATAGAAAACATAAGCTTCTTTAGGGCCACCAGCCTCTTTAAGACATGTTTCTTGATTTAGGAGAAAACAGATGTTATGTGTGAAGTTTGATATTAACATGGGGAGGAAGATATTGTCCCACTAAAGGAAACATTAAATAAACCACGAAACACCAAAATCAATTCTGTTGCTCAGCTCTCTTTATCTCACTTGGAAGGATGGCATCCTCTACCTTGAAGATGGGCAGGTGCCAGTGAGTGCGGAGTAATGTGCAACTGTATAATTGGCTGGCATATAAAAAATAACTAGTTCATTTAGCGAATAAGCAGTTTCTCGACGTTCATGTCTGAAATACATGTAAATATTCATCCTTTGGAGCCTTTGTATACTCTCCCTTTCCTCGTGGCCATGGAGGCAGAGAATACTCTGTTGTTTCTCATTCCCTCAATCTGCCACACTCTGCTTAAGTAACATGTTTCCGGCTGCTCTTTTTCCCATATAAACTCAGCGTCAAATAGGAGGCTGAGGTGATATTGAAGCAAAATAGGATCTGAACTTTAGGGTGACCATGGCTTGTATAAAGTGCTTATTTCCTTTCCTGATACAGACGTAATCTCTGAGCCAATGGTCGCCAGGGCAGTGCCATTAGTAGAAAAAAAGTAAGCAGTTTGTTGAGTTGTGTAATTTTTTTATAGCGATATATTTTTTCTACTAGTAGCTTCTAGGTGTCATTTTTCTAACTTTCCCCTTCTTTTGAGCACTATAACATTGTTGTAGGAACATTTTCTAGTTTGGTCATGCAAATGTTTAATATAGCTTCAATATTTAAAAAAAGCATTACAACTCTGGTGGACTTGGCCCTCTCTGAAGTGTCATTCCCAAAGGATTTGCCTTTACCCTCCTGTTTTTTGCACTGGTTTCTGTTGGCTTTTAGGACTCTGCACATTTTCCCACTGCTAACGAGTGCCAACGTGCTTGTGCTCTCTCCTCTAATCGTGGTCAAATTGGCTTACAACTAATTGGCACATATAATTTATTTGTATGTCTCTAGTACAGTGATGCTGCATGTACCCAAGGCCTATAAATAGAATGCTGCTCGTGGGCCAACAGCACTGACTGCTATCCATTTAAGTAGTCTTTTAAACATAGCTCTAGTCTGTAATTTCAGTCTAAGTGGCCATTCCTAACAGGCAAAATTAACATTTTTAAAGAAAAAAGTCACCCTTAGGGTAGGAACTACAGATCTCTTAAGGGAAGGTGTTGTACATTTAAAAATCTGGATATTTACTTTTAGGTATTACATGTCCTGGTTGTAAAAAAACTCTTCAGTTTATTTTTCACTACTGTAAGGCCTACCTTTCCCATAACATAACATTGGGTTTCCTTATTACATTTAATACAGATAAATATTTCATGTTTATTGTCTAAGAAATTGTAATGGTAAAGGTGAATTTTAAGTTACAATTTTGAAAATTGCACTTTTAGAAAGATGGTGTTTTCTTGTCCTAACCATTTGGCGCCTGCAACCTGCTCCAGGGTCACATGACTTGGTCTAGTAGGCAGTTCAATTTTCTTGTTCCCAGTCACTCAATATAGGGATTAGGTGTACCTGGATGGGCCATCAACTGGTAGTATGGAAGGGAACAGCTGAGCACAGTCCCTTTACCAACAGAATAGCTTGACTTGTCACCGCTGCATTGTTCATGCAGACAGCTTGGAGCCAGGGCTGGGAAAACAGGAAACTTCCAAGACTTCAAAGGCAATTCTCTGGAAACTGCCCAACTTCAAAGTGGGCACCAGGTATAATAATTGGACCCTCAGTTCCAACTTGTAAGTACACTTCTGGACCTGTGGATACTACAGAAGATGGACTGTAGTGCTGCTTTACTGCCTTGCTGCCAGAAAGACTGCCACCCAGCTGCCCTGCTATTCTGCTGTTCTTCTGCCTGCTGCCTTGCTTGCTGAGAGGGAAGACTGAACCTATATCTTTTATCCCAAGCTGAAGTGACTCCAAGGGTCAGCTGGCTTACCTCCTGTTTTGGGCTACCTCACAGGCTGCAGAGACTTCCTGAAAGTGTCCAGCTTATCTGTTGCCTAGAACTACAAATGGTCCTATACCTGGACCTGCCTGAGTACTTCTAGCCTCTGCTGGAGTGAGTGAGTTCCTGACCCCCAAGAAGTGCCTCCCAGTTCCTTTGATATGACATCCGTTAAGCTCATCTCTAAAGAAAAGGAGAAATCTTGATGTTTTGCTTCTTCAGGGACATGAATGGGCCCAGTCACACCAAGATCTTGTGCCCGTGCTGCCCACCAGAATGAAGTTCTGGTGAACCTAACTCTTCACACCACAGGGACTACCCACAGTGCCCAACAGCATGAGATCTGCACTGTTATACTGTATACAGGTTGGCAGCTTGCGGTGACAACCAATGCGAGGTTCCAGTAATGACCATCCATGACACCCAACAAGATGTTCATACTAGATCAATGACTGTGCATTACACCTGCCCTCTGCTTCACACTACATCAACGACAATCCACATTGCTCACACTGCTCCTCATGGCCCCTTTCACTGAAACTCTTCGCACTGGCCTTTGAAAGTAACTCTTTCAGGGGGATTAAACTGGTCTCTGTATCCACGGTTGGCCTGGCTTGCGACTTTTGCCCAGTCTCACATGACCAGATTGTGCTTCCAGGCACCTTACTTACCTGAAAAATTAAAAATTTCATATCTACAGTTCTAATGATTGGTTATTTGTCTTTTTTGTGTCAAATCATTTATTACATTTTACTAAATTAGAAGTGCTGCATGAAAACTTTACACATTACCTCTAAACTAAGCCTAACTGCTTATGATCCAAGCCGCTAGAGGGTTAAGCACAAATTAATTTGTGGCTTGCTTGTGTTTCACCCTGACAGAGATTGTGGTTGCTACTTAATTAGGATTTTCCCCACTTAACCAGTAACCTAATTTCCAACAAACTTTGTGAATCAATATTTGAGAGCGAAGAAAAAAGGAGACCAAGGCTTGTGTACCCTCCCATTAAAGAAAATACATCTGTCATTTGTTGGTTCTATGCATCTATACAGTGGTGGTGGGGCTGTATTCATAATTGCACCTTTGTTACTGGGTATTTTTGGGACTACATATATTATACCAGGTATGTTTAGAGATATTTTGAAATACAAAACATTAGCAAAAATATTTTGGTGGACGTGATAGATTGATTTGTTAAGATTGAAATCCTCCACAGAAAATAGAATATCAGGATAATGAAATCATGTCAAACACTTGTTGATGGAATTTGCCCTTTTGGAGGGTCATCCCCGATCTTTTTGTTTCCTGCCTCCTATTTTTTCTGACCTGTTTCTGTTGGCTTTTGAACTCTGAGCACTTTACCACTACTAACCAGTGTTAAAGTGCATATGCTCTCTGTGTAAATTGTATGGTTGATTGGTTTATCCATTATTGGCATATTTGATTTACTGGTAAGTCCCTAGTACAGTGCACTAGAGGTGCCCAGGGCCTGTAAATCAAATGCTACTAGTGGGCCTGCAGCACTGGTTGTGCCACCCACATTAGCATCTCTGTAAACACAGCTCAGACCTGCCACTTCAGTGTCTGTGTGTCCAGTTTTAAACTGTAAATTCGACTTGGCAAGTGTACCAACTTGCCAGGCCTAGACCTTCCCTTTTCTTACATGTACGACACCCCTAAGGTAGGCCCTAGGTAGCCCTAAGGGCAGGGTGCAGTGTATAGTAAAGGTATTCCACCATCATAGTCCGTGGACCACTGGGCCCAAAATGCATGGGAGAGGCCCACACTCAATACCCGATCAAAACGGAGAGAACACTGCTGGGGCATCAGATAGAAATACAACAGGCACCTCAGGGGGAAGGGAGGGGGGGGCACCTCATCCGGATGAGTGCACAACGCCAGATCCACGAGGGGGCTCCATGCCCATTGATGTATCCTGGGGAGTGCAAAGCCACAGTCTCTCAAGTCTCTCTAGTGGGTGGTTTGCCCACTGCTTTATCCTGGGGAGTGCAAAGCCACAGTATCTCAAGTCTCTTCAGTGTGTGGGTTGCCCACTGCTGCATCCTGGGGAGTGCAAAGCCACAGTCTCTCAAGTCTCTCCTGTGGGTGGGTTGCCCACTGATGCATCCTGGGGAGTGCAAAGCCACAGTCTCTCAAGTCTCTCCAGTGGGTGGTTTGCCCACTGGTGCATCCTGGGGAGTGCAAAGCCACAGTCTCTCAAGTCTCTCCAGTGGGTGGCTTGCCCACTGCTGTATCCTGGGGAGTGCAAAGCCAAAGTCTCACAAGTGGATAACAGTCTCCACTGGTTCAGGAGGGGGCTTGGTGCCCAGAGTGCTTCATCCTGCCAAGGACTGAGGTAGTGGATGACTTTCTCCACTGGTTCTGAAGGGGGCTTTGTGCCCAGAGTGCTTCATCCTGCCAAGGACTGAGGTAGTGTATGTGAATCTCCACTGGTTCTGGAGGGGGCTTTGTGCCCAGAGTGCTTCATCCTGGCAAGGACTGAGGTAGTGGATGTGAATCTCCACTGGTTCTGGAGGGGGCTGTGTGCCCAGAGTGCTTCATCCTGCTAAGGACTGAGGTAGTGGATGTCAATCTCCACTGGTTCTGGAGGGGGCTTTGTGCCCAGAGTGCTTCATCCTGACAAGGACAGAGGTAGTGGATGCCTTTCTCCACTGGTTCCGGAGGGGGCTTTGTGCCCAGAGTGCTTCATCCTGCCAAGGACTGAGGTAGTGGATGTGAATCTCCACTGGTTCTGGAGGGGGCTTTGTGCCCAGAGTGCTTCATCCTGCCAAGGACTGAGGTAGTGGATGCCTTTCTCCACTGGTTCTGGAGGGGGCTTTGTGCCCAGAGTGCTTCATCCTGCTTGTGGCGGCCTCAGTAGCGTCGGAATCTTTGGCGCTCACTGGCCTGCGGTGCTGGTGGCGGTGGTGTCCTGTTCAGCGGTGCTGGTGGTGGCGGTGTCCTGTTCAGCGGTGCTGGTGGCGGCGGTGTCCTGTTCAGTGATGCTGGTGGCGGCGGTGTCCTGTTCAGCAGTGCTGGTGGTGGCGGTGTCCTTGGCAGCGGTGCTGGTGGCGGCGGTGTCCTTGGCAGCGGTGTTTGTGGCGGCGGTGTGCTTTGCAGTGGTGCTTGTGGCGGCAGAGTCGTTGGCAGCAGTGCTTGTGGCGGTTTTCCCACACTTGCCTGTTTTACTGGGCCCCCTCCCCCACCTTGGATGGTGGCACAGCTGTCTTCCCACTCCCAACTGTACCCCTGGGAGAGGCTTTGGTGGAAGATTTTTTTCCTCTCTCCCGCCAGGCACTGGCCAACTTTTTGTGCTTTTGAGGTGGGGGACTGTCCGTCCTCTGGCTCCCTGGCACACTGGCTGCCCTGCTGCCTGGCATACTCCAGAAGCTGGTTACTACTGGCACCACTGTTCCCGCAGATGTTGTGGCTGAGGCGCTAGGTTGGGACCTGGAGAGGTGGGCCCTAGGAGACTGAAGGGGTGGGCGGGATGAAGGGAAGAGGTCAAGGTTGGACAGGAAAACTTTTTTGGACACACTGGGACGGGTAGATGGAGGGGGTTTGGGAGTGAAGGAAGAGGTAGTGTTTGTAGGAGGTGTACGTTTGGTGACTTTGGGTGAAGGTGCATGGGCTGGAGGCTGTCATGAGGTGGATGGCTGTTGGGTGGGTGTGTGGCTGCGTTTGTGTACCTTGGGAGGTGGGCTCACAGACACACTGTGAGAGGACATAGGGGATGTGTGAATGGTAGTTGGGGTGGTGAGTGCACATTAGCGGGGTGTGGTGGTGGGTGTGCTGGTGATGGAGGTAGTGGCTGACGATGTAGTGCATGCAGGTGTAAGTGGAGACGAGACTGGGAGGGAGGAGGGAGACGAGGAGGAGGGGGACACAGTGGAGGCAGTGGCTGTTGGTATGTCTGCATGTGTATGATGCTTGCGTGAGTGCCTGTGGGATGTGTGGTGCTTATGTTTGCCTGAGCTTCCCTTGTGTGTTGACGTGTGTGCATGCTGGTCTGATGGTGTGCTTGGGCTAGGCTGAGGTACAGGGGTTTGGGTCTGGGTGGAGGAAGTTGGAGGGGGGAGGCTAGAGACAGGGACAATGGCTGCCATCAGTGCTGAGGCCAGAGTCTGAAAATCTCACTGATGGGCTGCCTGACCAGAATGAATGCCCTCCAGGTATGCATTGGTCTGTTGCAACTGCCTCTCTACACCCTGGATGGCCTTCAAAATGGTAGACTGCCCAACAGGGAGGGACCTGAGGAGGTCAATGGTCTCCTCACTGAGGGCAGCAGGGCTGACTGGCGCTGGGCCTGAGGTGCCTGGGGCAAAGGGGATGCCCACCCTCCTGGGTGAGCGGCCCTGGGGCAAACGCTTAGGGGCTGCTGGGAGGGCGGTGTTGGTAGAGGGGGGTGGCGGCTGTACCTGTAGATGCGGGCACAGAGGAGCCCGCCACCGCAAGGGAGCTCCTGTCCCCAACGTGGAGCTCCCCTCGCCTTCCGTCCCACTGGTGGCTCCTAAACTCCGTTGTGTCGCCTTCCAGGGCCATGTGGGATGTAGATCCCTCCTGCTCCGGTGCCACTGCTCCTCCGCCTGATGATGCTAATGCACACAAGTACAGGGTTACCACAAAAAGGGGGGGGGAGACAGAAGAAAGACATGTTGAGTGCATCCAATACCGCTACCGTTGGCGGACCCTACAGACACAGAAGCCCCCTGCACTACGCCATGCACTTGGAGTTCCCTAATCAATCACAGGGACATGGGTTACCAAGCTATGCCTGATTGCTGCACACATGGAAGTCACAGGAGCCTGACTATGTGTAGTTGGCTCTGTACACAGGAGGGGTGGGGTGGGGTGCTACAGGGCCTTCCTTAAGAAAAGACCTTGCCTACTAAACTCGCCCTGGCCTAGGGTAACCCACAGCCCACCTCCCCCACCCAGACACCTTCAATGTGCTCTGAGTCAGCTGAATGAGAGTGTACTCACCCCCTTGTGGCTGCTATTATGCCCTCAAGCGCCCATCCAACTCCGGGTACGCCACCGCCAGGATCCGGAACATCAGGGGGGTCATGGTGCGACGGGCACCCCTCCCACGTTGGGAGGCCATCTGGGTCTTCTTGCTCCAGCGGCGAATGTCCTCCCATCTTTTCTGGCAGTGGGTGCTCTGTCTGTGGTAGACCCCCAGGGTCCAGACTTCCTTGGCGATGGCACGCCAAATATCCTTCTTCTGGTGGGCACTGACCTACAGGAATAGTACAGGGGAAATGGAGAAGATATAACCATCCGCACCGTCACAGTCATTGGCCCGCATCCCTGCCCTTGCCATGACCCACATGCACTCACCGTTGTTTCTTGCACGTCTTATTCTCCCCCCCAATCTTTCATCCACACCACTCCAAACAGGCATTGCCCATACAGCATGCTCACCTGTTTGTCTGGAGGACCGTAGAGTAGCGTGTACTGGGGGAGGACCCCATCCACTAGTTTCTCCAACTCCTCCGTGCTGAACGCAGGGGCCTTTTCCCCAGACACATGAGCCATTGTCTCTTCCAGTCTGAGGTCACAGCAGCACTTGCAGTGTAGGTCCTCTCCTGTCGAAGATCAGGTATCAAGTGAGTGAACAGAGAGAAAATGGCGGTGACGTCCGCGGCGGTGCGTACCGTCACCGCCGATGTACATCGTCATTGGCTCCTGGGACCCATAGGGTCCAAGGTTAACCAATGCAAGATTGCGCCGCGGTCTTCGACCGCCTACCGCGACGGTGTACAACGCCAGGGCAGTTACCTCACATCCCCTTGTCCCACATTACAGGTCAGGCAGCCGCCATTTCAGGGGGCCACATGGCATTATTTTTTACTGCTTCACACATATGTCGGCCTTGCTTAAACACTAATACAGCCATATGTCGATTTTAAAACATTTTCTGATTAAGTTGTGTTTACGTACCTCAATGTTGGTTGACTCTCTGCTCGCTGTTCTCCTCCATAGAGCACGTCCGCTGGGGCAAGTGAGGAGATGGCGGCATCCTCCGGTGTACAGACCGCTGGTGGACCTGTTGACAATGGAGGAGCGACATGTAATTCTCATCTACAGACTTGATCGTACCACAATCCTGGAACTGTGTGCCCAGTTGGAGCCAGATCTGATGTCAGCTCTCCGCCATCCCACAGGAATCCCTCCTCTAGTGCAGGTGCTGTCAGTACTCCATTTCCTGGTAAGTGGGTCTTTTCAGACGACAGTGGCCATAGCATCAGGGATGTCCCAGCCTATGTTCTCCAACGTGTTGTCCAGAGTGTTGTCTGCCCTGCTGAAACACATGCACATCTACATCGTTTTCCCTCAGGTGGAGGATTTGCCTACAGTGATAGGTGACTTCTATGCCCTGGGACATATCCTCAACATCATAGGTGCCATTGATGGGACACATGTGGCCTTGGTACCCCCCTGCAGGAGTGAACAGGTTTACAGAAACCAGAAGAGTTACCATTCTATGAATGTGCAGATGGTGTGTTTGGCAGACCAGTACATCTCCCATGTGAATGCCAAATTTCCTGGCTCAGTGCATGACGCTTACATTCTGCTGAATAGCAGCATCCCTTATGTGATGGGGCAATTCTAGAGGCACCGTGTGTGGCTATTAGGTGAGGACATGGACCCAATACAGTGTGACTAGGTGTCTGGGTCTGGGGATGTCCCTAAGACTTAGTATGTGTCTAACAGTTGTCCCTCAACATTTGCAGGTGACTTTGGTTACCCCAAACTGTCATGGCTACTGACCCCAGTGAGAAATCCCAGGACAAGGGCAGAGGAACGCTACAATGAGGCCCATGGCTGGACTAGGAGTATTATAGAGAGGACCTTCAGCCTCCTGAAGGTCAGGTTCCGGTGCCTCCATATGACAGGTGGTTCCCTATTCTACTCACCAAAGAAGGTGTGCTAGATCATCGTGGCCTGCTGTATGCTTCACAACTTGGCTTTGCGACAACAGGTGTCTTTTCTGCAGGAGGATGGTCCAGATGGAGGTGTTGTGGCAGCTGTGGAGCCTGTGGACAGTGAAGACGAGGAAGCAGAAGAAGAGGACATAGACAACAGGAACACGGTGATCCAGCAATACGTCCATTGAGACACTGGTAAGAAGACATCTTGCTACTGCTGCTACATCTGATTTAATTCTTCTACCTCTCATCTGTCTGTCATTTTCACCCAGGGTATGGACACTGAGTTGTCACTTTCCCTTCAATTTCACAGATGTGGGTCCCACTGTGTGACCTCTGCTTTCTTTCCGTATGGACTAGAGCTGTGTGACATAGGTATGTTGACATCACATTGGATATAGCATTTTGCCACTGTTATTGCTAATACATATTTTCGAAAGCACAGATTGATTCCAGATTGTTTTGTGATTAAGGGTGTTTATTTAAGTGCAAAATAGTGGAGGGGGTTGTAAAATGGTCAGGGGTGATGGTGGAGGAATGTCCATGGCAGAGTCCAGTCTATTAGTCTCACAGGTGCATTGTCCAAAGTGGCATAGGAAGTGGAGCTGGGGCAGTTGATGGATGGACAGGGTGACAAAGTGGGACAGAAGGATGACAATCAGGGTGGTCTCATTTCTTGGTGGGGGTCTTTGGCATTGTTCTCTGTCTTTGTCCTGGATCTCAGGGACCGCTTGCCGGGTAGTTCTCCATCTGCAGAGGGTGGGATGCTGGTGTCGTGGTCCTGTGGTGGTGCCTCCTGTCCACTAGCGCAGGCGGAGGTGGTGGGCAGTTCATCGTCCAGGCTAGAGTCAGGGGCCCCTTGTTGTGCCACAGTGTCCCTCCTGGTGTTGACAAGTTCCTTCAGCACCCCTACAATGGTGCCCAGGGTGGAATTGATGGATTTCAGTTCCTCCCTGAACCCCAAATACTGTTCCTCCTGCAGCCGCTGGGTCTCCTGAAACTTGGCCAGTACCGTTGCCATCGTCTCCTGGGAATGGTGGTAGGCTCCCATGATGTTGGAGAGGGCCTCGTGGAGAGTGGGTTCCCTGGGCTGTCCTCCCCCTGCCGCACAGCAGCCCTCCCAGTTCCCCTGCTTCCCTGGGCCTCTGTCCCCTGAACCGTGTGCCCACTACCACTGCCCCCAGGTCCCTTGTGTTGTTGGGGTGGTGGGTTAGGCTGGGTTCCCTGTAGTGGTAGACACACTGCTGCTTGACGTGTCCTGGGGACAAAGGTATGGGCCCGCTGGGTGGGTGCTGTGCTGGTGTTTCCAGAGGGGGGAGGCTCTGTTGTGGCTTGTGCAAGTGTGAGGGGAATCAACTGTCCCGAGGTCCCAGATGGGCCGGGCTGGTCATCTAGATCCAGTTGGAGAGAGCTGCTGTCATCACTGTGGGCCTCTTCTGTGGGTGGAGTGGACATGTCTGGACCCTCCTGTCCGGTGTCGTTGGGTAGGGGTCCTGCAAGGGTCTAAAAGCATGATTATTTTTGTATCTGTGTGTGCCATGGTGTGCAATGGGTGGGTGACCCTGTAGCTTCCATTCTTGTGTGGGACCTTGTGTGATAGTGGTTTAGGGGGGTGTATGGGTATGTGCAGTGGACATGCTTTTGGTGATGGGTGTCCATGCTTTGGTGTTACATGCAGGGCTTGGGTTTGGGATGTGTGGTTTGTGATATTGGGACATATGTGAGGTGTTGGAGTGTTGGGGGTGAGGGCGAGGGTGGGGGTATGTAATAGCATGCAGGAGGGTGGGGGATGAAGTAGTTAAAGTTTTCAGTCCATTCCTCCAGCTACTCCTGCGAGACCCTCAGGATGCAGTATAGCCAAGACCTGCTCCTCCCATGTAGTGAGTTCTGGTGGAGGAGGTGGGGGTCCGCCGCCAATCCTCTGAACCGCAATCTGGTGTCTTGAGACCACGGAACGCACTTTCCCCCGTAGGTCGTTCCACCTCTTCCTGATGTCATCTCTAGTTCTTGGGTGCTGTCCCACTGCGTTGACCCTGTCCACAATTCTTCACGATAGCACCATCTTCCTAGCTATGGTGGTGTGCTGCACCTGAGATCCGAATAGCTGTGGCTCTACCCGGATGATTTCCTCCACCATGTCCCTGAGCTCCTCCTCAGAAAACCTGCGGTGTCTTGTCGGTGCCATGGGGTGGTGAGGATGATGTGTGGGGTGGTGTGTGTTGTGATGTTTGAGGTGATATTTAGAGGTGTGTTGTGTGAGGTGCATGGATGTTGTGTGAGTGATGGTGTTGAGTGCCTGTGGATGCTATTGTTCTTTCTGGTGGTGTCTCTCTCTGGCCTTCTGTCGCAATTGTTGGCGTAAGGGTTTGTGGGTGATGTGGGTGTGTGTTTTGTAGTGTATTGGGTGTGTGGGTGTGGTGTGTGTATGTGTATCAGGTCTGTGTATTTAGAATTGTCCAATGTGGTTGTGTTTTGTAGATGTGTGTGTATTTTGAGCATGGCGGTGTGTACTGCCAATGGAATACCATGGTTGAAAGACCGCTGTGTGGATTAGTGGGTCGTGATAGTGTGGGCGTATTCCTGTTGGCGTGACGGTGTCGGTTTTGTTATCGCCAGTTTATCACTGACATTTGGTGTGGGGGACTTGTGTGGGTGTCTAGATTTTGGCGGATAGCCCCTCCGGTTGCTGGGTCACTGAACGGAGAAGCTGACAGACCAGGAGTGGGAAATCCATGCACTGACTTCCGTGTGGGGAAAAGGTCTACGCAACTCCAATCTGCGGCTGAAAAATTGAAGCACTGCCGGCTTCGCAGCTAAAAATTGACACTCGCCTGCAGCGCGACTGAAAGATCGACACATGCAGTTGGAGAGACGACGTGCAGCATCGCTGATGGAGGCTGGTGAGATCGCAATCCGCGTGCGTGGTTTTCGGATCATTGTGCGGCAGGATTTCCAACGCAAACATCTCTGGGTGTGTAAAAACGACGCAAGGCCTGTCTGGGCCTGAGAGTGGGGGTCGAATCTACACGTCGCTCTCCTGCAGGGAGAAGAAATTATGCACGCCGACTCGACTGAAGGAGAAACGACGCACTGTCTCGCTCGTGAGTGATATTGACGCATCGCAAGCCCTTTTTGACACACATTCGCCTGTGCAGGGTTATTTTTGATACACCCAGGTAATTGTCCACGCTAACAGCATTAGTGTTGTGTTTAAAATTACATGAAGACTCTTTTGGTTTTTTTATTGATAACTTGACTTGTGTATTGTGGATTTTTGTCATTTTGGTCTTGTTTTGTTTAGATAAATATTCTCTATTTTTCTAAACCTGTGTTATGTCATTTAGTAGTGTTTACATTAAGTTACTGTGGGGGTCATTCTGACCCTGGCGGCCAGTGGCCGCCAGAGCCACCGACCACGGGAGCACCGCCAACAGGCTGGCGGTGCTCCCACCAGCATTCTGACCGCGGCGGTTCAGCCGCGGTCAGAAGCGGCAAGTCGGCGGGCTCCCGCCGACTTACCGCTGCTCGGGGGAATCCTTCATGGCGGCGGAGCGCGCTCCGCCGCCATGAGGATTCTGACAGCCCCTACCGCCATCCTGTTCATGGCGGGAAACCCGCCATGAACAGAATGGCGGTAGGGGGTGCCGCGGGGCCCCTGGGGGCCCCTGCCGTGCCCATGCCAATGGCATGGGCACGGCAGGGGCCCCCGTAAGAGGGCCCCGCAAAGTATTTCAGTGTCTGCCTTGCAGACACTGAAATACGTGACGGGTGCAACTGCACCCGTCGCACCCCTGCAACTACGCCGGCTCAATTCTGAGCCGGCGTCCTCGTTGCAGGGGCATTTCCTCTGGGCCGGCGGGCGCTCTTTTGGAGAGCGCCCGCCGGCCCAGAGGAAATGTCTGAATGGCCGCCGCGGTCTTTTGACCGCGGTGCGGTCATTTGGCGGCGGTACTATGGCGGACGGCCTCCGCCGTCCGCCATAGTCAGAATCACCCCCTGTGTGTGTTGATACAAATACTTTTCACCTAGCACTCTGAAGTTAAGCCTGCCTGCTCGTGCCAAGCTACCAAGGGGGTGAGTGGAGGTTAGCTGAGGGTGATTCTCTTTTACCCTCACTAGAGTGAGGGTCCTTGCTTGGACAGGGGTTAACCTGACTGCCAACCAAAGACCCCATTTCTAACACTTGTGTTGTAAGTGACATGGAATAATCAAACTTAAAGTCTATCTAATGCAAAGTATTGATCAAATACTGCAAGGCCGGTCATGGAGAAAAAGCAAAATGTTTCTCCAAAGAGGGGTGACCATGTCCCCTTGATTTCTGACATATGTTGGTTGTTTATAAGCCAATAAGAAAAGGCTGTCTTTTTTAATGAGAAACAAAAACTAGGGTCAGCATCTTTGATGTTTTTGTATCATCTTCTTTAGGTTAATGAGGCCTAGAATGTTAGGCTGTCATACTACTTTCACCTCAATGGGCTCAAAGCATGAGATCGCTCTCCTTCACGGCTGTGTTCCAAGCCATCTGTAGCTCTTCTTCAGGCAATGGTTTGGAGGCTGATGGTTCAAACACCTGCTGATGTGCAGCTGCAATGACCTAGGCTGGTGCAATGGATGATGCTTTACCCTCTCCCAGTAGCAGCATTCTTATCTCCCACTGTGTAGACTCTTGCCTTGACTGTCGGGATGTTGGTCACATATAGAAAGGAAGCTTTAACACAGTGGCACCTACCTTGCCTCTGCCTCAAACTCGTCATTAAATCTTCTAAAAGAGAAACAGCAAAGAGTAGGAGTGTCCCCATGTTTAAGACCCCATATCTTTGTCCACCTCGTCAATCAAGACATTGTAGTTATCTCAAGGAAGTCATTTTTTGTTTCTTGGATAACTTTGGCACCGTTCGGGAATATGAAAGAAACTAATAAAAATCATTCACTTTGCTCCTTCATGATTGTTTTACACTGATCTGTCAAGCAGGGGAACCAGAAAAAAAGGGTGTCCCAAGACATTGATTTCCCATTTTAATTACCAAAGAAAACTTTACTTTCTGATTTAGAAAACATGGATGAACTGAATTACCCTAAAGGTGGCAGAAAGTTAGAACGTACTCAGAAAGTATGTTTTATATTAATTGGTGTAAATCTACTAGTCTTTTAGAAATGTCCATGTAATGTGGTACTCAGAATATTCACAAAGGCATTACTCTCTTGGAAAGCTTATTGCTATCTGGAACGTTATGTATGAATTCTTAAAACCACAAAAGGGGATGAAAAGAGTCACTTTAAAACATAAGGCTGTACTAACTATATGCTGAACAGTGTTTCAATCTATTATCAGCCTACATATGGCAGGAATAACTTGTAGAAATGAATAATCTCAAAATCATTTCATTTACAGCAAATTGCCTGAACAGCTGAGAAAACGTGAAGTCTGTTCACACATGGCTCATAAATGATAATATATCTATTGTTATTTTTCAAAAAGCCTATTGGTCAGCATTTATGTTACACACAATCAAGGTGCTTAAAGAATGGGGTACTTATCAGTTTTCTTTGCTTCAATGGAAGTAGAAAACGGAGAGGTTGCAATTATAACCGAGAAAAAGATAGATATTGAGATCTTGTCCAGCAGCACACATAATAGATGCAGATGGCTATGGGCCAATTTTAATGTTTAATTGAAAACATATATAATTGTAAGTTGGTATGGCCCACGTATTAATTATCCCCAATCTCTAAATGAGTTATTGTAGCCCCGGGTGGAATTTTTAAATCTGCTTGTGGAATTGGAGGAAATTGGTGACTGCACATTACCCTTTTAACATGGAGTTCCAGCCAAATTTCACCAATCGCCAGGTGTTAGAATTTTTTCTGGTTTTCCTGTTAAAGCAATGCAGTGAATTCAGGAACAAGTGAACAGGTGAGCATAAGCTAGATTTCGCGTCCCCTAATGTAATTTCAGTTTGCTAGTGAGCCTTTCAATGTGGTTTTCTAATGAAAGCTGTTGCAGATCAGAGGGCTGCTTTTCAAGTAGATTTTCTACTCGAGAAGCAGCAAATATCACACTGACTTTCATTTGTACCTCAAGAGATGGCTCAGGTAGTTATTCTTTAGTGTAAAACACATTTTTTAAAATTGTACATTATTTTCAACGGGCCATATAGACTCTAACTACCTCTTCCTCTCCAGAATGCTCCTCCTACTGCTTGGTCCATCCCTTGGTCACTTTCCATTTGGTTTTGAAGGAAAAAGGATAACTCCCTTCTTTGTCTGCAACCACTGCTGCGTATAGCATTGCATTGTAAGAATTATTTTGTGAGAACTCAAGAAAGCCAAATAAGTTGTAGGTACATCTATTGTTTAGTGGAGGCCATGCACCAGTATTGTTTTTTACCTTTTTTGTTTTTTCTTAAATTTTTAAATGTGACTGTGGGAGGCGTGTGTTTGTAGTACGTGCCTATTTTGCTTTCACTTACTTAGCTTTTTTTTCCTAAGCAAAAAGTTTGCACATTTTTGGGTCGGCTGGGGTTCTGTTTCTAAAGTACTTTTTCTCCATTTTCTTCTCAGATGCTTGTAAATTTTGCACAACTACTCTCACTTGACTGCCTATGTGCCATGGCCAGCCAGCAGTAGGCATTGGGTGTATATTAAAACACTTTTTTCTGTGTTATTTTTTTTAAAACATCTGTTGATTTATGGACAGCGTTGGATCAAATGCAAAATGTGTTCTGCAAAGTGTTAAAGTATATTTTGGTAGGGTACTTTTTGGCGTGCTGGGATGTTTGTGTTCAGTTTATTATTAAAGTTGTCTTCATTTTCATTTTTTGGCATTGCTGAATTAATGTTAGTGTTTTGTCCTTTGTTTATCATGCCACATTTATTTGCTGGCCAAGTGACCTTATTTTGTGGCCAGTGTGTGTG
The DNA here is from genome assembly GCF_031143425.1 of Pleurodeles waltl. Classification (NCBI taxonomy): domain Eukaryota; kingdom Metazoa; phylum Chordata; class Amphibia; order Caudata; family Salamandridae; genus Pleurodeles; species Pleurodeles waltl. The sequence goes on from NC_090446.1 coordinate 825,034,441, forward strand.
TTTTTGCCATAGGCCACTATTTTGGGCCTGAGTATGAGTTTGGCGGTCCATCGACTGCTATTGCGGTGGTGACGGTCTGACTACTGTCTCCATTGCAGTGGGACCACAATATGAGTCACAAGGGTGCACAAGCAAGCCGGCAGAGCCTGTGTTTCTGCTGGGCACATTACAAGGATGCACACAGCCAATGTAACTGTGGCGGTCCAACCACCACGTCTTGGCAGGTGGAAATGGACAGTATAAAAGGAGACACTCACCTGCAGCCATCACGCAGGTCCTGCCATTGCTAAAGATTATCAAAGCTGCACAAATTCAATGCTGCCATGGATGCCACCAACCATAAGTACACACACCTACCTGTATCATAAGCCTTAAAAACAGAACATAGCGCTGTCATCCACATCATATGGTGGTCACATTATGGCACAAAGTACATGTCTTATCCTATACACAGTCCAAATCATACATGAAGATGGACACATTCACAGTAACAATGCACCCCCTTTGGGTAGGTCACTCTCACTGCAAAGCAACACTACACAAAAACACATGGCCACACATCTCAGGCACAGGTACAGTGAATGCTACACAACATTGTCTTAGACATCACCAACAACTCACAACATACAACTCACACACACATTCCACACAGGCCTGGGACTGTTGTCACATGCAACACACACATGTACCAATGTGGCATGGAACATGAACAACACTACCACTAAACAACTCTGCCTTGGGCACCCACATCACAGCACAATTGAAGGACAATGGCATGAACAATAGACAGAGAGACAAATAGACTAAAAACACAATGCAAACAATACATACACTATTGGAATCGGGGCATCAGAAACACTTAGGGAAGGAGGCTTCACTGGGAAACAAACCACTTTGCACATACCCTTATAACAACATGTGCACAGGAAAGGGCCCTACATGTGTCTTAAGGAACAACAGTACTAGACCCAAATGTCATGCCCACCTGCACAATGTGGAAGTGCAAGTCAGTAAGCACATACAACTCCAACTGCATCTACAGGAACTAATTGCAAGGAACACACAACTAAATTGACACATTCACAGTCAAATGCAAACAAAGCTAGCACAACTGAACAAACTCCATGTCTGCGCAAACAAAAACTCAAGCTGACACACATTAGATGACTACATAAGCCATATCAGGGGTACAAGTCTAACAAAATACATACTCACACTGAACATAACAAGATGAAATACTCACCATAATAAACACCATACAGTGCCATGACACCACCAATTCATGAACACCCACATATCCATACACTCATCATATAACGTTTTCTTGGTAGAAACCAGCACTCCCCATGAAGTCAGATAATGCAAACAACAGTAAATGGAGCAGCAAGAAGGCTGAAACTCACACAACTCTAGACAGACAACACCAGTTAGGTAAGGAAGTAATTACAGGGCAAATGCATACCCCAAAAAAACAACAGTTTGGTTTATTAACCGTGAAATACTGTAAAGTCCAAAGGCCCTTGGTCAGTCCATATATACATACCCCAAAAGTAGCACAGTGTTGTGCCTAAACTTGACTCCCAACTTCCATGGAACCTCTGCAGGAAGGGGCATCAAGGGAACAGACAGGCACCTCAGGGATTTTCTGAAGGTGCGTGGGTCAGATTTGGCAATGGGTGGTTGGGGCTTGCGAGAAGTGGTCTTCTTGGGAGGGATATGTTCCTTCTTGGGGGGAGAGGTATGGGTTATTGCAGGGGGGCAGGGAAGGCCTAGTAGGTGAAAGATAGGGGCTGGGAAATGGGTGGGCACCTCTTGGATTAGGGATGGGGAGAGGGAACAAAGGGTAAGGTTAAGCTCAAACAAAAAAAGTTTTTATGGGCCCCTGGGATGGTCAGAAGAAGGGGCCAGGATTAGGAGGTCAAGGGAGTGGTTGTATGTTGTGTCGGTGTGGATGTTGTGGGTGCATACTTATGGGAGGTATGATTGTGTGTGGTGGGTGTCTGTTGGGTGGGTGAGTGAGTGCATTTGTGTATCTTGGAGGACTGTGAGGTAGAGGTGCCTGGGGATGGAGTGGTGGATGTGTGTGTGGTTGTTGGGGTGGTGACTGTGGGTTGGCTGGATGTGGTGGATGTCTGTGTGTCTGTAATTGTGGTATCTGCAGATGTGGTGTTTGTGGTGGATGTCAGGGGGTCTGCTGGGGTGTTGCCTGCAGGTTCAATGGGTGTGGTGGATGTGTCAGTGACTGTTGGTGTTGTACCTGTCGGTATGCTAGATGTTGTGTGTGTGATGCTGGGGGTGGTAGGAGTGGCCAGGAAAGTTGTGAGTGTTGTTGTGACTGTGGGAATCTCTTGTTTGTGTGTGTGCTGGTGTGTATTGTGGTAATTGTGTTTGTGTGAGCTACTCTTGAGTGTTGAGGTGGATGCATGCGGGACTGTCTATGTGCTTTGGGTAGGTAGGGGAAGGGGGGATTTGGATTGGAAAGAGGGAGCCTGAAAAGACCACTGTAGGCAAGCCATTGCACCATGAATGTCTTCCAGGAATTTGTTAGTTTTTTGCAGTTGGGTCACCAGTCCCTCTACGGCATTCCCAGTGGCTGACTGACCCACATAGATACTTCTCAGGAGGTCAATAGCCTCCTCACTGAGGGCAGCAGTTGCAACAGGGGCTGGGGCGTAGGTGCTTGCAGCGAAGGAAACATCCACCCTCTTGGATGAGCTGGCACAGCCAACTAGGTGAGGAGCAACAGTAAAGACAGTGCTAAAACAGGGTCTGGTGGAGAAAGATGGAACAGGGGAATGCCCTGATTGATCTGCCACCACTAGGAAGTGTCCACTGGAGTAGGAATCCGATGATGATGAGGATGACATTCCAGTCTTTTTGTGGCACTCCCCTCACCCTCTGGGCCACGGGGTCCCCCTGTGTCAGTTGTGTCTTGATGCTTCCCCACTCCGCTGTGTCCTGTCGCCTTTGCTTGCTGGTGCAGATGCTGCAGAGACAAAGAGGAATAAGGTCATCACATGTCCATGATCACACTTGAACAACAGTTCAGATTAGCAACAATTACCATGATGTCAAGTAAGCCCCAGCAACAAACTCCACCTAAGTGGCCCATACATGTGCCATAACATATGCATGCATGCCATCTGAACTGGCAACACTTGCCTACAGGAAAATAAAGATCTCACACAACTACAATGGCATAGCTGTGCAATCACAATAACCTATCAACAAGTAGGAGACCTCATCCCCCACAAAGCTTTGCCCCACGGAGCAGGCCTCAGTTACCTGTTGTCATACAATAGTAGGCCAATGCTAACTACAAACATATTGAGCCAATATTAGGAATTGATGCTCCAAAATCCTGCCATGTTTATGACAAAGGTACAATAGCCTGGAGAGCGTGACATGGAAATACACATGACACAGTGGAAACATATCAACAATGTACACTTCACCAAGTGACATTTGTGCTAATATAGTCAAGGAGGTAGTATTGATGGTGCTCAGATGGCCCACACATGTGGCATGGAAATGAACACTGTAGACATCATGTGCAAGATATCAGGGAGAGATGTCTCCAAAATCCACAACTCAATGAATCAGCAAGCCCCAGGGTGATCACCACTAAGGTCTGTGCTTCAGTAGAAGTCATTAGTCCTTTGCATGTAGGAGAGACACAGACATTTCAAGGACATGTAGAAGACCCTCAACATGTTGTTCAATGGGAAGCTACATCACTGCCCCCACTTTGCTCATGCAAACCCAGATGTCTGTCTAAGGAGGAATACCTGTACCCTAATGTGTTTTAAACATAACTGCAAGTCACTGTGATGAATGGCAACAGTCAGGGCACAAACCTTAACCATTTCACAAGTGCAGTGCACTTTTCCACCCAATGTCACATCAAGGGCATCAAGGTTACAGATATTCACATGGTGGCTCAAAACTCTAGGCCTACCTTTCCTGTCACTCATTGCTACTACAGTTTTCCATGTCAAATGACTAGGTCTAGGTGGAGTTTCTGGAAACCCGCAAAGTGACATAAAAACTCTGCAGCGCTATTTGGAGTTCTGCAAAGTGGCAGAGTCTGTGAAGTTGTGCCATTCACACTGATTTTTAGTGCATGACATCATGAACAGTGCAAGAGGGTGCTGCTTCTTTTCTGCCACTCTAGTAGATTTTCTACTCGAGTAAGAGCTTCCTCAATGCGAATGGAAGGTTTCTCAATGCGAGCGGTAGCGTCCATTCATGACCCCCCAACTTAAAGTTAGCAAGTTCGAGTGAGGAAAAAACTCCTCCACATAGAGTTTTTCAGAATGGGCCAACACATTCACACTCTGTGAGTATAACACACTGCATACAGTCCCTACAGGCTACTGCCAGAGTGCAATCTTCAACATTATACGTGGGAAATAATGAAGGGACAGGCATTTTGGGTACAGAAAGTGTCTAACCTGTCCATTTGTGGACATTTGCAATGACAAACGCAGACTCAATCCACTTCAGGGGGTGGAGTTTTGTGTTATGTATCTGTATCACAGAACACACTTTTGGACACATGTCCATTCTGTAACTCATCAAGTATCCATTCCTAATCTATCAAAGGAATGTGGGATTCTGCACTGTATATTGCACCAGAGTCTCATAATGGCTACATGACAGGATGTTCTATAGTGCAGGGAGTGGGCACAGTGCCACAGTTGCATAGCCACAGTGACTCCATCCCAGCAAAGACTAGGACCCATACTGGGAGATATATGTGACAGGCATTGTTTCTGCAGGGTGAGTTGAGAGAAGCTACATGGCACTACATTCCCATCAATGTCATTCGTGACAGTACATCCTGTAGCTAACAGCTAATTGGCATGTGGTGTGTGTGGCAACCTGAAGGGCAGAGAGAGTGATGGCATGCCTTACAAACAACAGTCTAGAAAGGGCGAATGTGTGAAGAAGTCATTGTGACAACATACACATAGCTCACATTACTTACAACTGACACATATAACATGCATACTCAGTGCATGCTGCCATGCACCTACATCTTATTTCACATATACAACAATCATGAAGAAAGAGATGTCAGTGGGTACTGTAATGTCACCTCTCCTAGTTATGTGCATTCAACACAAGGTGGATCTAGTTACACAAAAAACACACACAACACATTGTCATTTAACTTAACATGTGGCACTGGCCAGAAACACCTGCAGATTTAACCTCCCATTGAAACCACACAGACTGCACCTACAGGTACACGAGTAGTCAATCTGGCACACATGAGCACAATCTAGTCTGTGAGGAGGGAAAGGATGAAGTTCAGGGAAACATGTAAAACATGTAGACATGAGGCACTTATCTGCTCCTCTGGTGTACCATAGAGCTGTTCATACAAAGGCAGGACCTCATTAACTAGGCACTCCAGCTCCTCTCGAGAGAAGGCTGGGGCTCTATCACCTGCTGGATGTGGCGTGATTTGTCCCAGAGGTGGTAAACAGAAGCTCTGTAGTGAAGGTGTTGCTGGCAGCAGTGTTAGAAGTCAAGTGAGGGAATCTGGTGAACATGGAGGTCACGTCCCCCATGTACGCAGTCGTCACTGCCAGCAGACACAGCCATTTGCCCTCAACTGCCACTGGCAACAATGTTGGCCTATGGCTGTGTCTGCTACCATTGCAACCGCCTACCACTATGATGACTTCTGTTGGCAGTAGCGGCGGTTCCTAATGTCCAGTGGAGTAGGCCAGGCAGCCACCATTTTAAAGGCCTGGAATGTGGGATTGGGCTTTAAAAACTGCATCACACCTCTGAAAATGTTGTTTTGAGCACACAAACATGCTTATCCTGTCTTGTCATGTAGGTCCTAAAACTCAAACACCATTGTAGTATGTTGCAAGGCACTGATGGCAATTTACATTGGGGCACAGTCCTCCCCCTTCTAAGGCCATTTTTGCAGTTGGGACATACAGTCACATTTCCAGGGGCATTTGTGATGCACATTTTTGATTTAGGTCCAGATACATTAGGTCTACACATGTGTAACTAACCAAGGGGGTCGCATGTGACCCTTGTGTCATTAGCAGCTGTGATGTGTACTGTTTGCCATGTCCATCCCATCTTAATTGTCTTGTCACATGTTGTCATTGACATGCATTATGTATGTAGCTGGGGACACTATGACTAATGTCAAAACTCATTTCTTGTCATATACAGGTACCCAGGGAGATGGAGGATGCATCAACCAGCAGTCTACCATCAACTGCCAGACCTACAGAGCATGGAAGAATGCCACATCATAATCCTACACCATCTAAATCAACAAACAATAGTGGACTTGTGTCCCCAGTTGGAGTCAGATCTGATGCAGCTAATAGTTATCCAACTAGCATACCACCCATTGTACAAGTCATGTCAGTATTGCACTTCCTAGCCACAGGGACCTTCCGACATACAGTGGTCCTAGCTGCTGGCATGGCCCAACCTATATTCCATCTGGTGCTGAAGGATGTCGTATCAGCAATGTTGAAACACCTGGACAGCTGCATCCAGTTTTCCTAACGTGAGGATTTAGCACATGTGAAGGCTGACTTTTATCGTTTTGCGTGCCTTCCACATGTGCTGGGGGCTATTTATGACACACATGTTGGGTTGGTCCCACCACATGCCAATGAACAAGTATACTGCAACCGAAAAAACATCCATTCCATCAACAACCAAGTTGTATGTTTAGTGGACCTATACATTTCACAGGCCTAAGCCCATTGTACGGGTTGAGCCCAGGATTCCTTCATCATGTGGAATAGCATCATCACCTAGCTGATGTCACAACTGTACCCAGAGAGGGCCTGGCTGGTTGGGAAGTTACATCTGTCCTGTGTGTGTGCATGCAATGTCTGGTGCCACAAATTCTGATAAGTGGGACTAATTGTTGCACATATGTCCCATTCCTAAACAGTATACTCTGCAAATGCAAACCCACTGTGGCTGCTGACACCAATAAGGATTCCAGCTACTCCAGGGGAAGTCTGCTTCAATGAGGCCCATGGATGAACACGGCACATAGTGGAGCAGGCTTTTGGGCTCCTGAGGGCTAGATTGAGGTTTCTTGACCAGACTGGTAGAACCCTCCTCTACTCACCTGGAAAAGTGTATAAGAACACTATGGCATGCTGCATGCCCCACAACCTCACCCTGAGGAGGAATATCCTATACATCGCTGAGAACGAGCAGCCTGCAGTGCCATCGGGGGAGCATCCTGAAATGAGGATGACAGTGCTAAAGAGGAAGGAGCTGACCGATGGAAAGTTCATCAATAACAGCTTTTCTATGCAATGAACTTTAGTTGTTAGAATGTGTGAACTCTGCAATGTTCAGCCTAAGGACACATGGAGAGTCAGCCTATGACAAATCCCTACCTTGATGTAGCCACATCATTTGTGTCAGTCCCATTAGTTTGTTATTTCCTTTCCATGTTCTTGCCATATGGTTTTGGTAATAGGTATGTCTTTGAGCCTATAATCTTTGTTTTGTCTTTGTCCAGGTACCTTCACCTTGACGTCTTTATGTAGGCATTTCGGAGGTGTGACATTGACAGGTGTCTGATGATGTTCCTGCAGAAGGAGTGGACATGGATTTTTCCAGGTAATGTGACAGGCAGCTTTGACAGTGTATGGGTAGAAAGTCTGAAGTGCCCATTGTACTTGTTTAGTGTACTGTGGCTGGCCAATTGCATCATGTGTGTGATCATGTGAGCATGAAATATGCTGTCATCATTTGCAAGAAAGGCATTCACCTTTCACATAGGCTGATCACTCTTCTTGTACGACCTGTAAATAGCTGTAAATGAGTTTCAACATTGCAGACCACAGTGCCTTTGCTACAACAGTAGCATACGTTTGAGTCATACCAACAGATGCATGTTCATTGGATCATGATGTGCCTGTGATCAGGGACTGTTGTACTGCCCTCTGCCTATACCCTGGGGTATATGGTGCTGTATTGCTTTGGTGTGGTATGTCATAAGACTCAATTTGGTGTCACAATCCACTTTTCAGTTTGCCTATTCTATAGGACAATGTCTGATAAGGCCCTTCCTTCTGTGGTTAGGGGGGCTGTACCTTGGTTGGAGTACCATAACACAATTTATGTCTTCTATGCTTGGCTGTGTATAAAAAGACATTTTGACAGCCTATGTGCTATACAGTGGAATGAAATGGTTGGTGTGACCAGACACTTGTAGCAATGTGTTTGTGTGTGTTGGTTGTAACCCTTAGCAGCACACTGTACCTGTAACTACCCCTCCTTGCGTCTTCATCATTAGCTTCACATACTCTTACATCTCTGCATAGCAACATTTTAAACAGAGGCAAGCAAACACAAACTTTGCGATAGGTGGTATTTATTGTATATATGTGAATCAATTAAAAAACAAGTATATGACAGCACAGAATAGTGAAGAGTTCAGTCATGGTGGATGAAATCACTGTAGTAAATGCCACAGCATTGTAAGTCCAAAGTCCAGTGTACTCCTCCCATTGGAAATGGAAGGTGGTTGAGAAACAGTCAACATAGTGGACATGTGGTACAAAAAGGAGGTCATTTGTGAAGAGGTTACTTGCTGGCAGTGCTAGGTGTCAGGCCAACTGCGTCTTCCAGACACTTTGCTGGACATTCCCACTTATGTGGGGGTGATCTGCTGCTACAGAGGCAGAGGTGTCTGAGTTGGGTTCTTCTGTTGGCAGGCCCTCACTTCCGGTGGCTGCCACCAATGTTGAGATGCCTGGTGTAGACATGTCCAGGGAAGGGGTGGAGTCTTGTTGTTGATCCCTGCTCAGGGTGGTATTGATTTCCCTTAGCACCCCTGGTGGGCATATTGCAATTGTGGTGCTCCCACTGTGCATGCACTTCCTGTACGAATTCCCTCTGCAGCTGCTTCATTTCACGGAATTCAGTCATTACATGGCCCATCACGCCTTGGGGCCCCTTCCTAACCCCAAGACGTAGTTGATGGTGTCCTGGCCCATCACATCCCTCCCACATTCTTTACCCCTACTGGCCTGTGCCCTTGCCACAGGGTGCCCTCTCCCACAGGTTCCAGGACCGTCATTGTCAGAGATGTTGTGTTGTGACTTGGGGCCCTGGACTAAGGGTATAAGATGGTTGTCAGTGTTCTAGGGGCAAAGGTTGTGAGGCGCATTTCACAGAGACCTTGTACATTCATTTGTATCATGTAAACATATTGTGACAGGTACACATGGTAATGGTTGTTTTGACATGACATTTGTGGAGCATGCCAGCTCTCCTTGCCATTCACAGCTGCTGAGATGTACAATACATTGGCCCTCATTATGACATTGGCGGCAAATGCAACTTACCGCCACGCTGACTGCCGCCAACTTACTGCCGTAGCGGAGGATATCCGTTCACCATATTATGACATACACACACCAATCCAGCAGAATTCAGCCATATACACAAATCTGTCAGCCCAAAGGTTAGTGATAAAGTGGAGGTATCAAAACCCACACCGTTACACCAACAGAACAATGCCCATCACATTATGACCCACGATTCACCACGGTGGACATTCAACGGCAGTAAACCATTGGCGGTACATACATCACGCTCAAAATGGACACACACTAACAAAACAGCACCGCATTGGACAATTCAAACAACACACACCCATACCTGACACCCATACACACACCACACCCACACACCTATAAAACACACACACACACATTACCCACAACCCTTTACCATTTCAAACCATTGCCAGCAGGGAGACACCAAGACCATTGACACAACTAGAGCCACACACTATTCACACCTATACACCACTAACGCACCTCACATCACACACCCCAACACATTACCCAATACACCCTCACCAACACACCTCACAAAACTCCCATGGCACCTCAAAGACACCCCCGTTTCACAAAGGAGGAGCTAAGGGTCATGGTGGAGGAAATTATCAGGGTAGAGCCACAGTTATTTGGAGCACAGGTGCAGCAGATATCGATAGCTAGGAAGATGAGCTATCATGTACAGGGTCAATGCCGTGGGACAGCACCCAAGAACTAGTGATGACATCAGAAAGAGGTGTAAAAACCTATGGGGGAAGGTACATTCCATTGCAGCAAGGCACCAGCTCGCCATACAGAGGACTGGAGGTAGGCCCCCACCTCCTCCCCCACAACTAATGGCATGGGAGGAGCAAGTCTTGGAAATACTGCATCCTGAGAGCATGGCCGGAGTAGGAGGAGGACTGGGCTCTGGTAAGTCAACTCTCTACTACTACACCCTACTTGCATGCCATTCACATACCCCCACCCTCACCCTCACTCCCATCACTCCACCACTTCCCATACACCCCACCATCACATCTCACTCATCCCAATGCCAAGCCCTGCATGCTCTACCAATGCATGGAAACCACTCACAGCCCTGCATGGACACTCGTCTCTAAAGCATGCACACTATAGAGAATTAACTATCACACCATACACCAAAATACACCAGTGAAAGTTGCCAGGGCAAATCCAACCACAGAGAGCAAGCCACGGATGCACAAGATGTTAGACACAGAAACCATAACACATCATTTACATCCCCACAGGTACCCCAGCCAATGTCAGCGGAGAGGAGGTACCAGCAATATCCAGTCCCCCAACTGAAGAGGCCCACAGTGATGACAGTAACTCTGGTCTTCAGGATCTGGATGACCTACGTGGCCCATCAAGGACCACTGGACAGCCGGTTACCCAGGCCCAGTCACACACCACCACAGAGCCTCCCCCATCAGGAAACACCACCAACCCAGCGTACCCACACCTCTGTCCCCAGGACACGTCAATCAGCAGTGTCCACCTCTACAGAGACCCAGGCCACACCTCATACCCAAGACAATCAGGAACCCGGGGTTAGTGGCAGTGGGCACACAGTTCAGGGGACAGAGGCCAAAATGGAAACTTGGAGGAGTGCTGTGCACCAGGGGGAGGACAAGCCCAGGGAACCGACTCTCCAGGAGGCTCTTGCAGAGATCCTGGGAGCCTACCAACATTTTCAGGACACGATGGGCCAGATCCTGGGGATCAGGGAGGACTTGCAGGACATCAACAACACCCTGATCTCCATGGCAGGGGTGTTGGCAGACATGGCCAATATTATGAGGTAGACAGTCTCACAGCAGCAGGCCCCTGCCACTGGCCAGACATCTGAACAGCCTTCCACTTCCGCTGCCGCTAGTGGCCAGGAGGCCCTGTCACAGGGCTCACAGGCTACCAGCACCCCTCCCCCGCAGAAAGTGAACCACCCCACAAACATTCCCTGCGATCCAGACAGAAGCCAGAGACACTTGCCAAGACCACCGCCAGGAAATGAAACTCTCCTGATTGTCACCCTTGTGTCCCACCCTGTCACCCTGTCCACCTTGAACTGCCATTACCTGTGCTACAAACAGACTGGAACAATACCCTGGACTTTCCTCCATCATCACCTCATCCCATTGCAGTTGCCCATTCATATTTTAGCACTTCAATAAACACCCTTTGAAAAAAAGAAGTTTGGAATATGTCATTTACATCAAATATGTATTAGTTGAAACAGGTACAAACATTGCAAATCAACTGTACAGAAAACCAGCATAAATTAATGACCTGAAGCTAGATGCAGTAATTACACCAGGAGGATATGTGAGGTCACCAACATCTGCAAAGTGGATTGCCAGAGAGAATAGTATGTGGGCATAGAAGTGGGAAATATCAGCATGCCATTGCCACACAAATTCAAACAAATGTCATTGAAATGTGAAGTAACACTGTCCTACCTGTGTGTCATTGGAAGTATTGTCGGTTCACAGATGTTCTGTTGTCCTCATCCTCTGTCTCCTCATCCTCACTTTGCACAGGGGCCACTGCTGCCACATGGACATCTCCAGCCTCCTCCTCCTGCAGGAATGGGACCTGGCTTCTGAGGGCCAGGTTATGCAACATGCTTCATGCCACCACTATCTGGCAGACCTTCTTTGGTGAGTAGCACAGTGATCTACTTGTTAGATGGAGGCACCAGAACCTGGCCTTCAGGAGGCCAAGGGTCCTTTCAATTATCCTTCTGGTTCACCCATGTGCCTCATTATAATGTTTTTCTGCCCTTGTTCTGGCATTCCTCACAGGGGTCAGCAGCCATGATAGGTTGTGGTAACCAGAGTCACCTGCTAATATTGAGGGACAAAATTTAGCCACACACTGGGGGTTATTCTAACTTTGGAGGAGTGTTAATCCGTCCCAAAAGTGACGGTAAAGTGACGGATATACCACCAGCCGTATTACGAGTTCCATAGGATATAATGGACTCGTAATACGGCTGGTGGTAAATCCGTCACTTTTCCGTCACTTTTGGGACGGATTAACACCTCCTCCAAAGTTAGAATAACCCCCACTATCCCATATGACCCACACAATACCCATACACCAACATATACTGTGTGGGAACCAGGGCTCACCTATTAGCCACACCCTGTGCCTCTGTAGTTGGGACATCACATTTGGGATGCTGCTATTCCTCAGGACAAAGGCATCATTCACCGACCCACGATACTTAGCACTGATGTGGGAGATGTACTGGTCCGCAATGCACACCATCTTTACATTCATAGAGTGGAAACTTTTCTGATTCCTGAACACCTGTTCATTCTGTCGGGGGGGTGGAACAAATGCAATATGTGTTCCATCAGTCACCCCAATTATGTTGGGGATATGTCCCATTGCATAGAACTCGGCCTTCACTGTGGCCAAATCTTCAACCTTGGGGAAAACAATGTAGCTGCACAAGTGTTTTATCAGGGCAGACAACACTCTTGTCAACAGGTTTGAGAATACTGCCTGTGACATTCTAGCTGCCAAGCCCACTGTCACTTGGAAAGAACCAGTTGCCAGGAAATGAAGTTCAGATGGCACTTGCACAAGAGGGGGGATGCAAGTGGGGTGACAGATAGCAGATATCAGGTCAGGCTCTAATTGGGCACACAGCTCTGTGAATGTGGCCCTGTCCAATCTATAGGTGAGGAAAATGTACCTGTACTCCAGTGTTGCCAAGTCCACCAGTGGTCTGTACATGGGGTATGTCTCCATCTCCTATTCATCCGCAGCGGTAGCAATCAAAGGGACACAAGAGTGAGGATCTGGTCACAAACTGAACAATGGAGCTACAGCAGAACTTTGCATTAGTGAAACATGTAATGGGTCATTGTGATTTGTCCAGAATGTCCTAATATCTTGTGTGATGCAGTATTATTCCAGGGCCTGGACCCTCCTCCCTGAAATGGCATCCGCCTCCCTGTGTGGAGGGATAGGTGAAAGTGAGGTAAATTCGCTGACGTTGTGCGCCATTGCAGGAGGCAGTCGGGAACTGCTGTGCAACTCCTCATTGGTTAATAATGGGCCCTATGGGTTACAGTGGTCAATGGTGAGCTACGCCGGTGGTGACGTATGCACAGACGCAGACGTGACCGTCATTTTCTATCTGATTCCTCACTTGCTACCTGACCTTCCATAGGAGAGGACCTACACCGCATGTGCTGCTGTGACCTGTGTCTGGAACCTACCATGGCCCGTGTGACCGGGGAAAGGGCCCCAGTCTTCACTAAATGGTGATGGAAACGGGTATGGTGTGCCATATGTGCTACAGGCTGGACTGTTTGTCTAATGGTGTTTTCCTGTGTTTTGCCTCTGCAGGTCAGTGCCCATCAAAAGAAGAGCATATGGGGTGCCATTGCCAAGGAGATGCAGACCCCGGGGGTCTATGGCAGTCGGAGCACCCACTGTCGCAAATGGTGGGAGGACCTGAGACGCTGGGCATGGAAGACGGCGGAGGCCCAGCTGGGGATGGCCTCCCAATGAGGAAGGGGTGCCCTGATGGTGCATACTGGCAGTGGCCTATCCTGAGATGGATAGGCGCTTGAGGGCATCACAGCTGCAACAAGGGGGTGAGTACAGTGCCCATCATTACAACTTGCGCATGGTAGGGTGGTATCCGGGTGGGGGATGTGTGTCAGTGGGTGCCCCTAGGCCAGGCCTGACATTGAATTGTAGGTCCCCTGGTGGCTAGGGTGCAGAAGGGCAAATTTAGCTACCTAGCTCGTAGGCATCCACTACTGGTCAGGGCTGCGTTGGTCCCAGGTGTGCTGCATTTGGTGGTGTGTGCCCCTCCCCATGCCTTGGCTGCTAATTATTTCTCTGGTAGTGCAATGCATATTGCGTAAGGATGTTCCCTGTGTGTGAGGGTGCTATGTACGCCAACGGTGGTGTTGGTGCAGCTATTGACCAAGTGTATCCTTTGTCTCTTCCCCCCTTTCTTGTTTTGTCATAATGTCCTTATGTCCATTAGCATCATCTGGCAGAGGAGCAGTGGCACCAGTGACGGAGGGAGCTGCATCCCACAGGATCCAGGAGGCAGAGTCCACCTACGGTGAGGGCACGAGTGGGACGGAGGGTGAGGGGAGCACCATGGCGGAGACTGGAGGGGAAGTTCTGACATAGATACCTCCTCCGATGAAAGCTCCCTGGTGGTGGCGGACCACCCCAGCTACAGGTACAGCCCCCAGCCCCCATACCAGCACCACCCTCCCAGCAGCTCCACAGAGAGTTGCCTGTGCCCGCTCACCTTGGAGGGTAGGAATCTCCTTTGCCCCAGGTACCTCAGACCCTGCCCCAGTGAGCCCTGCTGCCCTGAGTGAGGAGGCTATTGACCTCCTGAGATCTATCTCTGTAGGGCAGTCAACCATTGTGAATGCCATCCAGGGGCTGGTAGCCCAGATGCAATAATCAAATGCATTCCTGGAGGGCATTCACACTGAATTGGCGGCCCAACAGAGATCGATTCAGGCGCTGGCCTCCTCTCTGATGGCATCCATTGGCCCTGTTCCTACCATTCCCCCTCCAACTTCCAGTGCCCAGTCCCATTCCCCTCAACCCCAACCTATCCGAAGCACACATACAGACGAGCATGCACACAAGACAACACCCAAGAGTGTCACAGGCAAACACAAGTACCATACTTCATCTACACACACTCACACAAACACCATCCAGTTTCAGACACACCAACATCTACTATTTCCACTGTCTCCCCTTTCTCCTCATCCTCCACCTCCATCCATTTACGTCCACACTCACAACTTCATGCACTACATCATCATCCACTTCCAGCATCACCAAACCAAACAAAACACACACCTCACTGGCAGACACCTCCACAACACCCATGTACACCTCCACTGTGTCCTCTCTGACTGTGTCTGTCCCCTCCTAGAATACACAAACACAAACACTCAGACACCCAACAGCCATTTACCTCACAACATCATACAGCTCATGCACCTGCACCCAAAAGCAGCAGACGGACACCTCCAACAACCACTCTCTCATCCTCCACTCCCATTCCTTCTCCCTCTTCCCACCCCAATGTCCCTAAAAAACCATTCCTATCCACCATTGACCTCTTCCCTATCACCCCCGTCCTGGACATATGGCCAGGGTAGGAAGAACCCAGCCAAGCACCTCAGCCACACAGTCCCCTGGCCCAGCCGTCACTGCAGCCACTTGTGGAGGAAAGGAATCCAGGCCACATGTACTGAAGGGGAAAGAGTCTGCACCATCCACACTAAAGGGAAGAGAGACTGCCCCAGCAGGCAAGAAGAGAAAGGAGCCTGCACCTGCCACCCTAAAGGCCAAGGAGCCTGCACCTGCCACTCTAAAGTCCAAGGAGCCTGCACCAGCAGGCAGGAAGACCAAGGAGCCTGCCCCAGCTGGCAAGAAGACTAAGGAGTCTGCCCCAGCAGGCAGGAAGACCAAGGGACCTGCCCCAGCAGGCAGGAAGACCAAGGTGTCTGGGCCAGGAAATGTGACAGAGCCCCCACCACCAACCATAGTTTTGAAGCCATCCGAGGTTGCAGGTGATAGGCAGGAGCCTCCCCTCACCAGCAGCACCACCACTGTGCAGCCGCCATGGCCAAGGTTGCAGGGGAAGGGTAGGAGCCTCCCCCCACCAGCATCATCACCACTGTGCAGCTGTCTGAGGTTGCAGGGGAAGGGCAGGAGCCTCCCCCCACCAGCAGCACCACCACTGAGCAGCTGTCACCGCTGGCGGACGGTATGTAATTCTGCCTCCATGGGCTGCTGTGCGGCCTGCCCCCTCCAAAACCAGTGGGTGAGGCACCCAGCTGAGAGTCTGTGGCTTTACACTCCCCAGGACCAAGCACAGGGCATGTTGCCCCCTCCAGAACCAGTGAGTATGCCACCCAGCTGAGAGACTGTGGCCCATCACTCCCCACGATCAAGCACAGGGCATGTTGCCCCCTCCAGAACCAGTGGTCTTGTTACATGTCTCGGCTGAGGTGCCCCCACATCCCCCTGTCCCCCAGAGGTGCCTGCCTATTCACCAACTGATGACTCTGCAGTGTTCTCTCCATGTTGAAGCAGGTGACATGTGTGGCCTTTGACTTTGGCCTGGGGCCATGTGGCCTACGCAAATAGTGGACATATGTATATATCTATTATCTTGCCTAGCTTATTTTTCATACTGTATTGATCTCATTACATTCACTTTTGCAAAATGGTTTTGTCCTTGCATTATTCAGCCAAGTTACGGGTTCAAATTGTTTTTGTAATGCATCTGGCTGTGTGTATGGCGTGTGTGTATGGGGTGTGTGTCACTCTCTTTTTCCTCCCCCCTCCCTTGTGTGCTAGGCGTCTGTACTAACCATCGTCGTCTTCGACGGTGTTGTTGTTTGTGGTGGAGCAGAACATAGAATATCATTGGAAAGATATGCAGTTCAGGTTCCATGGTGGCGTGGTTGTTCCCTGTGTCTCCAATGGTTAGTCCTTTCCCTTCTGCACTCAGTTTTCGCTAGGCTTTTGATGTCGTTGGTACCGCACCGGAAAAGGTGGCGGTTTGCATGTCTTATTATGGTGGGCGGAACATTAGCTGGCTGTAGGCGGCTACCACCATGGTGGCTGTTGTTTCCGCCCCGGCGGTCAGTGTGGTACATTGGCTGTCTATCAGAGATCTTTCCGCTATGGTCATAATTTGGCGGTAGTTAGCGCTGGCCTGTTGGTGGTATTTCAGCCACTTTATCACTGACCACCAGGTTCTTAATGAGGGCCATTGGTCCTTGTGAGGATGGGCTGGGATTGTCAAGGCCATACAGTGGTTAGTCAAGTTAGTTTTTGGCCATGTTGAGGCCTAGTTGAATATGGTACAGGCAGACCAAGGAGTTTGTTGTGCATGTGACAGAAGTCATCATGTGGTTAGTGCAGTGTTAATGTGTGCTACCAATATTATTTTATGAGTCTTGCAGCCTTATGGATCGTTGTTGAGCACACTGGGTAAGCTGTCCTGCCTGTCCTTAATGGTAACATCTTGGTTTAGTAGGTCAGGGTATATCTAGGTAGGCAGACACATCTCAGAGTTGACCATGAACTGTATGTTGCATTGGGAATGAACTTCAAATGTGACTTATCAAACAAGGGTATTTGATCGGGTGACCGTTGGTGTGGTTTTTCTATATTTGGAGAAACAATACATCCTTGGCATTAGCGTCATGTCACTATGTCCACTGCACACACTTGAGAATTTATATTGTCCAAGGTATATAGAGTTCCTTTTGGTCTACTCTGCTAGATGGGTTTGGACACGTGAACACTGGTTTTGGTTTTGGAGTATATGGAGCAGGGCCTATTGGGCTTAGCTTTTCAGTCAGTCTTACTACTTCCCAGCATTTCACAAATGGTATCCTCCCATGTGAGTAGAGATCAATTGGGATTTCACAGATTGGGTTATTTATGCATATGGACCCTGAGCTTGTGTCTGGAGTGTGAGCTACATAGGCTTCTGGGCTTAGCAGCCTTGTCACTCCCTCTACTACACTCACTATACAAACGGTATCCACACATATAAGTAACGTGATTTTGAAAGTTGTGAAACTGCTCTTTGATTGTATGTGCAAAGTTTTGGTGTTTGTAGTCAGAGTAACAGTGCCTCCTGTGAGTTGCAGTCAGGGAAGTCTTTGTACTTGACACACCTGACCAATGTCATCCCCCAAGGTCAGTACACTTCATTTGTGAGTTGACAGGCAAGGGTACAGCGTGCTGGTATCTGGAGTTATAGAAACAGTGCCTGCTGGGAGTTGAAGTTGTGTCAGTCTGTGTACTACACACATTATACATATATGAACACCCCACAGGTGAGTAAACTTAATTTGAGAGTTGCAAGTCAAGGTTATTTGTAGGAGTGAACACTCTGCTGGTGGTTGGATTCACAGACAATGTGCCTTCCTGGACTTGCAGTCCTTTCAGTCCCTGTCGGACACACACTATATAAATGTGAAGCCACCACGTGAATACACTTCATTTGAGAGCTCACAAAAGGGGTATTTGAAGAAGAGAACACTGTGCTGGTGTTTGGAGTTACAGAAACACTGCCTGCTGGGAGTTGCAGCCTTGTCGGTCCCTGTAGTACACACACTATACATATGAGACTCCCCCCAGTGAGTAGTCTTAATTTGAGACATGCCACACAAGGATATTTGTAGCAGTGAACACTGTGCTGGTGGTTGGATTCACAGACATTAGGACTTCCAGGCCTTTGCAGTCCTGTCAGTTCCTGTGGGACACACACTCTACAAATGTGATGCCCCTATGTGAGTACACCTAATTTGAGAGGTTACCAAAAGGGTCTTTGGATACACATGTGAATCCTCCAGCTGAGTAGTCTTCATTTGAGGCTTGTTACACAAGGTTATTTGTACCAGTGAACACTGTGCTGGCGGTTGGATTAACCGACACTGGGCCTTCCTGGCCTTTGCAGTCCTGTCAGTCCCTGTGGTATTCACACTACACATATGTGAAGCCCACCATGTGAGTACACTTCATTTGAGAGGTTACCAAAAGGGTCTTTGGATAAGATAACATTTGCTGGTGTTTGGATTGACAGAAACAGTGTCTCCTGGGATTTGCAGTCCTGTTGCTCTCTCTTTTACACACCCCATGCAAATGTTGTTCTACCAGGTAAGTACACTTCAATTGGGAGTTCACATACAGGACTATTTGAAGGGGAGAACACTGGGCTGGTGAGTGAGGTAACTGAAAATTAGTGTAACGATGAGCTGTGGGAATGCATTACATAACAGTTTGGTGACATTTTTTGTGTTGTGATTTACCTGACTCCCCCAGGTATCCCTGTCAAGCCCCCGGGATGCAGAATTGCCAAGGCCTTCTTCCAGGGAAATAATTGTAATGTGGCACAGTGAGGACCTCCACCAGACTTCCTGGCCTGCAGCTGGTGTCTGGAGGCCATGGAATGGATATTGCCCCTGAGGTCATTCCACCTCTTCCTGATGTCTTCCCTTGTGCACTGGGTGGTGCCTACAGTTTTGATTCAGTTGATGATACTCTCCCACATTTCCATTTTCTGACTGAGAGGAGTGTGCTGGACTTGTGCTTCATACAATTGTGGCTCTATTCTTATGATATCATCCACCATGACTCTTAATGTATCTTCAGAAAAAATGTGGATTTATTGAAATATGTCATGGTGGAACAAAAAAAATTGATTACAGTGACTTTCTAAACAGCAGAAGTGCAATTGGTTTGAATATACAAGTGTGAGTGCAGGATGTTCAATGTGATGGTGAATAAAGGGATGCCTATTCTATGCACTCTGCAAAAAAGGTGCTCAGGCTTTGTTGTCTTCCAGTATAGATGTAAGGGATTGTGGTGTGTGAAGGAGTGTGTTTTACAGTGTCCTTTGCAGGTGCGGCTAGTGTGGTAAAGTGTGTAAGCTCTGTTGTTTTCAAATCCATCTAATGTGCAGTTGTGTATTTCTTTGCTGACCACGAACCAACATCCATGGGTGTCCGCCTTTTTGTCAGATGTGATATTCATTCCTTAATCCAAAATGTAACTTATCTGCACATCTAATGAGCTGCTCAATCCTGATAGTTTTTGCAAGCTCCACAAAATGTCTTGTCAACAACTTCAATTCCATGGAAATATATCACAATATGACCCCCCCAATTATAATTTCCCCTGGTCTCTTCTTACTGTGACACTAAACATTTGAATACAGATTCCAAACTCCCATCATTAACAATGTACTCTATTTCTCAACAGGTCGAACTGGTACTGCAACTGGGCTGATATTGCCCACAGAACAGACTCTCAACCTACCCACAGATGAAACCTTCAGGGATGACAACACACGTGGACATGTGGTTGTGGATGATGGACCTGACACATCTGCTTAGCCTTGTTAGTTGGCAACAGTGAGTCTCACTGTGCTCACATCAACACCTCGCACCCCAGCTGCTACAACAGTTCAGCCAGCAACATACCCTCAACTTGTGTACCTAGCATAGTTAGTACAATATTGTGCCTCCCAGATCTGGATCCTAAACAGAAAATCACCACCCCTGGCACAGAGGGACCAGGGCCCAGATGCAGAGAGCACCCTGGGCAAAGGGCACCCTAGGCAAAGGCCACAGGATTGTGGGGATAGGCTCCATGGGAGGGATGCTGTGGGCCTGCAGAGTGAGGCCACTGGGTCCACTCACAACCAGGACATCATCAGCCATGTCTTGAGAGTCTATCAGGAGTGCTAAGGCCTGATGGGCCAGGTAGTAACTGAACTCCGGGAAATCAAGCAGCTGCAGAGGTACATGTACCCCAAGATGGAGGCCCATAATTTCAACATGGACACCCTAACAGGGGTGCTGATGCACATCCATACAACCCTGAGCAGGGCCTTCCTACCACCAACTACCCCTTCCTGTGGTGCAAGTACATCAAGGCCATCTACATCTACAGCAGACACAGGAAGAGGTTCTGCCAGAGGAAGAAACACTGTCAGACAGCCCTACCTCTGCAGCAGCACACCCCCCTCACAAGAGGGACATCCATGCAAATATATAGGAGGTGCAGATGGCAGGATACTCATCACTGCCACCAAGAAAAATCAACCTTAATGTCCTCCTTTGTGTGTCACACGTTCACTCCAAGGACTAATTCTGGACACTTTTCTATTCCTGATGGGAGGAGTAATCTGGATTTTGGAATTCAGAAGATTTGGCATCTACATCTATGTTTTCATTTACCATGACTGAATTATTTATGTTTCTTTTTGCACCAAGTATGTCTTCACCTTTAACACTTTAATTAATTCATACATCACAAACTCATTGCTGTAGTAAATTTCACATTTAGCAATGTAGATATGTAAGACCATGTGAGATATACCATGACAAAACAAGCTACGGTAAGCATGAAGATGTTGCATGTACACAATGTTTAGCTCAATATCACAACCTTGCCACACCAATACATGCATATGAGTGTCTTGTCCAAGAAGATTTTTTTATCTTTTTCAAATCATAGGCTGTCAAGATGTCAGATACATAGAACACCACAGATGATTGAATTGTGCTGTGCAAGTGATCAAATTAAAGGTACAGACCGCCAGAACATTGAAGGAAGAAATAAATCAGACATTGTCCTGTAGAATAGGCAAACATGAATTTGGTTGAAGTCATCATCTGGAGCCATATCACCTAACTCATAAAGAGGAATCAATAATGCAAGATTCAGACAGATGGCAGTACAACAGTTCCTTATCAGAGGGTTGCTACAATGCAGTGTGTCTGCCTCTGGTGGTATGACACAAACAAATGTCAGTGATGTGACACAGTTTGGTTTACAATGATGAAACACATCAACTGCTACATACAGTTCAAACAAAAATAGAGTTTAGCCTATGTGAATTAAAACTATCCTCGATTTGGCCTACAATTACATGTGTACTGACCACACAATGACACATTTGGTGTTTCCTGGCCACCACATGACAAGGAACAAGTCCAATGGAGTCTCCTTAACTTTCATCTTATCACTGTGTAAGCTGTCATGGCACAGACCCTGTACACCCAAAGCCTGAGACACACATTCCCAGGCAAAATCCATTTCCACCACGTATGTCCCAACAGCATCAAATACTTGCCAATTTCACAACTGTGAAATGTCCAAATGAAGATGACATGGCAATGGTACCTAAACAAACCCAAAAACAAAGAGTATATTTATGAAACCATTCATCTGACACACTTCGCAAAGCAACCGTCAGGAGAACACAGTCCATGACAAAAATCTGATATAAGCAAAGCAACATTTACTAAATGTGAATGTGCCAAAAGCTTCATCACCAAACACCCTTTGCCAGATTTCTCCAGAGCTTCAGCCTCCTAGCACTTTAAAAAAATATACTCCTCACATCATCACAAACAAGAGTTTACTGTATAGTCAAAGTCATGACATCTCATGACATACGTACTCTCATGAGAAGAAACTGTTGATGAGGTCTTGTCACAAGTCATCTCCTTCCTCTTCACCATTATTATAATTTTTTGGAATTTTAGGATCCTCACCCAGTGGCACCTCAGGCTCTCCTTCCTCTGTGGTGTAAGGTATGTTTCTTAGCAGGGTGATGTTATGGAACATGCAGCAGGCCATGGTGATCTGACACACCTTCCTGGGTGAGTAGAGGGGGGCTCCCCCAGTCTTGTCCGGACAGTGAAATTTGGCCTTCGGGAGCCCAAAAGCCCACTCATTGAATTGGACTCCCTCTGATATAGTTTGATTCCTCAGCGGTGCTAACAACCAAGGAAGGTTGGGATATGCTCCGTCTCCTGTTTTATAATGAGACATAAGAGCTACAATGAACCACATACTTCATGAGTACCTGACATTGCACATACAAAGTTAGGACAGATGTTACTTACCAACAAGCCAGGCCCTCTCTGGTATAACTGTGACACCAGCTGGGATAGGGTGCTGTTCGACATAACAAAGGAATTATGGGCTGAACCTGGGAACTGGGCACAGACACTTAAAATGTACAAATCTAGCTATCAGACAACTTGCACGTTGTTAGAATTGAAGTGCTTCCAGTTTTGTAAGACTTGTTCACTGGGATGCTGGCACGTGATGACACTAGTGCAATATGGGTGCCCTCAATGATCCCACAAACATGTGGAAGGTGATCAAATTCATAGAAACAAACCTTCACATATGCTAAATCCTCACGTTTGGGAACCTGATGAAGCTGTCAATGCATTTCATCATTGCTGATAGCATGTCTTTTAAAACACCAATGAACATAGGTTGTGGCATACCACCAGATATAGCCACTGTACACTGAAAGGATCTTGTGTGTAGAAAATATAATACTGCCATGAGTCTCACAATGTGTGGTATAAATGTTGAATTAGTGTTTTGAGGTGTGAGATCTGGCCCCAACTGACAACATAGATATAGTTTGCCTATTCAGACAAAACTGTTTTACTATATCCCTTTCTTCCATGATCTGCAGGTCTGGAAATGGACGGCACACTCAAGGTTGACGTTTCCTCAGTCTCCCAGGGTACCTACTTGTGGAATCAAATAGATAGGTGCATCAGTCACAGTGTCCAGAGCAACACATATGATAAGCAAGACAAAAGTAATGTGCCAACACATTACTGGCTGAAAAAACCATTACACACATTTCACATGTCAATTGTCTACTCCCCATGATCCAGCTATAATTATCATTGTTCTCTATATCTGTGTCTACAAGATATATGAGCACATCAAACACCTATATGTTCCTCATGTGTGCCTTCTTATAGAAAATTACGTTTCCTCCTCCCAAAATACTGTCACTGGCGGTGTACAGTGCACCGCAGTTATATGGGATTTATGACCAGTAAAAGTAAAGCACTACACTGATGATTGTGTACTAGAAATTACACAGCAATGGAGAATTGCATATGTTTAAATGTTATGACACATTTGTAGAGGTAGTGGCGCATTCACCAGTCAGCAATACAGTCGTTTCAACCACTAAAAGGGCTGATGCCTGACCTCGTACATTAGACTTTTGGAAACTGCCACCAAAACTTGACAGCGCAGTGGGCGGTTTCATCCACAGCAGACCCAGCCCCAGGCTACCATTGTTGACTGTGATGGTCGCAGACCAATGGCTGTGCCTGTCTACACTGATGGCCACGTACATGGTGTACATTTATGCCGTGGTTTGAAAAATAACTCATTTGTCTGAGAAACTGCTGCTGTTCGCACCACTGCCACTTTAGCTGCTGTGCGCCATCTCTGGGAGCAGTCATGACAGGCAAGACAGGTGAAAAGGTCCCTGCCATCTCTCCAGAGGAGCTGGAAAAACTTGTTTACGAGGTCCTTCCTCTGTATGATCAACTCTATGGCTGGCGAGCGGAACAGGTAACTACCTCACATACATATTTGACTATGGTCAATAGCATCCTTTCCTTACTCATAGACTACAATGTGCCTTTGAATCCCTGATATTTTTTGGATGACTGTAGTTACATTTTGTGGTCCATTTATAGAATGTACATGTCATGAATTGTGGAGCCCTGTACTTTTTGTTTTTCAAATAACCATTGTGTTGGGTGATAAGCCCTATATCCTACTGCTGCATTAATGTGTATATGCAAGTTAACTTTTCATGGTAACAATGATGTATATGATGATGGTAAATGAGAAAATAAATGTATAGACATTACCACATGAGCTCAGTTTGTATACTGTTAGAAGCAGTTGAGGAGGATGTTAGTAATCTGTACAGTCCCACATATCACTCAGCCCCGATCAGGCCTTGGCAAACTGCTGTCTGAGAGCTAGCTAAACCTCACTGATGCCTCCAGAGTGCCATACAATGTTGAGTTCACATATAGGATGGCCACATGATTTTCTGTGATGCATTGAAGTGATGGAAATATTTTGTTCATGTTGGTTCAGTATGCTCAGCACGCAGAGAGCAAGGACTGTCAAAGGTTTTCCCATTAGGGGCCACAGCCTAGGCTGAGGCAGAGTTACCGTGACAAAGCAACTGATGCAAAGGGTAAGGCCTGCAGATCCTTTGATGTTCCCAAAATGAGTCTTCAGAACCAACTGGGAACCTGAAAGCTTTTTGCAGTGACTAAATTTTGAATGCTGACTGAGGTAACACCCTGACCTGCTACATCTTTACATTGACCCACACTGTCAATGTGTGACATTTACTACTGACAGGCCCCTTACTCCCACAGGTCTGTTGTCACTTTTCCCTAAGCTATGTTTGCACTTGACTGGCCTCTAGCTCAAGTGGCAAACATACAGTGCAGATAGTTGGTTAGCTCTGGAGCAATCATTACATGTTAATCACTAGATTTGTTACAGTGAACCAATCAGACCAAACATACCTTGGTATGGTGAATGTCATCTCTGTATGAGTCTATATAGGGTGCAGCCATAATGCAGCGGCCTAGATTTGCTGGTGGTGTCGGCGAGACTGCAACAGTCTTTTGTCGATGTAACCACAAGCATCTTAATGCAGTGATTGGACGACCAACACTGCGGCGGGGTGACCGTTGCCACCACCACGGAGGTCCCAAGACTGCCAAAGTCATAATTAGGCTCTCAGTGTAGATTGTTGGAGGTGTCTCCATTTGAAGGGTTCCTGGATCTCTGGTCCACAAATGCCTGTTCTTAGTTTTGATCATGCACTGATTTACCCTTTGTGATCTTTTTTTTTTGACATGCTAATGCTTCTTCAATACATCCACAGTCTTTCTTGTGGGTAGCACCTTTCTTATAGTCCCTGTGATCACTGAATAATTTGTAAATTAATAAATGTCATGGCCCAAGTTTTTGGGGAGAAGCCAGTGGCTAGTGCTACTAAATGTCAAAGTGCCAAACACCAAGACTGTGTAGTCTTGATTCTACCTGATCTCATTAATTCCGCCACCAGGCACTCCGTTAATTTTTACCTAAATTCTATAGTTTTGTTTTAATCCCTTCTTTCTGTCTTTGTCATTTTTTCGAGCTTTCTCTTTTCCCTCTTTTTCTTTTTCCTTTCTTCTACTCTGGGTCAAAATCTAACACGCAAAATTAAGTGCTGGCCCCCTGAATAGGGTGTTGCTGGTCCACACTTGCAAACACTGGTTCAAATCGTCGCAGCCAGTAATGTAATTCTATAGGGCAGATTTTTTTACAGGTAGAAGTTTGGAGAAGGCAAAATATGTGTCCTTATGATTTGTTCCCTAACAGATATATACTCCCTCGTCAACACATTTTATTTTACTCTGCCTCTTATCATTAGTGTATTAGTCGTGGCTCTCTGGAATGGCGACCTGCTTCTGTATTATTACTGTATATATATATTCTGTATTACTAAATCGGCCATTTTGGAGTGGCCTGGCCATAGTACTCATTCACTAGCACCTTTGTAGCATCTTTCCATTCCGGTACTGAACTTTGTTTTTGTTTTTCTGGTTTCGGGCGCTGTCTTGTCACATTATTGTGAACGATGACCTAATCAACACACGAACCGAAGTAAATTCGCTACTACACTATGAACGCAAGTTTGTCCAATATACCTGCTTTTCAAGCAGTGCTACATTGTGGAAAGTGTCATAAATATGCGCCATTGATTCCGTTAAGGACCTGTTCTGACTACATTTGGCATGTTGTGGAAGCTAAATGCCTTAGACCACCAATAGCCTTCCATTTAAATGTGCACTCTGAGCTTCAAGAGTGGGCAAGGGGAAAGACTGGAAACACGAGATATGAAGGCGATTCAAGCAAAAATATTTTGAGGCTACAGAGGCTCTAGAAAGCTCAGGTTTCCACATAGTGCATAAAAAAGTTCAGTTGCGGTAACGTATTTCTTTGTGGTAACTGACGTGCTATTCACGAGTATGCTCATTATACAGCACTGCTTCTATATTCTACCAGTGTCAGACAGAGGCAGAATTGAGATGGAAGTGGTAGTCGATGCAGAATTGAGAATTAATAGACATCCACACAATCCTGTCAAAACTCAAACAGACACTGAAATAGGAAACACCAAGGACCTGCCGTGATGAGAGATTGTCAGCAGTGATATTTTAATTTATTTTACGGCGTATGCATATTTTCCTATGGCGCGGCAGGGCTGACAATGCATCCACGTCCATTGTAGAATTTTCACCATATTCTGTCAATAGTACTACAAATACAATGTATTGTATTCTTAAACTGCACGCAGTGATGCAGAAAACATGGCGTGTGTATGCCATGCTATCACTGATGTTTCACAAGCTTTGGCTGGTTTTATCACCTTGGTAGGCATCTGACAATGATGTTCATCAGGAGGGAGCCCGCTTGCATTCACTACACCTTTGACAAGGACTCAGCAGCAAAATATAGAGCAACAGAGGTGGTTTGAAATCATTCACCTTTAGCTCAGGTTTCATTCACGAAACACAGCAGCATGCCGAGCCAGTGATAGCCGAATCCATGGGAGATGTAGAGCCATTAGCCGCCTCTTTTGTAAATTTCATATCTCATGCCTCTGTAGATTGAGCTCTGTAAAGGTTACTAGACTTGGGTCATTGGTCTGAAGAGAAAATACTTTGCAGTGCTTTGATAATGCCACTGGTTTTGCCTGGCCTGTAGGAAGCATTTCCTGACAAACAACAGTAACACAGTAACGTACCCATTGCGTACATGTGTGCGCTGCAATAAACTGTACTTGATGCAGACCAGATTTTGGAATTAAATAATGGCATCAATTAGGAAACTAAGGCCCAGATTTATGCTTTTTGCAGCAAAAAAAGTGTAGCGTTGGCTTGCATCATTTAACAGTGCAAGCCGGGCACCATATTTATAGAATGGCACTGGCCGGCTCTAAACTTGGCCTTCAAGAAAGACACTAGCAGCGTGCGGTTGGCCATAGGGGAGGAGGTTTGTGCCAGAAAATGATGCTAGCCTGGTTAGAGGGGAAAAAAATGCCCCTAACCAGACTAGTGCCATTTCCTGGTGCACAACGACCAAAAGCATGACTCCTGTCTTAGGAGAGACAGGGGTCATGCCCACCACCCCAATGGCCAGCACATGGAACAAGCGTACCCTGGTCATGACCTTTGTACCCTGTGCCATGCAGGGAGCCCCAAATTAGGGCCCTCAATGGCAAAAAAAAACTACAATTTAAAAAAATGCTTACCAATATTTACCCTACTTACCTAGGATGGGGTCCCCCATCTTCTGGTTTCCCTTTGGAGTGGGTGGGGGTGTTCCTGGGGCTGGGGGAGGGCACCTGTGGACCCATTCCATGGTGTTTAACCATGGAAATGGGTTCACAGTTCCCCACATGCCTGGTCTGACCCAGGCGTTAAATAATGGTGCAAAGCTGGCCCCTCCTCTCACCCGTGCTTCCTTTTAGCATGGGGGATAAATATGGGGCCATTGGGATAGCACCATTCTTTAGATGGGAATGCCTACCTTGCATCTCATTGACGCAAGGTAGGTGCACGCATCCAAAAAATGGTGCAAACTCCTCTATTTTGACGTTAGACGTGTCTAACGTCAAAATATAAATATGGAGTTAGGTTTGTGATGATTTTACATTTTAAAAAATGACTGAAATTTGGCGCAAACAGAGTATAAATATAAGTATTTGTGCACAGAAACATCTCATCATTCCCTAATGTAGTCAGCTTGTCATGCGTCCTAGTGCAAGGAAGATACTGGGCCCAGTGGGTGGAATTATATAATAACGAATATAATAAGCAATAATTATAGTTTAGTGGTCTCCTCGGGCCCCTGGTCCTTGGTGACATGCACTTGCACCACCAATGAAAGCTACGTCCCTGTCATTACTGCTGAATCGAGAAAATTGTGTTTGCTCGTGGGCTGCCATGCACACGAGGTGGACATTCATACAATCAGCAACAACTTATAACTGTGTTTTATTGGCCCCCAAAATAATCAAATAGTGTTTTATTTTCCCTTGGGTTTTTATTTCATAATGGGACGATTTGTGCACACTTTAAACATAAAGGCACTAAGAGCCAACCAAGCAGTAAGGTGGATGATGAAAATTTTCAACTGCAGTGGAATTATCTTTAGGTAGGGTAAGTCGATTATTCTGTAATAATACACCTGCCTGTAGCTTTTCACTTATTTTAGACTACGTGACAGAGTGTGCTCAAATACGGATAGTTAAATGATTATCTGATCATGCTTTGCGAATTGCACACCCTCAGTGGGGTTTTATACAACCTGCATAATATCTGCATGTGTTGGTCGTAGAGATTTTGTGAATCGTTTCCTGGATAATAGGTTTACATAACATACTTCTGTTGGGAGCCGTGTAATATAGTACACTAGTTATATAGGTTGAATAAGCGAAAGGACCATCTGTGAGCAGTGGTCTACTTTGGTCTCCACTGCCTCCAATGGTGCCCCCTTGCAAGCGGGTATCACTGCCTTCCCCTGCTATGCCGAAATGCACGGCTCTACAGAAACTGGCCACTGAATCACTAATTGGGTAATAAGTAGCTGGCTGAAACTAGAACCTGGTGACACTTTACCTACTACATTATCGACTGCTAGGTTCCTGACATTCTGACCACCGGCTAACATGTAGCATGTGGATTCTTTTAAGAGCCGTTTGCTATTTATATTGACAGAAACTCATACCACTCTCCGGGTTTACCCAGAGAAATATTGTATTATTAATCGTGTGTGTTTTTGTACTTTGCAAATGAGTTGACTGCCAGTAAGCCAATGAATGATACCTGTTGTACACGGCTGGGGCTGTCCATTCATACAAAAGTTACCATTATTGTTATTTAAATCCAATTTGTTTATTTTATTAAAACATTATAATCACAGTCATTATAAAGCGAGCACTGATAATTCCTTACGAATCAATGATTTTTAATTATTGAATTAAATTAGTCTTCTGTTGATTTATGAGTGTTGCATATCAGATTGTAATTCAGATGACGAACAGTTCTTGAGTTTGTCACGAAGGACATATGGTCCAGAGTGTGCACTGCACATTGAAAACCCAAGTCACTGTTATGTTTCCTGGTACATTGATGCTATTACTTTGCAACTGGTGCTTCTTCCTCCAGGAATCCAGCTGTGTGGGTTCTGAAAGGCTGAGGAGCTGTCAGTTGCTGCGGATCACTGACTGACCAGGCTTCTTTATACGTATCTAAATAAATTACTCATGTTTTCCTGCAACTGCTGCGTTCTGACAGCTCAAAATTCACAAACTGCATTTTATGAAACTTAAATAAGTATTACAATAGTACTACACAGTTTTTACAAAATGCTATTGACAAACCTGTGGGAGGGGCACCTGCTCAGCCTATCATATCTTCTGTGTATGCAAAGATCTCTGCCAAAGTAGCATAGATCTCTGCACCAGTAGGGAATACATTTTGGTAGAAATGTGGGAGGGAGAATGGGGCTTGACTGGGACATATGAAATACCAACAAATGGAACAGATTTAAGGACATGTATGCAGGGGTTTGAACAGGGATATGATAACACAAGTGCACACCCAAAATGAATAAGATCATTGCTACTCACAAATTATACTTCTAAAATTGCTACAGCCCTACAGATATCAAACAAAGCTCAAATGTACTCCTGCTCAGCCTTGGAGTTGCAAATGAATTATGTGTGTGTGTTGTGTGCGCGTGTGCCTGGTAAAATACATACAATTATTAATACTTAATATATTAATTCACAATTTGATACTAAACAATTATCAAGATTTAAAAGTTGTATTAAAATTATAATATTGTCGATTAATTTGACACAGCTATTAAGGTTTGCTGCATATTAAATAAAAATGCTAATGATGGTGAGATTTTTTCACTAAAATTCTTCAAAAATGTGTATTCATTATATTAATATATGTAAATTAATTATTTAATATACATTTCATTTGTGTTATAACATCTTACTTCCTTAGTTCGGGTTTATTAATACATATTTCGAATTAATTTATATGTGTATTACATATTAAAATACATTTTTATAATTGTTTTAAAGAACAATAAACTTTAATAATTCCTCATGTACTTCCCCAGAGCACAGTCTCCACTATGGTGGCGGAGATCTCCACCTTTGAGTGAAATGTTACCAGTTGTAACTTTACATTTGTAAATACTGTTGTAGGACGCTCACTGGGGGTAGAGGCATGTCAGTCTACAAATCTACAGTCAGAATGGTGAGTAGCAGAAATGTGTAGAGTCACACCTATGTGGAGTTGTAGATGTACACACGAGTAAATCTACATGTGTAAATTGACCTCTGGGAGTCATGTCCTATACATCGAAATACTATTTTTACTTTACTTTTTTAGGAAAGAGGTTTTAAAGGTATCACTTAATTATTAAGGCCCTAAGTTACAGCTTGGTGGGCACGATGCTCCATTTTAACGTTGATAGAGTCCACCTGTCTACCAAAATCTCTGTCTGCATGCAAAATTTGAGGTGTGCAGACTGCCAGGTTTACACTCATTGTGTAAACCTGACTCCATTGGTGCAAATCTTTCTCTAAACGTATGACCAATTACGAAGCATTAGAGGTAACCCATCTGTCTGTGCGCTCTATTTATAGTGGATGCATTGATAGCTTTTTTTTTGCTGTACATCTCCGTCAGGATATCCTGGTGAGGGGGAACAGTAAAAATACAACAATGACTCCACACCATCGGTGAAAACTCCCATAGTGTGTGTTAGAAATGGGGTCTTTGGTTGGCAGTCAGGTTACCCCCTGTCCAAGCAAGGACCTTCACTCTAGTCAGGGTAAGTCACACACAATCCAAATTATCCTGTGCCCACCCTCTGGTAGCTTGGCACTGAGCAGTCAGGCTTAACTTAGAAGGCAATGTGTAAAGTATTTGTGCAATAAATCATACAATAACACAATATAGCACCACAAAAATACACCACACAGTGTTTAGAAAAAAATATAATATTTATCTGGATATTTGCAGGTCAAAACGATAAACGATGTAATAAGAAATTGTAAAGATATCACCGGAAAGTGATCTAATGTGTCTTAAGTCTTTAAAAAGCAAACAAAGTCTCTTTCAAGCACAAAGTACCTGGTTGGAGTGAAAAATCTCCTCAAACGGCCCCAGAGGAGGAGATGCGTGGAAAAATGGTGTGTGCGTCGGTTTCGCCCCTTCACGCACCGACTTGCGTCATTATTTTCCATGCGGGGAAGACGTTGTGTTGATTTCCGGTGCGAGGACGGGTCTCCTCTTCGGGTTGCGGGGTTTTCAGATGCCCCGGGGTCTGTGCGTGGAATCCTGGGCTTGTTGACCAGCTCTGCGTCGTTCCGGTGGGCGATGCGTGGAAATTTCTCCCTCATGGCAGGCGCTGTGTCGATTTCCCCTGTGGAAGTCGGGCGGCGTTGTCCAGGCGGGCCGTGCATCTGAGTTCCGGTCGCCCCGCAGGCGCCGCGTCAATCTTTTCCTCGCGAAGTCGAGCGGCGTCTTTCCGGTTCGGCGTGCGGTGAATTTTTCACAGCGGAACAAGCTGTGCATCGAATTTTTCGCCGCACAAGGAGTCCAGTTGCAAGAGAGAAGTCTTTTTGGTCCTGAGACTTCAGGGAACAGGAGGCAAGCTCTATCCAAGCCCTTGGAGAGCACTTCTGTCTGCAGTAAAGCAAGAGAGCAGTAAGACAGCAGGGCAACAGCAAGGCAGCAGTCCTCTGTAAAAAGCAGTCAGGTGAGTCCTTTAGGCAACCAGGCAGTTCTTCTTGTCAGGGTGCAGGTTCTGGTTCAGGTTCCTTCTCCAGGAAGTGACTGAGGTGGTAGGGCAGAGGCCCTGTTTTATACCCAAATGTGCCTTTGAAGTGGGGGAGACTTCAAAGAGTGGCTTAGAAGTGCACCAGGTTGCCTTTCAGTTCAATCCTGTCTGCCAGGAACCCAGTAGGGGGTGTGGCAGTCCTTTGTGTGAGAGCTGACCCTCCACCCTCCCAGCCCAGGAAGACCCATTCAAAATGCAGATGTATGCAAGTGAGGCTGAGGACCCTGCGTTTGGGGTGTGTCTGAGTGAATGCACAAGGAGCTGTCAACTAAACCCAGCCAGACGTGGATTGTAAGGCTCAGAAAGATTTAAGTGCAGAGAAATGCTCACTTGCTAAAAGTGGCATTTCTGAAATAGTAATATTAAATCCAACATCACCAGTCAGCAGGATTTTGTATTACCGTTCTGGCCATACTAAATATGACCTTCCTACTCCTTTCAAATCAGCAGCTACCACTTCAACAATGTATGAGGGCAGCCCCAATGTTAGGCTATGAAGGGAGAAGGCCTCACAGTAGTGTAAAAACGAATTTAGGAGTTTTACACTAACAGGACATGTAAACTACACAATTACATGTCCTGCCTTTTACCCACACAGCACCCTGCTCTAGGGGTTACCTAGGGCACACATTAGAGGTGACTTATATGTAGAAAAAGAGGAGTTTTAGGCTTGGCAAGTACTTTTAAATGCCAAGTTGAGGTGACAGTGAAACTGCACACACAGGCCTTGCAATGGCAGGCCTGAGACAAGGTAAAGGGGCTACTAAAGTGGGTGGCACAACCAGTGCTGCAGGCCCACTAGTAGCATTCAATCTATAGGCCCTGGGCACATATAGTGCACTCTACTAGGGACTTACAAGTAAATCAATTAGTCCAATTTGGTGTGATCCAAGGTTTCCATGTTTAAAGGGAGAGAGCATAGGCACTTTAGCACTGGTTAGCAGTGGTAAAGCCCGTAGAGTCTAAAAACCAGCAAAAATGAAGTCAGAAAAAGAGAAGGAGGAAGTCAAAAAGTCTGGGGATAACCCTGCAGAAGGGCCATTTCCAACAGTGTGAGACTTATTAATTCTTACTTTTCCGAAAACTAGCTCCTTATTTGTGAGTTTGTTTTCAGATCAGAAAAAATTATTTTAAATGTTTAGCGGACGCATCCTGCAAAATAAAAATATAACAATGACTCCACGCCATCGGTGAAAACTCCCATAGTGTGGGACTTAATAATTCTTACTTTTCTGAAAACTAGCTCCTTATTTGTGAGTTTCTTTTCAGATAAGAAAAAAATCTTTTAAATGTTTAGCGCAAGCATTCTGCAAAACAATGGGCACACACCCAAGTTGTAAATGCTTTGTATGAACCGCTGTAACAGAGGTGCATACAACCTGTAGAGTTAACTGCAGAGCTGGTGATGAACTCTAAGTGCCAGATGTATACTTGTTCACTTAAAACCGTGTTAGCACAGTTTTGCATGAAAAAGTATAGCGCCGGCTAGCGCCATTCCAAGACGCCGGCCGGGCGCCATATTTATGGAATGACGCTAGCCGACACTAATGCCTTGTTAGTGTCCTTGGAAAGGACGCTAACAGGGCGTGGGAGTCATAGGGGAAACCGGGACCTGTGAACCGAATTATGGTGCTACACTGTTTAGAGGCAGAAAAATGCCATTGGGGCCAGTGCCATGCAGGGGGGCCCAAGTCAAGGCCCCCGAGAGGAGAAAAATAAAATAATTAAAATCCTGTGGTGTCCCTCCAGTGTGGGTGAGGGTGAGTGGGGGTGTCCCTGGGGCCAGGGAAGGGCACATCTGGGAACTTTCCATGGTCTCTAACCATGGAAGTATGCCTACAGGTCCCCTTATGGCTGCCTATACCCAGGTGTTAAATAATGGCGCTAAGCAAGCTTACCGCCATTATTTAAGGCCCCCATTCCCCGTGCTGGAATTTAGCATGGGGGGATAAATATGGTGCAAAGGCCATATCGTCCCTTTCTGGACAGGAACACCTACCTTGCATCTCATTGACGCAAGGTAGGTTTTCACGTCCAGAAAATGACATTAACTCCATAACTTTGATGCTAGATGTGTCTCGTGCCAAAGTATAAATATGGAGGTTTACGCTGAATTAGCATTTAAAAAAATGGCGCTAATTCATCACAAACCTCGTATAAATATTGGCCTAAATTTGGTGGGTGGAGTAAAGGCAGGGTGACAAAGGAAATGTCTTTCGCCAGCCTGTCTGCCTTTACTGTTTCTGTCAACCTTTAAATCAAGCCCTAAGTCTTCAGGTCTATCTATATTGTGTCAGGAGGAGCCGGGCCACATTGCAGGTAACTTTTGCTGCAGATGTCTTTCATTTTCTCCGGTATGTAAAAACAGAATGCCAAAGCTAGTTATCATTAACAGCAACGATACTACATTTGTTGTCACCAGCTGTTACATAACTCTTTTCGTTTTTCCACTATTGAACATTTGTTTCAACTGAAAGCTTCTACCCCAAAAGTGTTGAGTCGCTAAGCAGCACCTCTTCACTGACACCAATATGGCCTCCAAACAACAAAAGATCCTTTTTTTGACTATTTCTTTACCTGAAATGCAACATTAAGTAAAATGCCTGTAGGCCACAAATGTTATTTGTTCCAGTTCCTGGGCATATCCCATGCGTGTCTGTGCATGCTTGCTACCAGCTCTTTTACCAATTCCTGTAGGTTCTCACTCTGTCTTCTTCTCTTACCTGTCAATACATGTGAGAATCATGCTCATCAGCGTTTAGTGTATTGGGTACAGTAATAGCAGAAACTCCCCCACTGCAGCTTCGTAAGGGCATCAAATTTGTCTCAAATATTCAATATATTCTGGGCAGGATTCTGCTTTCAAATGTAATCTTGAGAGTATGTTCAGCTATTGACGAAGCGCAGAACAAATTACAACTGCTGTTGCATATGTCACTCCATGAGTTAGATACTGTCCTAAATAGTCACACCAGGCTTTGTTAGCTTATAATTGAGCCGCGTGCATTGCAATTTCCTAGTCATATAAGACATTCAAACAATTGTGAAATGAACTGAGTTCCGATTATATATCCTTGACGCAGGAGGGGGATCTCCCTTACAGTGTGCCATGAGGTGTCTCAACATCAGCTACATCAGCTAAAAAGGGCATATGTGTAAAGATATAGTAGGTCACTGCAGCTACTGTAGCATCAGAGCCAATGCACACTGTACCCGCTTCTGAGCATCGCCAAACTTCAATTACAGTTTGCAATTTGCTGAAATCATTGCACCCTTACTAAAACCATTTCGGGCGTCTTCAAGGTGTTGCTTTCTCATAGAAAATCAATTTGTCATTCATCGTTATTGCCGGTGCCCTGAGTCCAACACTGGCTTTGAAGAATCCCCCTGGGAGATTTACTAATTAATAACGCAGCGCAACAAGTGGCTGCTGCATTGCGTCGTGCTAGGACTAGAGAGCAGGGCAGCACCACATCTTTAGCAGTATGGCGCTGATGCTCTCCCAACTTCTGACACTCTTTCAGACTGCCTGTTGCTACAAACACACACACACCATAGTCCAGAGGTGTAAGTTTGGTGTCTATTGTAGGTTTTGTACTGGAAGGGTACACTTTGCATGCAAAATCCTAATCTTATACATACTATAAACCGTTTCCTACATTGTATGTGTGCTGTACAGTGCAGCACACATGTAATGTCTGAAAAATTAGAAAACATAAAACGATTTCTCATTGTTAACACCCGCCTTGATGAGGCATCATTTTTGGTACAAACCCCTCTCTACCATTGTTAGTAGATAGGGCTTAGCACCAAAAACGTGTGGGAGCATGGGAACTCCCATGAACGAACCATGGGATGATTGGTTGACGCAAAGTAACACAATTTAGAGCAAATAGGTACGTGTGTTACTTTTAGGTCATCTTTCCAGGGCAAATGGGAAATATGTTTTCAACACCATGTTTGTGCCGGTTTGAGTCACATTTGGGACTGTACATCTATGCAAAATGTTGATAAATCTGCTTCCCAGTACTCTGGGATGCCATCAAATGACTCATTTTTGTCCATCATTCCCGTCTAGCTTTTGCCAAGTTCCTTTGACAAATGCTCAGTGGGGGTATGGCTTGATGGTTGAGAATTAATAAGATTGTCTAAGAACATATTTCAGCTCTTCAGAATATCCCACCCCCAACCCACTGACCTGTGAAAAAACACTGGTCTCCATAAGGAAAGGAAGGGGAGAGGATCCAAGAAAGATCAATGGCACCTCTCACAAATGATCACAATGTTTTTTCTTTTATTTCTGTTAGTAGTTTCAATGGTGTGGATGGTTTTTCTGTGTGTAGTACTATTGCACCATTAGACTACAGTCTCCGCCACTACCATGCAGGATGACACCTTTGTCAATGCCACTGCCACACAGGTTTTTGTATGTTTGCAATTGGTTTTTAATAGTGGATATTTTTTTTAAAGTTGTATTTAGAAGGCGGCAGCAAGGAGATTTCTTTCGATCATTGCTGCATCCTTTTTCCAAAAAGATTTGAGTTTTGTATATTTTCAGGATGCAGTAAAAGGCAGAATCCTGTATGCCACATTTTCATACAAACTGCAGTTAAACCGTGTCTGCTAAATTCGTTTGACTACATTGCTGGACTGATGTGAGAAGTATTGCTGAATGTGATTTTTTCCCCAAATGGTAACGTCAGATAATGGCTGCTGTTGTTCATCAAATGACCTTGGCAGTAGATTAAAACATATTTTTTCATTAAGGCAAGAGAAGAAAGAAATATGTGATGTCCCTTTTTAGAGGTTCTCCTCATTTCTGGAAGCACTACTAACATTTTCTAAATTATTGAGTACCCTCGGTTATGACGAACAAATTATCAAAAACCCTTCTGTTAGACCTGACAGCCTTAGGGTAGTCACCCCTAACTTTTTGCCTGCCTCCCTCCTCGTTTTGGATACTGTTTTGCTGGTTTTTAGACTCTGCGCACTTTACCACTGCTAACCAGTGATAAAGTGTATATGCTCTCTCTCTGTAAACATGGTAACTTTGGATCATACCTGATTGAACTATTTAATCTACTTATAAGTCCCCAGTCATGTGCACTCCAGGTGCCTAGGGCATATAGATTAAATGCTACTAGTGGACCTGCAGCACGGATTGTGCCACCCACTTAAGTAGCCCCTTTTCCTTGTCTCAGGCCTACCATTGCTAGGCCTGGGTGTGCAGTTTCACTGCCACCTCGACTTGGCATTTAAAAGTACTTGCCAAGTCTAGAACTCCCCTTTTTCTGCATATAAGTCACCCTTAATGTGTGCCCTGGGTATCCCCTAGAGCAGGGTGCTGTGTAGGTAAAAGGCAGGACATGTACCTGTGTAGTTATATGTCCTGGTAGTGTAAAACTCCTAAATTCGTTTTTGCACTACTGGGAGACCTGCTCCCTTCATAGGCTAACATTGGGGCTGCCCTCATACACTGTTGAAGTGGCAGCTGCTGATCTGAAAGGAGCAGGGAGGTCATATTTAGTATGGCCAGAATGGTAATACAAAATCCTACTGACTGGTGAAGTCGGATTTAATATTACTATTCTAGAAATGCCACTTTTAGAAAGTGAGCATTTCTTTGCACTTAAATCCTTCTGTGCCTTACAATCCACGTCTGGCTAGGTTTAGTTGACAGCTCCTTGTGCATTCACTCAGACACACCCCAAACACAGGGTACTCAGCCTCACTTGCATACATCTGCATTTTGAATGGGTCTTCCTGGGCTGGGAGGGTGGAGGGCCTGCCCTCACACAAAGGACTGCCACACCCCCTACTGGGACCCTGGCAGACAGGATTGAACTGAAAGGGGACCTGGTGCACTTCTTAGCCTCTCTTTGAAGTCTCCCCCACTTCAAAGGCACATTTGGGTATAAAACAGGGCCTCTGCCCTACCTCATCAGACACTTGCTGGAGAAGAAACCGGAACCAGAAACTACATCCTGCCAAGAAGAACTGCCTGGCTGCTCAAAGGACTCACCTGTCTGCTTTCTACAAAGGACTGCTGTCTTGCTGTTGCCCTGCTGCCTTGCTGAACTCTTGTCTGGCTGTGAAAGTGCTCTCCAAGGGCTTGGATAGAGCTTGCCTCCTGTTCCTTGAAGTCTCAGGACCAAAAAGACTTCTTCCTTTCACTTGGACGCTCCGTGCGCCGAAGATTTCGACGCACAGCTTGTTTCGCGGCGAGAAAAACGCCGCACACCGACGCTGATCGACGCGACGCCCTCGGGACGATCGAGACTTCGACGCACAACCTCGCAAGGACAAAGCCGCTCGACTTTCCAGGAGAAATCGACGCGACGCCCACCGTGAGTGCGAAACTTTGACGCACGGCCTCGCAAGGACAACGCCGCCCGACTTCCAAGGAGAAATCGACGCGACGCCTGCCGTGAGACCAAACTTTAGACGCACGGCCTCGCAAGGACAACGCCGCCCGACTTCCAAGGAGAAATCGACGCGACGCCTACCGTGAGATCGAAACTTCGACGCGCAGCCCCGCAGAACGACGCGCAGCCGGAAAACAAGCAGGAGAATCCACGCACAGACCCGGGACATCTGGTAATCCCCGCGATCCACAAAAAGAGACTGTCTGCGCGCCGGAAAACGACGCCCGACTTCCCCGCGTGGAAAAGACCGACGCAAGTCTGTGTGTGCTGAGGAGAAATCGACGCACACACCCCTTTTTCCACGCACCTCTTCTCCTGTGGCCCTCTGAGGAGATTTTCCACCAGAAACCAGGTACTTTGTGCTTGAAAGACACTGTATTGCATTCTAAAGACTTAAGACACTTTATATCACTTCCCTATGATATTTCTACAATTTTCCATTGCGACTTTATTCTTTTTGACCTACAATTATCCTGATAAATATTATATATTTTTCTAAACACTGTGTGGTGTAGTTTTGTGGTGCTATATGGTGGTATTGTATGATTTATTGCACAAATACTTTACACATTGCCTTCTAAGTTAAGCCTGACTGCTCGTGCCAAGCTACCAGAGGGTGGGCACAGGATAATCTTGGATAGTGTGTGACTTACCCTGACTAGAGT
This sequence comes from Pleurodeles waltl, assembly GCF_031143425.1. Classification (NCBI taxonomy): domain Eukaryota; kingdom Metazoa; phylum Chordata; class Amphibia; order Caudata; family Salamandridae; genus Pleurodeles; species Pleurodeles waltl. The sequence continues at coordinate 825,074,236 of NC_090446.1, forward strand.
GAGGGCTTTTGCTTGGACAGGAGGTAACCTGACTGCCAACCAAAAACCCCATTTCTAACATTGGTGATCAGCGGTGAGGATAGGACTTGTATTTGTGCAGTGACATACAGTAGCTAAGTATCTCACTACCTACCCACAGTTGAAGGTCAACTTGGTTTTTATCTCTTTTTGAAAATCCGTTTTTCCTGACAATTTTCAAAAACTAAATCCTCACTCAACATGTCTCTGACTGGGTCTCAGACAGGGGACTTTGACCTAGTCCAGTTGGATACATACACGGTCAAACAACTAAGAGGATTCTGCAGGGCATTGAGGGTACCCACCCAAGGGGCCTCCAGAAAGGAGGACTTTCAAGTGGCGCTGAGGGCCTGGGCAGAAGCCCATTTAGAGGATGATGAGGAAGGGGAGCCAGAAAATGGCCCCTCAGAAGGATTTTCACTATCTATGGATGGTGTTACCACTGCAATTGTGCACCCTTCCAGACCAGGGAGCAGTGTCTCCATGCAAAGCCTGACCGCAGAGGAAAGGAGAGAGGAAAGGGAGTTCCAATTGCAAATGGCAAAACTGAAAATTGAGGCGCAACAGGAGGAGAGGAGGGCAGAAAGAGAAGCCAAACAAGCTGAGGCTGAAAGAGCAGCCAAACAGATTGAAGCTGAAAGGACAGCCAAACAGATTCAAGCAGAAGCTGAAAGGGCAGCCAAACAAGCAGAAGCTGAAAGAGCAGCCAAACAAGTGGAAGCTGAAAGAGCTTTGGCTGAAAAGAAACTATTGTTGGCTCATGAACTGAGTCTCAAGGAGCTGGAGATCAAGGCAAGACAGTCTGAATCCAGCAATAATGGTGGCAGCATACAGACAGGACCTGCTGGAGAAAAGAAGGTTCGTATACCCAAAAATGTGGTGCCCAGTTTTGTGGTGGGAGATGACATAGATAAATGGTTAGCTGCTTATGAAGTTGCACTAAGGGCTCATGAGGTTCCTGAAGGGCAATGGGGGGTAGCTATGTGGGGTTATGTGCCGCCATTGGGGAGGGACACACTTCTCACATTGGATCCACCGGATCAAAACACATACCCACTCCAGAAAGCCACTTTACTTGCCAAGTTTGGGCTGACCCCTGAGGGATACCGTCAGAGGTTCAGGGACAGCACCAAACAAACCACACAAACATGGGTAGATTTCTTTGATTTCTCTAGTAAGGCACTGAATGGATGGGTGCGGGGCAACAAAGTAGCAGATTATAAAAGTTTATATGATTTGATCCTGAGAGAGCATATGCTTAATGTTACTTATACAGATTTGCGCCAGCACCTAGTGGATAGTAAGCTGACTGATCCCAGGAAGCTTGCTGAGGAGGCGGACCTCTGGGTTAGCACCAGAGTGTCCAAAAAGGTACCTGGGGGGGACTCCCACAAAGGTGGTCAGGGTTCCCAACAGAAGAAAGATGGGGGAGATAAACTTACAGATAAGGAACTCTCTAAAGGCCCCCAAAAGAATTCCCAGGGAGGGGGTGGCAACCCTTCCTTTTCCAAATTTGGGAGAAAGCCAGGGACATTTGACAAGTCAGGAAAATCTAGCCCCAAATGCATGGAATGTTACCAATATGGTCACTACAAAGGCGATCCTCAGTGCCCCAAGAGGGCACCGTCCACTACCGGACAGGCACCTGGGTTGACTAGTGTAGCACTCGGGGGGGAGATGGACCCAACTAGCTTTGGGGAACAGGTAGAGATTTCCCTAGTGTCCCTGGGAGAAGGAGAAATGGTGCCCAAGGCCCACATGCCTAGAAATACTTCCAAGTACCGGCAGTGGGTCACCATTGATGGGCAGAGGGTGGAGGCTCTGCGTGACACAGGAGCCAGTATGACTACTATCAAGAGTCAGCTGGTGTCAGCAGAGCAGATAATGCCTAATACATTCCACCAGGTCAGATTAGCTGACAATCGCGAGAGTCACCTACCGGTGGCTCTGGTTCCCTTTGAGTGGGGGGGGGTCTCTGGTACTCTGAAAGTAGCTGTGAGTCCTGCCATGCCTGTAGATTGTCTGTTAGGCAATGACCTTGAGCACACTGCTTGGAAAGAAGTGGAGCTCAGGTCTCACCTGGAGATGTTAGGGTTACCTGAGTGGGTCTGCATGACCACACGGTCCATGGCTGACCGAGAGGGAAGTCAAGGGCATCTGGAGCCTGGAACGATGGCCCAGAGAGCTGCCAGGAGGAGGGACCAGGGGTGCGGGAAACCGGCCCCCGCTGTTCCCACAGTGGCTGACGGGGCTCCTGAGGAGGAGGCTTCCGAGCCAACTGGGGAAGACATCGCCGCCCTAGGTGACTTACCTGAGCTTGCTGGTTGGCAAGTTGAGGGTGGACCCACCAGGGAGGACTTCTGCAAGGCGCAGAAAGAATGTCCCACTCTAGAAGGTTTGAGGAAACAAGCCTCAAACCAGGCAGCCGGCGACGCCTCTGGCGATCACCACCTATATTGGGAGAATGATCTCCTTTACAGTGAGCCTAAGGTTCCGGGCTTTGGGGCAGCACGTGTGCTGGTGGTCCCCCAATGTTACCGAACCTTCCTACTGGGTCTGGCTCACGACATTCCCCTGGCAGGACATTTGGGGCAGGGCAAGACCTTTAACAGGCTTGTCACCCACTTTTATTGGCCCAAAATGAGGACACACTCAGACAAGTTCTGCAGATCCTGTCCTACCTGCCAGGCCAGTGGTAAAGCAGGAAAAAGGGTTAAAACCCCCCTGATTCCACTTCCTGTCGTTGGCACCCCCTTTGAAAGGGTGGGCATCGACATTGTTGGCCCCTTGGACCCCAAAACTGCCTTAGGCAACAGGTTCATCCTGGTTTTGGTGGACCATGCCACCCGTTACCCAGAGGCAATCCCTCTAAGGACAGTAACTGCACCGGTGGTGGCCAGAACCCTGATGGGGATATTTACCCGTGTGGGGTTCCCCAAGGAAATAGTGTCTGACAGAGGCACTAACTTCATGTCCGCATACATGAAGTCGCTGTGGGATGCGTGTGGTGTAACTTACAAGTTCACCACACCCTATCACCCCCAGACGAACGGTCTTGTGGAGAGATTCAACAAGACCCTGAAAGGCATGATTGGAGGCCTTCCTGAGGCCATGAGGCGTAAGTGGGACGTCCTCTTACCATGCCTTCTCTTTGCTTACAGAGAGGTCCCCCAGAGAGGGGTAGGGTTCAGTCCCTTTGAACTTCTCTATGGGTACCCTGTCAGGGGACCCTTAAGCATCATGTGAACCGACTAAAAGCTCATTGTGAAAGGTCGGAGATCAACATGCTTCTGGTCACAGATGAAGGAACGGAAGAGGAGAGTGAACCTCTCCCCGACCTCCTCTCTGCCCAAGAAGGTGATGGGTCAGTAAGCGGGGTCATTCTGTCTGGCACCCTGACTCTAAATCAGAAAGGAGACTGTTATGAGCTGTTGGAGCAGTTCTCCCCCCTGTTCTCCCTTACTCCTGGGCTGACCCACCTCTGTGTTCATGATATTGACACCGGTGACAGTCTCCCTGTGAAAAACAAAATTTACAGGTTGTCGGATAAGGTGAAGACCAGCATCAAGGAGGAGGTCTCCAAGATGTTGACTCTAGGGGTCATTGAGAAATCCAGTAGTCCCTGGGCCAGCCCAGTGGTATTGGTCCCTAAGGCTACTGCCCCAGGTGCGAAGCCAGAGCTCCGGTTCTGTGTGGACTACCGGGGTCTCAACTCAGTCACCCGGACTGATGCTCACCCCATCCCCCGAGCTGATGAGCTCGTGGACAGGCTAGGCGCTGCCAAGTTCCTGAGTACGTTTGATCTTACTTCAGGGTACTGGCAGATCGCCCTGACTGAGGGGGCTAAGGAAAGGTCCGCCTTTTCCACCCCTGACGGCCATTACCAGTTCCGAGTGATGCCGTTTGGATTAAAAAATGCCCCCGCTACCTTCCAACGGTTGGTTAACGGGGTCCTGGCTGGCAAGGATGCCTTCTGTGCAGCCTACCTGGATGACATAGCTGTCTACAGTTCCAGCTGGGAGGAACACCTGCTCCACCTCAAGGAGGTGCTTCAGGCCCTGCAACAGGCAGGCCTGACCATCAAGGCTAGTAAGTGCCAGATTGGGCAGGGTTCCGTGGTGTACTTGGGACACCTAGTAGGTGGTGGCAAGGTGCAGCCACTCCAGGCCAAGATCGAAACTATCAAGGCCTGGCAACCACCTCGAACCCAGACTGAGGTGAGAGCCTTTTTAGGCCTCACCGGATACTACCGCAGGTTTGTCAAGGGCTATGGTACCATTGTGTCCCCCTTGACAGAACTCACGTCCAAGAAGCAACCTAGGTTGGTGAATTGGACAGAGGCTTGTCAGAAAGCCTTTGACGCCCTAAAGGAAGCCATGTGCACGGCCCCCGTGCTCAAGGCCCCTGACTACTCCCAGGAATTTATCGTGCAGACAGACGCTTCAGAGCATGGCATAGGGGCAGTCCTAGCACAGCTAAATGAGGAGGGCCAAGATCAACCGGTAGTCTTTATTAGCAGAAGGCTATTACCACGGGAACAGAGGTGGAGTGCTATTGAAAGAGAAGCTTTTGCTGTGGTCTGGGCCCTGAAGAAGCTGAGGCCCTACCTGTTTGGGACTCACTTCCTAGTTCAGACAGACCACAGACCCCTCAGATGGCTCATGCAGATGAGGGGTGAGAATCCAAAACTTCTGAGGTGGTCCATTTCCCTACAGGGGATGGACTTTACGGTGGAACATCGCCCAGGGGTTGACCACGCCAATGCTGATGGTCTCTCCAGGTACTTCCGCCTTAGCGATGAGAGCTCCCAGGAGGTCGGGTAGCTCTCCCCACTTTCAGCTGGGGGGGACACATGTTAGACCTGACAGCCTTAGGGTAGTCACCCCTAACTTTTTGCCTGCCTCCCTCCTCGTTTTGGATACTGTTTTGCTGGTTTTTAGACTCTGCGCACTTTACCACTGCTAACCAGTGATAAAGTGTATATGCTCTCTCTCTGTAAACATGGTAACTTTGGATCATACCTGATTGAACTATTTAATCTACTTATAAGTCCCCAGTCATGTGCACTCCAGGTGCCTAGGGCATATAGATTAAATGCTACTAGTGGACCTGCAGCACGGATTGTGCCACCCACTTAAGTAGCCCCTTTTCCTTGTCTCAGGCCTACCATTGCTAGGCCTGGGTGTGCAGTTTCACTGCCACCTCGACTTGGCATTTAAAAGTACTTGCCAAGTCTAGAACTCCCCTTTTTCTGCATATAAGTCACCCTTAATGTGTGCCCTGGGTATCCCCTAGAGCAGGGTGCTGTGTAGGTAAAAGGCAGGACATGTACCTGTGTAGTTATATGTCCTGGTAGTGTAAAACTCCTAAATTCGTTTTTGCACTACTGGGAGACCTGCTCCCTTCATAGGCTAACATTGGGGCTGCCCTCATACACTGTTGAAGTGGCAGCTGCTGATCTGAAAGGAGCAGGGAGGTCATATTTAGTATGGCCAGAATGGTAATACAAAATCCTACTGACTGGTGAAGTCGGATTTAATATTACTATTCTAGAAATGCCACTTTTAGAAAGTGAGCATTTCTTTGCACTTAAATCCTTCTGTGCCTTACAATCCACGTCTGGCTAGGTTTAGTTGACAGCTCCTTGTGCATTCACTCAGACACACCCCAAACACAGGGTACTCAGCCTCACTTGCATACATCTGCATTTTGAATGGGTCTTCCTGGGCTGGGAGGGTGGAGGGCCTGCCCTCACACAAAGGACTGCCACACCCCCTACTGGGACCCTGGCAGACAGGATTGAACTGAAAGGGGACCTGGTGCACTTCTTAGCCTCTCTTTGAAGTCTCCCCCACTTCAAAGGCACATTTGGGTATAAAACAGGGCCTCTGCCCTACCTCATCAGACACTTGCTGGAGAAGAAACCGGAACCAGAAACTACATCCTGCCAAGAAGAACTGCCTGGCTGCTCAAAGGACTCACCTGTCTGCTTTCTACAAAGGACTGCTGTCTTGCTGTTGCCCTGCTGCCTTGCTGAACTCTTGTCTGGCTGTGAAAGTGCTCTCCAAGGGCTTGGATAGAGCTTGCCTCCTGTTCCTTGAAGTCTCAGGACCAAAAAGACTTCTTCCTTTCACTTGGACGCTCCGTGCGCCGAAGATTTCGACGCACAGCTTGTTTCGCGGCGAGAAAAACGCCGCACACCGACGCTGATCGACGCGACGCCCTCGGGACGATCGAGACTTCGACGCACAACCTCGCAAGGACAAAGCCGCTCGACTTTCCAGGAGAAATCGACGCGACGCCCACCGTGAGTGCGAAACTTTGACGCACGGCCTCGCAAGGACAACGCCGCCCGACTTCCAAGGAGAAATCGACGCGACGCCTGCCGTGAGACCAAACTTTAGACGCACGGCCTCGCAAGGACAACGCCGCCCGACTTCCAAGGAGAAATCGACGCGACGCCTACCGTGAGATCGAAACTTCGACGCGCAGCCCCGCAGAACGACGCGCAGCCGGAAAACAAGCAGGAGAATCCACGCACAGACCCGGGACATCTGGTAATCCCCGCGATCCACAAAAAGAGACTGTCTGCGCGCCGGAAAACGACGCCCGACTTCCCCGCGTGGAAAAGACCGACGCAAGTCTGTGTGTGCTGAGGAGAAATCGACGCACACACCCCTTTTTCCACGCACCTCTTCTCCTGTGGCCCTCTGAGGAGATTTTCCACCAGAAACCAGGTACTTTGTGCTTGAAAGACACTGTATTGCATTCTAAAGACTTAAGACACTTTATATCACTTCCCTATGATATTTCTACAATTTTCCATTGCGACTTTATTCTTTTTGACCTACAATTATCCTGATAAATATTATATATTTTTCTAAACACTGTGTGGTGTAGTTTTGTGGTGCTATATGGTGGTATTGTATGATTTATTGCACAAATACTTTACACATTGCCTTCTAAGTTAAGCCTGACTGCTCGTGCCAAGCTACCAGAGGGTGGGCACAGGATAATCTTGGATAGTGTGTGACTTACCCTGACTAGAGTGAGGGCTTTTGCTTGGACAGGAGGTAACCTGACTGCCAACCAAAAACCCCATTTCTAACATTGGTGATCAGCGGTGAGGATAGGACTTGTATTTGTGCAGTGACATACAGTAGCTAAGTATCTCACTACCTACCCACAGTTGAAGGTCAACTTGGTTTTTATCTCTTTTTGAAAATCCGTTTTTCCTGACAATTTTCAAAAACTAAATCCTCACTCAACATGTCTCTGACTGGGTCTCAGACAGGGGACTTTGACCTAGTCCAGTTGGATACATACACGGTCAAACAACTAAGAGGATTCTGCAGGGCATTGAGGGTACCCACCCAAGGGGCCTCCAGAAAGGAGGACTTTCAAGTGGCGCTGAGGGCCTGGGCAGAAGCCCATTTAGAGGATGATGAGGAAGGGGAGCCAGAAAATGGCCCCTCAGAAGGATTTTCACTATCTATGGATGGTGTTACCACTGCAATTGTGCACCCTTCCAGACCAGGGAGCAGTGTCTCCATGCAAAGCCTGACCGCAGAGGAAAGGAGAGAGGAAAGGGAGTTCCAATTGCAAATGGCAAAACTGAAAATTGAGGCGCAACAGGAGGAGAGGAGGGCAGAAAGAGAAGCCAAACAAGCTGAGGCTGAAAGAGCAGCCAAACAGATTGAAGCTGAAAGGACAGCCAAACAGATTCAAGCAGAAGCTGAAAGGGCAGCCAAACAAGCAGAAGCTGAAAGAGCAGCCAAACAAGTGGAAGCTGAAAGAGCTTTGGCTGAAAAGAAACTATTGTTGGCTCATGAACTGAGTCTCAAGGAGCTGGAGATCAAGGCAAGACAGTCTGAATCCAGCAATAATGGTGGCAGCATACAGACAGGACCTGCTGGAGAAAAGAAGGTTCGTATACCCAAAAATGTGGTGCCCAGTTTTGTGGTGGGAGATGACATAGATAAATGGTTAGCTGCTTATGAAGTTGCACTAAGGGCTCATGAGGTTCCTGAAGGGCAATGGGGGGTAGCTATGTGGGGTTATGTGCCGCCATTGGGGAGGGACACACTTCTCACATTGGATCCACCGGATCAAAACACATACCCACTCCAGAAAGCCACTTTACTTGCCAAGTTTGGGCTGACCCCTGAGGGATACCGTCAGAGGTTCAGGGACAGCACCAAACAAACCACACAAACATGGGTAGATTTCTTTGATTTCTCTAGTAAGGCACTGAATGGATGGGTGCGGGGCAACAAAGTAGCAGATTATAAAAGTTTATATGATTTGATCCTGAGAGAGCATATGCTTAATGTTACTTATACAGATTTGCGCCAGCACCTAGTGGATAGTAAGCTGACTGATCCCAGGAAGCTTGCTGAGGAGGCGGACCTCTGGGTTAGCACCAGAGTGTCCAAAAAGGTACCTGGGGGGGACTCCCACAAAGGTGGTCAGGGTTCCCAACAGAAGAAAGATGGGGGAGATAAACTTACAGATAAGGAACTCTCTAAAGGCCCCCAAAAGAATTCCCAGGGAGGGGGTGGCAACCCTTCCTTTTCCAAATTTGGGAGAAAGCCAGGGACATTTGACAAGTCAGGAAAATCTAGCCCCAAATGCATGGAATGTTACCAATATGGTCACTACAAAGGCGATCCTCAGTGCCCCAAGAGGGCACCGTCCACTACCGGACAGGCACCTGGGTTGACTAGTGTAGCACTCGGGGGGGAGATGGACCCAACTAGCTTTGGGGAACAGGTAGAGATTTCCCTAGTGTCCCTGGGAGAAGGAGAAATGGTGCCCAAGGCCCACATGCCTAGAAATACTTCCAAGTACCGGCAGTGGGTCACCATTGATGGGCAGAGGGTGGAGGCTCTGCGTGACACAGGAGCCAGTATGACTACTATCAAGAGTCAGCTGGTGTCAGCAGAGCAGATAATGCCTAATACATTCCACCAGGTCAGAGTAGCTGACAATCGCGAGAGTCACCTACCGGTGGCTCTGGTTCCCTTTGAGTGGGGGGGGGTCTCTGGTACTCTGAAAGTAGCTGTGAGTCCTGCCATGCCTGTAGATTGTCTGTTAGGCAATGACCTTGAGCACACTGCTTGGAAAGAAGTGGAGCTCAGGTCTCACCTGGAGATGTTAGGGTTACCTGAGTGGGTCTGCATGACCACACGGTCCATGGCTGACCGAGAGGGAAGTCAAGGGCATCTGGAGCCTGGAACGATGGCCCAGAGAGCTGCCAGGAGGAGGGACCAGGGGTGCGGGAAACCGGCCCCCGCTGTTCCCACAGTGGCTGACGGGGCTCCTGAGGAGGAGGCTTCCGAGCCAACTGGGGAAGACATCGCCGCCCTAGGTGACTTACCTGAGCTTGCTGGTTGGCAAGTTGAGGGTGGACCCACCAGGGAGGACTTCTGCAAGGCGCAGAAAGAATGTCCCACTCTAGAAGGTTTGAGGAAACAAGCCTCAAACCAGGCAGCCGGCGACGCCTCTGGCGATCACCACCTATATTGGGAGAATGATCTCCTTTACAGTGAGCCTAAGGTTCCGGGCTTTGGGGCAGCACGTGTGCTGGTGGTCCCCCAATGTTACCGAACCTTCCTACTGGGTCTGGCTCACGACATTCCCCTGGCAGGACATTTGGGGCAGGGCAAGACCTTTAACAGGCTTGTCACCCACTTTTATTGGCCCAAAATGAGGACACACTCAGACAAGTTCTGCAGATCCTGTCCTACCTGCCAGGCCAGTGGTAAAGCAGGAAAAAGGGTTAAAACCCCCCTGATTCCACTTCCTGTCGTTGGCACCCCCTTTGAAAGGGTGGGCATCGACATTGTTGGCCCCTTGGACCCCAAAACTGCCTTAGGCAACAGGTTCATCCTGGTTTTGGTGGACCATGCCACCCGTTACCCAGAGGCAATCCCTCTAAGGACAGTAACTGCACCGGTGGTGGCCAGAACCCTGATGGGGATATTTACCCGTGTGGGGTTCCCCAAGGAAATAGTGTCTGACAGAGGCACTAACTTCATGTCCGCATACATGAAGTCGCTGTGGGATGCGTGTGGTGTAACTTACAAGTTCACCACACCCTATCACCCCCAGACAAACGGTCTTGTGGAGAGATTCAACAAGACCCTGAAAGGCATGATTGGTGGCCTTCCTGAGGCCATGAGGCGTAAGTGGGACGTCCTCTTACCATGCCTTCTCTTTGCTTACAGAGAGGTCCCCCAGAGAGGGGTAGGGTTCAGTCCCTTTGAACTTCTCTATGGGTACCCTGTCAGGGGACCCTTAAGCATCATGTGAACCGACTAAAAGCTCATTGTGAAAGGTCGGAGATCAACATGCTTCTGGTCACAGATGAAGGAACGGAAGAGGAGAGTGAACCTCTCCCCGACCTCCTCTCTGCCCAAGAAGGTGATGGGTCAGTAAGCGGGGTCATTCTGTCTGGCACCCTGACTCTAAATCAGAAAGGAGACTGTTATGAGCTGTTGGAGCAGTTCTCCCCCCTGTTCTCCCTTACTCCTGGGCTGACCCACCTCTGTGTTCATGATATTGACACCGGTGACAGTCTCCCTGTGAAAAACAAAATTTACAGGTTGTCGGATAAGGTGAAGACCAGCATCAAGGAGGAGGTCTCCAAGATGTTGACTCTAGGGGTCATTGAGAAATCCAGTAGTCCCTGGGCCAGCCCAGTGGTATTGGTCCCTAAGGCTACTGCCCCAGGTGCGAAGCCAGAGCTCCGGTTCTGTGTGGACTACCGGGGTCTCAACTCAGTCACCCGGACTGATGCTCACCCCATCCCCCGAGCTGATGAGCTCGTGGACAGGCTAGGCGCTGCCAAGTTCCTGAGTACGTTTGATCTTACTTCAGGGTACTGGCAGATCGCCCTGACTGAGGGGGCTAAGGAAAGGTCCGCCTTTTCCACCCCTGACGGCCATTACCAGTTCCGAGTGATGCCGTTTGGATTAAAAAATGCCCCCGCTACCTTCCAACGGTTGGTTAACGGGGTCCTGGCTGGCAAGGATGCCTTCTGTGCAGCCTACCTGGATGACATAGCTGTCTACAGTTCCAGCTGGGAGGAACACCTGCTCCACCTCAAGGAGGTGCTTCAGGCCCTGCAACAGGCAGGCCTGACCATCAAGGCTAGTAAGTGCCAGATTGGGCAGGGTTCCGTGGTGTACTTGGGACACCTAGTAGGTGGTGGCAAGGTGCAGCCACTCCAGGCCAAGATCGAAACTATCAAGGCCTGGCAACCACCTCGAACCCAGACTGAGGTGAGAGCCTTTTTAGGCCTCACCGGATACTACCGCAGGTTTGTCAAGGGCTATGGTACCATTGTGTCCCCCTTGACAGAACTCACGTCCAAGAAGCAACCTAGGTTGGTGAATTGGACAGAGGCTTGTCAGAAAGCCTTTGACGCCCTAAAGGAAGCCATGTGCACGGCCCCCGTGCTCAAGGCCCCTGACTACTCCCAGGAATTTATCGTGCAGACAGACGCTTCAGAGCATGGCATAGGGGCAGTCCTAGCACAGCTAAATGAGGAGGGCCAAGATCAACCGGTAGTCTTTATTAGCAGAAGGCTATTACCACGGGAACAGAGGTGGAGTGCTATTGAAAGAGAAGCTTTTGCTGTGGTCTGGGCCCTGAAGAAGCTGAGGCCCTACCTGTTTGGGACTCACTTCCTAGTTCAGACAGACCACAGACCCCTCAGATGGCTCATGCAGATGAGGGGTGAGAATCCAAAACTTCTGAGGTGGTCCATTTCCCTACAGGGGATGGACTTTACGGTGGAACATCGCCCAGGGGTTGACCACGCCAATGCTGATGGTCTCTCCAGGTACTTCCGCCTTAGCGATGAGAGCTCCCAGGAGGTCGGGTAGCTCTCCCCACTTTCAGCTGGGGGGGACACATGTTAGACCTGACAGCCTTAGGGTAGTCACCCCTAACTTTTTGCCTGCCTCCCTCCTCGTTTTGGATACTGTTTTGCTGGTTTTTAGACTCTGCGCACTTTACCACTGCTAACCAGTGATAAAGTGTATATGCTCTCTCTCTGTAAACATGGTAACTTTGGATCATACCTGATTGAACTATTTAATCTACTTATAAGTCCCCAGTCATGTGCACTCCAGGTGCCTAGGGCATATAGATTAAATGCTACTAGTGGACCTGCAGCACGGATTGTGCCACCCACTTAAGTAGCCCCTTTTCCTTGTCTCAGGCCTACCATTGCTAGGCCTGGGTGTGCAGTTTCACTGCCACCTCGACTTGGCATTTAAAAGTACTTGCCAAGTCTAGAACTCCCCTTTTTCTGCATATAAGTCACCCTTAATGTGTGCCCTGGGTATCCCCTAGAGCAGGGTGCTGTGTAGGTAAAAGGCAGGACATGTACCTGTGTAGTTATATGTCCTGGTAGTGTAAAACTCCTAAATTTGTTTTTGCACTACTGGGAGACCTGCTCCCTTCATAGGCTAACATTGGGGCTGCCCTCATACACTGTTGAAGTGGCAGCTGCTGATCTGAAAGGAGCAGGGAGGTCATATTTAGTATGGCCAGAATGGTAATACAAAATCCTACTGACTGGTGAAGTCGGATTTAATATTACTATTCTAGAAATGCCACTTTTAGAAAGTGAGCATTTCTTTGCACTTAAATCCTTCTGTGCCTTACAATCCACGTCTGGCTAGGTTTAGTTGACAGCTCCTTGTGCATTCACTCAGACACACCCCAAACACAGGGTACTCAGCCTCACTTGCATACATCTGCATTTTGAATGGGTCTTCCTGGGCTGGGAGGGTGGAGGGCCTGCCCTCACACAAAGGACTGCCACACCCCCTACTGGGACCCTGGCAGACAGGATTGAACTGAAAGGGGACCTGGTGCACTTCTTAGCCTCTCTTTGAAGTCTCCCCCACTTCAAAGGCACATTTGGGTATAAAACAGGGCCTCTGCCCTACCTCATCAGACACTTGCTGGAGAAGAAACCGGAACCAGAAACTACATCCTGCCAAGAAGAACTGCCTGGCTGCTCAAAGGACTCACCTGTCTGCTTTCTACAAAGGACTGCTGTCTTGCTGTTGCCCTGCTGCCTTGCTGAACTCTTGTCTGGCTGTGAAAGTGCTCTCCAAGGGCTTGGATAGAGCTTGCCTCCTGTTCCTTGAAGTCTCAGGACCAAAAAGACTTCTTCCTTTCACTTGGACGCTCCGTGCGCCGAAGATTTCGACGCACAGCTTGTTTCGCGGCGAGAAAAACGCCGCACACCGACGCTGATCGACGCGACGCCCTCGGGACGATCGAGACTTCGACGCACAACCTCGCAAGGACAAAGCCGCTCGACTTTCCAGGAGAAATCGACGCGACGCCCACCGTGAGTGCGAAACTTTGACGCACGGCCTCGCAAGGACAACGCCGCCCGACTTCCAAGGAGAAATCGACGCGACGCCTGCCGTGAGACCAAACTTTAGACGCACGGCCTCGCAAGGACAACGCCGCCCGACTTCCAAGGAGAAATCGACGCGACGCCTACAGTGAGATCGAAACTTCGACGCGCAGCCCCGCAGAACGACGCGCAGCCGGAAAACAAGCAGGAGAATCCACGCACAGACCCGGGACATCTGGTAATCCCCGCGATCCACAAAAAGAGACTGTCTGCGCGCCGGAAAACGACGCCCGACTTCCCCGCGTGGAAAAGACCGACGCAAGTCTGTGTGTGCTGAGGAGAAATCGACGCACACACCCCTTTTTCCACGCACCTCTTCTCCTGTGGCCCTCTGAGGAGATTTTCCACCAGAAACCAGGTACTTTGTGCTTGAAAGACACTGTATTGCATTCTAAAGACTTAAGACACTTTATATCACTTCCCTATGATATTTCTACAATTTTCCATTGCGACTTTATTCTTTTTGACCTACAATTATCCTGATAAATATTATATATTTTTCTAAACACTGTGTGGTGTAGTTTTGTGGTGCTATATGGTGGTATTGTATGATTTATTGCACAAATACTTTACACATTGCCTTCTAAGTTAAGCCTGACTGCTCGTGCCAAGCTACCAGAGGGTGGGCACAGGATAATCTTGGATAGTGTGTGACTTACCCTGACTAGAGTGAGGGCTTTTGCTTGGACAGGAGGTAACCTGACTGCCAACCAAAAACCCCATTTCTAACACCTTCTATATAACTTTCATGCCAAACAATAATGAAAGCAAACAGAATCTATTTAAGAATTTGGAAGAGTAGATAGCATCTTAATTCGAAAGAATTAACTAGTGACGTGTATTCCCAAGCATTACTTCAGTAAACTGTAAATAATATGCAATGGCAACTCCAATGGATCCGGCTATTTGAAGTATTGAATGTGCATATTTATTGATCTGCAAGCTTGTGTGTCTGGTGGTGTAAATGGGTGAGTGGTTCTTTGTAAGATTTTGTCAATGATTGGATGGATGTGAGAGTATATCGGTAGATGGATGAAAGAATGGGTGAATAGATGAATCAGATAGTGCATGAATGTATGCAGACAGTTTAGAGCAATGTGCCAAAAATTCAAGGTGATGGATAGAATGCTTGATTTAATCGAGGATCAGGGGGTTGAAATAGGCTGCATCTAATTCCACCATTTTGAATGTACTACGCCTTCCTCCTAGACGGAGACCGGCCATATCCACAGCAATTCCAGTGACTGTCTCAACTCAATCAAAGCAAAACATTTGAATTGCTGAAATATCAACTGCAATATATGTAGTCCTGCAGTAAGGACATATCAAAGCAATCTACAATTATTCTGTTGGTGTTACCACTGACATGACATTGGCATTAAATATCACCGGTGCAAGTAAGTATGGCTTTTACAAAACCTTGATTCCTGTTACTGTCACAATCATTCGCCTGCATGTACTGTAGAAGCACGGAGGCAATGCAGCTTGGTAGTAGCTACTTAGGAGGATCGAACAGCTCTCTGCTTCTACTGCAGAGGGTTGTTTGCATCAAAGAGGAGGAAAGAGAACATGAAGTTTCCTCATCGGATAATGTTTCGCTACATTACTGGCATGGTGGCAGCATGGAGGGAACGAAGAGCTAGAGTTACTAGTCGAGTGCTGTGCCTCTATAGAAGCAATCCACCAGGAGTGTTGGACAGAAGATTGCTGCAAAGGCAAAGGGAGCTGTCCAGGGGCTGAAGATAGTCTGGTGTTCTGCTTCCTCATGTTGCTTGCTAGACCTTCTGACTCAACAACAACGGCCTGGCCTCAGCATAAAGGAGTGCAGAGAAGATGAATGCTGTTCACTGGGTGCTTTTCTGACATCTGTCTCATTAAAGCAGAGGGAGTCCAGAATCTCTTCAGGGTAGAACGTTCACTCTAGCTTGAAAAGATGCAATGCCATGAAAGGAAAGAGCATGAAAAACTCAGCTTTTAGGTGCTCTAGATGTTCAGGATGTGCCTGGTGGTAGCATCCAGGAGTCAAATTGGACGTGCACCCAATCAGCAGTATCATGGGAAATGTGAAGCTGAAAGTTGCTTACTCGGTGTCCAGCATGCATGGAAGAGTCACAGTGGCAGCCAATGTGCAGCATGGAGAGGTGCAGTGATGACAGTTGCTCCCCAGATGCTATGTGTGTTCAAAAGCAGCATGGCCGCATACATGTTGTGCAGTGTGAAGCTATGATGCTAGTACAGCAAGAGACCAGCCCAATAATGAAAAAAAAAAAACATGTAGCGAATGCTAAATAAATGCACAGTTTTATCTTATCATAATTTCAAGATGTTAGAAATGGGGTTTCTGGTTGGCATCCAAGCATGGCACAACTGACCACTCTAGACAGGGTGAATAAGTTACACATCAAAGATAACCTTTGCTCACCCACGGTAGCTTGGCACAGATCAGTCAGGATTAGTCCCACAGGTCATGTGTAAGGCGTTTCGCAACATACCCACAACAGTGACACAATAAATACACCACAAAAGAGACTTCAAACAATATTGTACAGAAATATAAAGTATATTGTGTAAAAACCGTAGACCACTACAACATAAATCAGTGTTTTCTTTGCCACTAGACAATTGTCACAAACATCACAGTGAGTGCAACAAGTAAACTACTGTAAGGCTGCAAAACCATGGAAGAAAACATTACTGTGCATGTTATGTAAAATCTCTCTGCCTTGGTCTTTTAGAGGACCAAAGTGACATAAATCATGTTTGCAACCAGTAATAGGCAGGGGAACACGTGCTGTGCACACCCCAAATTAGGTGGTTCTCTTTATCCTTGATAATGCAATAATTAATAGTGATTATAATACCAGCGAATAACCGTGGTATATATTATGCAGCAGAAGACACATAACACACTAAGGGGCTCATTATTAGTTTGGCGGTACAACTGCCTAGGCCTGGCGGTGCGGACTGGCGGTTATACAAATACAACACCGCTAACACTCCGCCGGCACCTCTAGCAAGAACCATCCACAATGCTCGTCAGGAAGCACAAACTGGCTGGCAGAGACCATGTTTGCATCAAACCTATTAAAAGGTTGCACGCTGCAAATATGACCATGGCGGTCCCACCACCAGGTCTCAGTAGGCAGAAACTGGCAGTTTAAAGGGAGACACTCACCTCCAGTAAAGCCGTACAAGTCTGGAGCTACCAAGGAACCACAACTAGACATCATCCTGCTGTTCCTGCTCATCCAAAGAAAACAAACTTAATGTCAAGGAGGATAACAACACCAGTAAGTACACATGCCTACCTGTAACAACTACCTTTACATACACCATGCAATGCTGGCAAACACATTATAGGAGGGATGCCATGTGCAGCACCTACACTCCACATACAACACACACTCACAAACACACATCTACACAGACATTTACAGATTCATGAGATGCACACTTCAGACAACACACACACACTGCACCACAAAACAAAACTTCTACACACAACCACGCAGCTCAGGCACAGGGACACTGAAGGCCACACAGCAGTCTCACACACACAGCTACAACAACCCATCTACTGCACATATACAAATACAATGCACATACTCACACACAACACAGGGCAGGGACTGACTACACATGCAGCACAGATAGCCATCAATGTGGCCTGGATCACGTACAACGCTACCATGAAACTACCATGCAAAGGGCACACACACCACACATATCAAAACACAAAGGAAGGACGATGCCATGCACAAAACACAGACTCAAAAAGAAACAAAATATGGCAAGGAACACCATCAGTAACATTTGGAATGGATGCATCAAGACTTTACATGGAAGGAGACTGCACTGGGACACATAACAAATACAATAGGGACCTCAAAACATGTGCACAGAAAATAGCCCTACATAGATCTCATGGACAAACCATACATAAACCAGTCGTCATGGAGACCAACACAATGGGGAAGGGCAAGTCTACAAAGCACAAACAATTCACATTCCATGGAGCATACCCCTACACCAATCACCTGCAAGGGACACACACAGAAATGGGCACATGCACACTCAATTGCAATGCTACATAACACCGCTCATCACACTCCATGTTTGCACTGACAAAACCCAAGGAGACACACATCAAATGTACACCAACAGCCATATCAGGGGCACTAGTCCAACACCCTACATTCCCACACAGCACAAAACAAACCTGAATACTTACTATGACAATCACTACAAAATTTCCTTACACCAACACAGTATAGACACACATGTATCCATCACAGAACACATATCCTCTCTTGGGAGACAACAGCACTTCACACAAACTCCCATACTTCACACCACATGGAGCAAAAAGCAGGCACAAAAACACACAACTACAGGCACACTACCAATGTCACTCAGGAACAACAGAAACCTAGAAAAGGAACTGCAGGACAAAGGTGTACCCAACAAACCAGCAACTGGTTGGGGTTATTAATAAAGATTCTCATAAAAGTTCGAGGCCTTAGCCAGTCGAAAAATGGTCCACTTCACGGCACTGTGATGTACCCAAACTTGACTCCTAACTGCACTGTAACCCTCACTGGAAAGGGCGTCATGGGAACATGCAAGCACCTCAGGGATTACCCATGGGTAAGGGGCTTTGGGTGTGGGCTTGGGAGGGGATCCTTCTTGGGAGGGGTGGGCTTCTTCTTGGCAGGGAGGGGTATGGGTACTTGCAGGGGAGGGAGGGGAGGGATGGCCTTGGCCAGGACTGTGGCCATTTTGGGTGTGACATGCAGGGAAGACAGGGGTACGGTCAAGACTTACAAGGGGAATGCAGTGTGCTACAGTAGCCAAGGTATAGAAATGTAAGTCATAACACATGTATGATGGACACCTACACATCACAAATTGCAGGGATGCACCTGCTGCCTCTAAATGATTAGCAATACCTGCCCCAGGGTACCACATGTTAATATGCACATCATCCCAGACACGTGGCAGGGGACAGTGACCCACTTCATCCTCACCTTTAGACTGCAACAATTGGGAGGAGTAACCTGTTTCTGAAAACTGAGAGCCACCAGAAGAACAAATGATTTATGTTGGATCACTAAACACACACACATTTGTCTTCCCTGCTGAGTTTTCCACAGTAGTATCTATGGTGCAAGTTCAAAAACGTAGAGCCCCCCAGTGGGAAACACATGGCTTGTCCTCTAATTCTACATAACACATTGCGCATCCCTCATGGTCAAGGGTAGTAGTCACTTCCTCACCAAAACACCTTATCAAAGGCTCTAGTTAGAAATGTCATTTTTACTCACTTCCTTGTGGCTGCTGTGTTGCCCTCAATCGCCCATCCAGCTCCAGGTAGGCCACCGCCAGAATGTGGGCCATTAGGGGAGGTCAGTGTGTGACTGGCACCCCGTCCACATTGGGAGAGTGGGCCTCCCTCATGTGATCTTCTGGGCCCAGCGTCTCAGGTCCTCCCACCTCTACAGTTAGTGGGAGCTAAGCTGATTGTGAATCCCCAGGGTCCACATGTTCTTGGATCCCCTTCTTCTGATGGGCGTTGACCTGCATGGATTCAAAAGACAAGACACAAAGGGCCATATGTACCAACACATTTCCCCATAGATACAGAATGGGTAAAACACTTTGCTACATCTGCCCCAAAATCATGTCAACAAGCCTGAAAAAAATAATAAAGGCAGAGTCACATACATGTCAGTGTGTCTAGCTAAAACATTCTGTATTGACCTTCCTTACCACCTGTGGTGCATTGCAATCATTGGACACAGGTCCTGTCCAATTGGCTGGCCCACACACCACCCAGCTCAGGCCCAGCACTGACTAGGCAGGTCAACTATGATATCTGTGAGATAAGGGTTGGCCACCTGAAAGAGAGCAGGAACACAGTTATACGCAACACACTAAGATTTGTAAAATACACAACCTTTATTGCACATAAACAACCAATATGTCTGATTAACAACCCAACACAAGTGAAATGCTGATGGATACTATAGGAGAAATACACAAATGGCTATAAGGTAATAAGGACCATTCCAGGAATGATATGGGAGATGTACCCTTGGTAATTGATTTACAACAAGTGAGAAGATTGATTTCGTTTTGCAAATTGTGTCTGGAGAGAAATAGGATGATACAGATTTGATTGTACTAAGTGGGGTCCCTATCAGTTTGTCCTGAAGAAGACCTGTGGAGGACCTTTTGAGTTTGGCCCAAGAGCGTAAAGGGGGCAAAATTTCGACGATGATGCTCCAGCCTGTTGGAGTTTACTGTGTGAATGGAGGACTAGATTGGCAATTTATTGCCTTGTAGAATTAAGGATTGGTTGAATATAGTAAAAGATCATCCAACAGGCTGTATATAGGTTTTTAATATTTGTTATATTAGATGGTGATGAGATTCACTGTAATTCTTTTTCTGTACATGAGCACTTGATCTTTGCACTTTTTCTGTCCTTCTATCTTTGTTTGGTGTGTTAGGGACTCCGTTTGATTTGTATGTAAGTGATTTTACTCCGTATATACATTAATAAAATACGTTTTTCTATTGTAATTGTACCCATTCTGTTTTATTGTATGATAACCCTTGTGTTAACAATGTGGTCTTCTATGGGCACATTGTAGTTTATTTAATGTGATTAACAACCACAGCACACAGTTCACACAGGCCACAACCAGCCTACTAACTCCACTATCACACTTGGCTCACACTGAAACTCACTTTTTAACTCACCAATCAATGCACACTGATAGCAACTACAGCCATCACAATCCATCACATTACATGATGTGATAAAGTCTACCCTGTCTAAAGTTCATTCATGTTACAGTATAGGGGAAACTGTGTCCATGGGGTACTTATCTACTTCTCTGGTGCACCATAGAGCTGTTCATTTAGGGGTAGAACCTAATCTATAAGGTTGTCCAGCTCCTCAGTGGTGAAAGCAGGAGCCCTATCACCTGTTAGATGTGGCATGACTGCTCCCAGACGTGGCTCACAGCAGCTCAGGTAGTGGAGGTCTTGTTTGCAGCAGTGTCAGGAGTCAAGTGAGGGAAACTGCAGGAGATGGCAGTCACATCCATCACGTACGTAACTGCCATCGCCGATGGTCACAGCTATTGGCCAAAGACCACCACTGGCAACAATTTTAGCCCATACTTTAGCCTATGTTTAACTCCATGATGACTTCCGCCTGAAGTCATGGGCGGTTCTCCAATGTCCAATAGAGTAGGTCAGGCAGCCACCATATTAGAGGTATGCAATGCCAGTTTTGGTAATTTCAGATGTGTCACAAATCTGATTTTGTCTTTCTGGAGAATCCTTGGTACTGGTCATGTCCTTTTATATTTGTTAACATATTTTGGTGTAGGCTCATGAAACCACAGTTTGAGTGGAAAGTTACATGCACATTTTGTTTTGGACCAGGTAGCTGAAGGAAATATATATGATGGAAAGCAAGGGAGAAAGGTGTCACTTATATGTGTTTGAAAGTGGTGATGTGGACTGTGGATCATGTACTCTGCTAATCAGATGCCATGTCACTGTTTGAAAATGACCAGCTTTTGTTTTCTTGCACATTGTATGACGGCTATACTCTCCTTTTGTCTCACTTAGTTATCCTAGGAGGGAATGGATCCAACAACCTCCTGTGTACCGTCCACTGGCAGATCTACAAGCCATGGAAGACAGGCACATCATACAGATATACCGCCTGGATAGGCAGACAATCATGGATCTTTGTCATCAGTTGGAGCCAGATCTCATGCCAGCTTATCAATCATCCAAATAGCATACAACCCACTGTTCCAGTCATGGCAGTGTTGTTCTTCCTGCCCATGGGGTCCTTCCAAAATACAGTGGCTCAATCTGTTGGAATGTCCCACCCTATGTTCAGTCTGGTCTTGAAGGATGCACTTTCTGCATTGTTGAAACACCTACACAGCTACATTTTCCTCCCTTAACGTGAGGGTTTGGCTAATGTAAAGCCAGACTTCTATGGTGTGGCACACATTCCACATGTGGTTGGAGCCACTGATGGTACGCATGTAGCCTTTTGCCTGCTGGGAGTTGTGGGCCTGCCAGTCCCTGTACTACCCACACAATACCCAGATGCTGTGCCTTCAGGTGGGTTACCTTCACATGTGAGATGCCAGACAGGGGTATTTGTACAGTTGGACACATGGGTGGTGCGTAGGGTGGCAAAAGGTGATCAGTGAGCATGCATGGCAATACATTTTGGTGACATTTTAATTGTTGTGACTTACCCGACTCCACTCCCCCATGCATTCCTGTCAAGCCCTCAGGATGCAAGATGGTGAAGACCTTTTCCTCCCATGATGTGAGCTGTAGGTAGAAAGTGGGGGACCACCGGCAGTCTTCAGGACGGCCAGCTGGTGCCTGGATGCCATAGAACGTACCTTGCCCCTGAGGTCATTTCACCTCTTCCTGATTTCATCCCTTGTGTGTGGGGTGGTGCCTACAGCATTCACCCTGTCGACAATCCTCTCCCACATTTTCATTGTCCTAGCAATAGTAGTCTGCTTGACTTGGGCTTCATATAATTGTGTTCTACTCTAATCATTTCATCCACCATGACTCTCAAATCATCATCAGTGTGATGGGGATTTTTCTTTTGTGACATGGTGAAGGGTGCTGTGTGCCAAACAGGTGATACCGAGTAATTACAGTAACGATGTGCAAATAGGGGTGATGTGTATTTTGAGGGTGTGTGCTATGTGAATGTGTGAGTTGGTGGGGTACCTAATCTATGTTGTCTTCTGATGGAAAATCTTGCTCTGGCCTCGGTATTTTGCGTGGGGTAGCAAAGTATTGTGATTTGTGAAGGGGTGTGTGTTATAGTATTGTTTGTGGGTGTGTCAAGTGTGTGAATGTGTGCCAGCGGTGTGGATTTTGAATCCATCCAATGTGGTGTTGAGCTTTACTGTGGTGACCGCAGACCACCGTGGTTCAGACCACCATTGTGATTTTCAACTTGTAATACTAATGGTGGTGGGTTGACAGGCTGGTGATGACAGTGGTTGGACCACTGGTTTCCCGCCCTCCAGAGTCCTGGTGGTGTCATTTTTTTGGCTTGGTTTTGGTGGTCCTGTCCGTATGACCGCCAAATTGGTGGCCGCCACGATGGCGGTCTGCCAGTCCATCCGCTCAACTTGTAATGAGGCCCTAGGTGTTACCCTGAATACATAGCCTCAATGGCATCTATCCGGCATACTTGTTTGGTAATGCAGCGGGTTCAGAGGTCCCCAAAACACATGGATCCCCATAGACAATTAGAGGGCACAGACACCACCTGCGCTTCTACTACAGTAATTACGGTAGGTCTTATGGGCCTCCGGGAAAAGAATAAAGCCTCTTCTAGTGTGGTCCACATGACCACTCCGCGCCTACTTATTGGGTTAAGTTAAGTGCAGAAATGTTGGAATCCTGGCAATGCTTCCTTAGGTGGTTGAGAGCCTCAATTGGGGTGTGGATGTAAGATTGGGGAAACTCCCCCGGGGTGAACCCACACCTTTATTCGGGTCTGTGGTCCTCCATGGTTTGAAGTTTCTCCTGACAATGCCCCTGGTAAGGAGGGGGAACAGGGTACCCAGCCTGTATTTCATGGAAGGTACATGGTGCCTCCCGCAATCTTTCCAGGTGGTGACACGCCCACTCAGGTGAATTGCAGTATCCCTTATGGTTCCCTGTGGGCACAAGATGCTTCCCGAAGTCTCTCCTGGTGGTGCCGGGCCTGCTGGGGTTGAGGGCAGTCTCTTTGCTTCCACTGGGCCCGCTCACCCTCGGTAACTTGTAGAGAGAGCTCGAGCCAGATACTGGGAACTCCGTGAAGTGTTGCCATGGGCGTCAGCGGGCCTAGGTAGTAGGGCCCATGGCATCCGAATTCTGACTTCTATTGGGGGGGGTCACAGCAGTGCATTTGTGTTGCGGGAAGTCTCCTAGCGGCCTTGGAAACTCATTGGTAGAGGAATGCAGCATGCACTATCCTGTGCAGCCCAAAGCCGGCAAAGAGGGAGACTGTTGATTCTTGATAGGTACCCTCTCTGTCACCCCAGGAAGCATCCACTCTGCTTGTATGATAATCAGAAACTGTGGATCAGTCTGTTGCTGATCAGGACATGGTCTTCCCTGGGATCAGGTGCATCCAAGCACTGGACGCACATGCTGCTTTTATGGTGAGAGAGGTAAAGCACCCAGCATGCACCAAGAGAGCATAAAGTGCTTACCAAAGGCAGGATTACAGAATCAAGGCACTCACCTGGCACTTGTGATTACATTGATTAGGAGCAACAACCAATGCTCACCCTGTGCTGAGCCCCTGGAGGAACTCTTGGGGGAACACAAGCCAGGCAGCAGTGGCAGGGAGCTCAGCACAATAAAGACTGTATTAGAAGTTCCTCCTGGCAGTCTAGCAGTGCCTAGGTAGTCCAAAGTCAGGGAATAGGCTGGCAGCAGGGTAACATCAGAAAAGCAATTCAGGGAGTCCTTTAGATTACCCAGCAGCAGCAGGTAGCAAGGCAACCACAGAAGAGCAGTCCAGATGAGTCCTTTTGTACAGTACAGCAGTCCTTTCAACAGCGGTCCAGTCCCAGTCCCAGTCCCAAAATTGCTCTAAAAATAATGGGGAAAGAGCCTCTGTACTTAAACTGCAGGTGCCCAGGTTCTAGAAGGTGAGAGAAGGTTTCAACCAGATCTGGACAGATCCAAGAATTTCCCTTCTCCCCTACTCTTGCTCCAGACATCAGTAGAGGATAAACAAGCCCTTTGTGTGAGGGCAGGACACAGACTATACAAGTGTAAAGTGTGCCCCGCTTCCCTCTCTGCCTGCCCAGGAAGACCATCAGTATGCAGATGAATGCAGATGTAACCCTGTCACACCTAACCCTCCCTGATGGATGGATGTCTGGAGACTATGCACAAAGTGTAGCTGTCACTCTGCCCTAGATGTGAATTGGAGTCAGACTGCAAAGCAGAGAGAAATGGCCACTTTCTAAAAGTGGCATTTATAAAACAGTAGTGTAAAGTCCACCTACAAGACTAAGCAGGATTTCTCACTTCCATTCCAAACATACCAAACATACCCACGCTACTCCTCACAGAACAGAAATTACCACTTAGACATATGTAAGGGGATTTTCAATGTAAACCTATGAGAGCAGCACTCACAGTAGTGAAAAATGAACTAAACTGTTTGTCACTGCTAGGACATGTAACACATTAAAAATATATGTCCTATTCTTTACATACACAATACTCTGCCCATAGGGCTATCTAGGGCCTTCCTTAGGGGTAACATATGTGTAGTAAAAAGGGAGCTTGGGCCTTGGCAAGTAGTTTGACTTGTAAAGCCAGTGTGGCAGTGAAATGCACACACAGGCCATACAGTGGCAGGCCTGAGACAAGTTTGAACAGCTACTTCTGTGGGTGGCCCAATCTGATCTGCAGGCCCACCAGCAGTATTTAATTTACAGGTCCTGGGTATATGGCACACCACTTTACAAAGGACATACAGATTAACCAATTTGGCCAGTGGAAGCCAAGTATACCAAGTTTTAGGGGAGAGAGACCATGCATTTTAACACTTATTGGGAGTCGTAAAGTGCCCAGAGGCCTAAAGCCAAGAAAAAGAGAGTCGGAAAAATAGGAGAAGAAAGGAACAAATGTTTGGGGATCACCCCTTAAGAAGGGACGTTTCCAACATAAGAGAACTGCAGAAACGTATACAACAGCAAAATGGCGTGGGCTGATCAAATAAGTGACAGGGTACATAAAGCCGATGCCTGAGTGGAGGGGGTCACCCAAACAAACCATATAGGGCCACATGTACAAAGATCCGGTATTGCCACTCGCAAACTGCAAGTCTTAGCGACTCGCAATTTGTGAGTCGCAATACCTGATGTATAACAGTGTACTTTACACTGTTTGCGATTCCCAAAGGGGTTGCAAATAACGTACCTCATGAATATTCATGGAGTAGGTGGCAATTTGAGACCCCATTGGGAGTGGTTGCCCTCAAAGGGATGGTGGCCTGCTGGAGACAGCAGACCACCATGTCTGTGACTGCTTTCAAATAAAGCAGTTATTTTTTAAAATGCAGGCCATTTTCCTTAAAGGAAAACGAGATGCATTTCAAAATCAAAAATTAAAAGTTTTCTTTTCATTTTTTCAGAGCAGGCAGAGGTCCATGGGACCACTGCCTGCTCTGAAAAAATATTTTTGCTGCCATTCCCATAGGGGAAGGGGTCCCACGGGGACCCCTTCCTGTTTGCGAATGGGTTAGCACCAGTTTAAAACTGGTGCTAACTATGATTGTTTTGCGACCGTATTTGCGGTCTCAAAACAATCATACTTACCATTTGGATTCGGTATTAGGAAGGGATGCCCTCAACACGCCCCTTCCTAATAACGAATCGCAAAACCCAAACTGCGATTCGGTAACAAGTTACCAAATCGCAGTTTGGGCTTTGAACATCCCCCCCAAAAAAATTCACTGCGAAAATGGCCTGATCTGCCATTTGCGACTTGAAAAATGCTTCATATATCTGGTCCTTAGTGAAGACAGCTAACCCAAACCCTCTGCCTCCATGTAGGTGTACTTTAACCCTTTGGGTGCCCAGGACGAGGTGGTTATGTCCGCTGCCGTGGCACTGAGGCACCAGGGACGTAACCACCTTGCCCTGCTATGGGCCCTCAGGGGGAGTGCTAGCGCTCCCCGGAGGGCCTGGCACCCCCCTACCCTGGGCAGGGATGGAAGGGGAATCACTTCCCCTTCCAAACCTCCCCCCCTGACTCCCCTGTGGGGTCTGATGGCGTATCCATGGGACACGTTACCCTCTGTGAATGGCAGCGAAAATATTTTTTCAGAGCAGGCAGTGGTCCCATGGATCACTGCCTGCTCTGAAAAAATGAAAAGAAAACTTTTCATTTTTGATTTTTGAAATGCATCTCGTTTTCCTTTAAAGAAAACGGGCTGCATTAAAAAAAAAAAAAAAACTGCTTTATTTAAAAGTAGTCACAGACATGGTGGTCTGCTGTTTCAGGAGGCCACCATCCTGTAAGGGCGGCCATTCCCAAAAGGGTCGCAAATTGCGACCTACCTCATGAATATTCATGAGGTAGGTCATTTGCGACCCCATTGGGAATTGCAAACAGTGTAAAGTACATTGCTGTACATCCGGTTTTGCAACTCGCAAATTGCGAGTCACTAAAACCCACAGTTTGCGAGTCACAAAACCTGATCTTTGTATATGTTGCCCTTGATCAGTAAATCAACCCCTTCTTAGGCAATGTAGCTTCAGTGCTTGCTTTTTTGTGTTGAGGAGTATTTATTTGCTTAGTAATAGGAAATAGCAATCATTCAGAGTGTGGAGGCTCATGTTAGTCCCTGTTCATCCTTTTGTTCATTATTTTGGGGTACAGAATGAAACCCAATGCACACTGCCTTTCTGCTCAAGTGTCAGAAGAAAAGAAAAACGTTCAGTGGAGGAATGAGGGATGATGGGAGATTCGATAGACGGCACTCCAAGGCTAATCACGCATGTGAGTGTTATGTCTTTTAATCGCTGGGATTTATTCATTTGAGTCATTTGTCGTCATAGGAAACAAGTTGACTCATGACACCTCATGGAGGTTAAGTTGGAAGAATTCTATGATTAACCCCTTTGCTGCCAGGCCTTTTCCACCTGAGGTGCCAAGCCTTTTTTTGGCTGTTTGGGGCAGTTCGCTTTTAGGCCCTCATAATGTTTTGTCCACATTAGCAACCCACGCCAAATTTGAGTCCTTTTTTCCCAACATCCTTGGGATTCTAGAGGTACCCAGACTTTGTGGGTTCCCCTGAAGGAGACCAAGAAATTAGCAAAAATACATCAAACATTTATTTTTATTTTTAAATGGGAAAAAAAGGCTTCAGAAGAAGGCTTGTGATGTTTCCCCTGAAAATGGCATCAACAAAGGGTTTGCGGTGCTAAAATCACCATCTTACCAGCTTTCAGGAACAGGCAGACTTGAATCAGAAAACCACATTTCTCAACAGAATTTGGGCATTTTACTGGGACATACCTAATTTTTACTATTTTTTGTGCTTTCAGCCTCCTTCCAGTTATTGAAATGGATGTGATACCAATGCTGGATTCCAGAAAGCGAAACATTTCTAAAAAGTAGACACAATTCTGAATTCAGCAAGAGGTCATTTGTGTAGATACTACAAGGTTTACCTACAGAAAATAACAGCTGAAATAAAAAATATTGAAATTGAAGTGAAAAAAACAGCAATTTTTCTCCATGTTTTACTCTGTAACTTTCTCCTGCAATGTCAGATTTTTTAAAGCAATATACTGTTACGTCTGCTGGACTCTTCTGGTTGTGGGGATTTAGAGGGATTGTAAGTTCATGAAGAACCCTATGTACCCAGAGCCAATAAATGAGCTGCATCTTGCAATGGATTTTAATCCTGTACCATGTATACAGCAATTCATTTGCTGAAATATAAAGAGTGAAAAATAGGTATCAGGAGAACCTTTGTATTTCCAAAGTGGGCACAAGATAAGGTGTTGAGAAGCAGTGGTTATTTGCACGTCTCTGAATTCTGGGGTGCCCATACTAGCATGTATGTGAATCACAGGGCATTTCTCAAATAGATGTCTTTTTTACACACTGTCTTACATTTGGAAGGAAATAATGTAGAGAAAGACAAGGGGCAATTACACTTGTTTTGCTATTCTGTATTCCCCCAAGTCTCCTGATAGAACGGTACCTCACTTGCGTGGGTAGGCCTAATGCTCGCAACAGGAAACGCAACATGGACACATCACATTTTTCATTTAAATCTGACATGTCCCTAGCTGTAGATTTTGGCCTCTAGCTCAGCCCGCACCTAGGGAAACCTATCAAACCTGTACATTTTTTAAAACTAGACATCCAGGGAAATCCCGGATCGGCAGACTTGTGGGGCTCTCACCAGGTTCTGTTACCCAGAATCCTTTGCAAACTTCCAAATTTGGGCCAAAAACATTTTTTCCTCACATTTTAGTGACAGAAAATTCTGGAATCTGAGAGGAGTCACATATTTCCTTACACCCAGCATTCCCCCAAGTCTCCCGATAAAAATGGTACCTCACTTGTGTGGGTAGGCCTAGTGCCCGCGAAAGGAAATGCCCCAAAACACTATCTGGAGACATCAAAATTATCAAATACAAAACTACCTGTTTTTGCGGGGTGGGGGACCTGTGTTTTTGGTCCTGGGGTCAGCAGCCATACAGGGAAACCTACCAAACCCAGACATTTCTGAAAACTAGACACCCAAGGGAGTCCAGGGAGGTGTAACTTGCATGGATCCCCCAGTGTTTTCTTTCTCAGAATCCTCAGCAAAACTAAAACTTAGCTAAAAAAATCACATTTTCCCCACATTTCCGTGGCATCACCACACCGGGACAAATTTCATACCACCCAATGTTCCCCTCAGTCTCCCGGTAAAAATTATACCTTACTTGGGTAGGTGGGCCAATTGCCTGTGACAGGAAAGAGCCAAAAATATGTCAAACTTGAGGGGGAACCAAAGCGGGTCCAAAGGGCAGTTTGAAAAAAAATACATTTTTAGACTGACAAGTGGGGCAGAATTTTTATCGGTATAGATGAGACAATGCTCGGTGGTAGGAATTTTGTGGATTCCTGCAGATTCTGGAAGGTTCCATCACAAAAATGTGGGAAAAATGTGTGATTTCAAGCAAAGTTGGAGGTTTGCAGGGCACTGCAGGTAAGAAAATGGTGCGAGGTGCATGTGAAGCACACCACCCTGGACTCACCCAGATGTTTCGTTTTCAGATGTGTCTAGGTCTTGTGGATTTTTCTACAAGGCGGAGTCTCAAAGTCCAAAAAGTGCATCCCTCACCATTCCAAATGGGATGATTTTGAGAGTTAGCCAAGCTCTCATGGCCTAAATGTAAAACCAAAACCCAAAATAATCAAATGACCGCTTGCTTGCCATGGGATAAGATGTTTTAGTGTGCGGGGGGAGAGCTGAAAGACTGTTATCCCTTTCAGTTGGGGTGGCGGCTTAACCATTTGGTTGGTAGCCACCACCACACTAGTTTTTTTTTATTTATTCCCAGGCATCTAGTAGACTTTCTGCCCCCGGGGTGTGGATCAGTGGCAATTGCCCCATCTGCCCACTGGTGGGCAGAATAACTTTTGCCCCATTTATTTGGGGGGGGGGGGGTATGGCCATACCCCCACCCACTTATTTTGAAAAAAAAATCTTCCCTAGTCTCTGGTGGGCTTTCTGCCCCTTTTGGGGGCAGATGGGCCTTCCAAAAATAGGCCGATATGGCCAACAGTAATGTGACCCCAATTGGGAGAGACCCTTGCCCAAGGGGTTGCCCCTCCAACAAAACACACAAATGCACACACACCAAACCCTGGTGCCTAAGTGGTTTCTGCCCCACCCCCAGGGGCAGATCAGCCTATTAAAAATAGCTGATCCGCCCCCCAAGAGGAGTGGAAATGGCCTAAAATAACCCCCCCAGGGGAGCGACCCTTGCCTAAGGGGTTGCTTCCCTTGCATGAAATTGACGCAAAAAAGAAATCTCTGGTGTCTAGTGGTTTCTGCCCCCTTTGGGGCAGATTGGCCTAATACAAATAGGCCGATCTGCCCCCAAGGGGGGCAGAAATGGCCGAAATACAATTTGCCCCTCAAGGGACTGACCCTTGCCTAAGGAGTCGCTCCCCATATATAAAAAAAAATAAAGTAAACAAAAAAATATATATATCCCTGGTGTCTAGGTGTTTGTGCTCCCCGGGGGCATATCGGCCTAATTATAATAGGCCAATCTGCCCCAAAGGAGGTCAGAAATCACCTAAAAATATTGTGCTCCCCTGGGGAGCGGCTCTTTTCCAAGGGGCCGTTCCCCTCATTCAATATATATATTTTTTTTTAATTCCCTGGTGTCTAGTGGTTTCTGCCCCCCATGGGGCATATTGGCCTAATAAAAATAGGCTTATCTGCCCCCAAGAGGGGCAGAAGTTGGCTGAAAGTAATTTTGCCCCCCGAGGAGTGACCTTGCCCAAGTGGCCGCTCCCATTATTCAATTACACAAAAAAACTCACTGGTGTCTAGTAGACATTTCTGCTGCCCGATCGCATCGTGATCGGGCAGCAGAAATGCTGAGAGATATATGAAAGGAGAGGAAAGGCCTTTCCTCTCTTTTCATGCCTCTGTCGCCACTTCCACATGATTGGAGGAGAAATGCTTTTGCATTTCTCCTCTGATTTTCCAGCACGGAGGGGGAGGCCTCTGATGATGTCATCAGACGCCACGGCGATCAGGGGGGCGCTGACATTAGGCTCATCGGGGAGCGCTAGCGCTCCCCTCATGAGCCATTCCAAGGATGTAACGGTTACGTCCTTGTCGCCTCGGCGCCACAGCCAAGGACGTAACCATTACGTCCTAGGCTGCGAAGGGGTTAAGAAGCCATTATTCTTGATCTGCTTCCTTTGTTTCTGATGACATATCTGAAAACTTAGGATCTGGAATCACTTTATTCATCAGTGTTCGTTTTAATATATGTAAGTGTGATGCTTTCTTAATGTTTCAAAAATGATTCACAAAAGCATCTCATTACATACATGTTGTCAAGGCGGTATGAATTACTTTTAATGCAACATTAAGTCAGCAGAAATTGTAGGATTGGTTTAAAATGATGTTACACTAAGGCATACTTTTATAAGATATGCACTGTGTAGGAACTCAGCTAAAACCTTTCTTGAACTATTCCTTAATGCACATGTTTTTCAATTAAAAGATTACGTGGACTGAAATTAATGTTGTAGCCATGTTTAACAGCCTATGTGCTAGTTGCAATTCCTTTTTTTTTTATTACATTTAGCTGCTCAGATTTATTAAAATGTTGTGTCGGGTGCCTTCGTAAGGTGGGGCCAGCATTCTCCACCTTAACAAGTGGAGGTGGACAGGTGGTGCGATTCTAGGTGTGCACGTCAGTTTGGCTGGCCAACTGAGGTTGGCTAAACTGACATGCGCACTAAGAAATTTCCACCAGGCAGTGTTGCACAGCTGGGTGGAGATAAAGCAATTTTGTATAGCTATTTTAGCCATGTTTTAGGCACGTTGGTTTTAAGCTAACTAGGCCTGCCGCTGTGCACTTTAACCCTGTAACAAATTATTCAGCATTGCTATATTTTTTTAACAATAGCAAGATTTGCAGGGCGTTTTTATTTTCTTTATCTCATTGTACTTTCACCTAGGAAAGCATTGTGTCCTTAGTAGAGCATTTATTTCACTTTGTGCTTTCTCAAAAGCTACAGTCAGATTGGGTGGCAGAGAAACGTGGTATGCTGTGTCTCCAACATTCACAGAAAACACACACTCATGCGTGGGGACTATTTCTTAGAATGTCAGCTGTTTTATTATAAAACACCTCCATGTCCCAGACACGGTAGAGGGAGATTCCAGCCAGATGACCATGACTGAATGCTGATTGCTTTGCTGCAGCTACTTGCCTAGATGGCCGGACCCCTGATCCATATGGGGATAGTGTCTCTCCAGACTACTCTTCCTCCAGGTATGAGGGATGGTGTACCCCCATGGGGAAAACCCAAAGGACAGATTAGGCTTATTACACTGTGCTCAGAAATAGTGTAGGTAGGGAGAAACATATGCAGTACTCCTAGTGACAGTATGGTATTCTTGTGTTTTACTCTGTTAGTAACCTGTTTGCTTTTATTGTGTTCCATCATTCTCATTATTGTAATACACGCCTTTTTATCTAAGATGCAGTTACTTCAATAAATCCTTATTGAATTATAGTCTGTCTGTTGTCTTTACCTGCATGAGACTTTTTTGGTAACTGAGAGAAAGGGATGTGATCGGATCGACCAGATGTCCCTGAGGTGTCATCCTATTATGTGCCCGCTTGCCACAATCATCTCGGACAGAGATGAGGTGCTGCTGGTTAGCCAGAACACCCGGATTCAGCCGACTGAAGACATGTGGTGCGGAATTCTACTAGGTAGCCACAATCCATGTGATCCTGTTTCCCAAATCCAGTAGCCTCATTAGCAAAATGAGAACCTACACGACATGGCACCACCAACATTTGGTCAGGTACTTATATTCGGATCCTCCCAAGTATCTCAGTCTCATTTTAAGGCTAAAGACACCTCAGCACTATATATGGAGACATCCGTGGTATTGAGCATGTCTTCCTCAGCTATATAGGTAGTACCTATCTTAAGCTGTAGGTTGTTCAAGCTTGAACCTTAAAAGCAACAATCCCCACTTGCTGGCCTCATCTCTGAACATACACCTACCATTAAAATGGCGAATCCACTATGGGTAGCAATTGCAGTAAATATGCAACTACCCCTTACTGTACATTTATTGGCAAATCGCCTAACGACCCATGGGGTCCAGTTACACTTGTTTTTAAGGCTCATCCAGATTATAGAACAGACATTTTTTATTCTTGAGTTACTTTTCCAGCAGTATATGGGAACACAAATCCATTTCACCACTATACACCTGCAAACATACCTGCACAATACAGAGCTTCTGTATATTTAAAAATACCTTCATCTTATCAAGACCATAACAATTGGCTTGATGGCGCCCTACCACATACAATATTACATGTTAGATTAGGTCCTCTGAGCAATGATGGCCCGACCTGGCCTTTATTGGCCACATATACATGACACCCTGAAGCCGCAACCTTAGCGGTAGCCGAGGTTCACTGCCTACATATAGAGCTCACAACAATATACAGAATATCAGTACAGTTTGTTATGCGAACATTAAACACTAACCCAGCACGTTCTGCCCCAGTGCAACAACACGAAGCCACACCAGTCATTGACGCTGCTGCTGTACATTCGATCATGGGTAAAGTACCCATAAAACGGGAGGAAAATACGTTTTGGTTAGCTCAAAAAATAAGTGCACTGGGAGCATTTTTCTGCATACAGGGTCTCAGGACAAACATAGAATTCTCACTGTATGCTTGCCATTCAGGATGGTTCCCACAGTTCCAATTCATGTGGCACAGTATTCGAACAAACCATTACAATGTGTGTGCGCTTGGCACTGACACCAGATAGTGCATACAACTATATTCTAGTCGCTGGTGACTCATGCTCCATATTTCTGTGGGTTTGGCCACAACGCTCGGTTAACGCTAGAACTGTTATTAAAGATTTGCGAGTCTTGATCGGTACATATGCTGTTGCGGCCTTCCATTTGGACTGGGGCCCTGCTTTTGCCTCAAGGGCTTACAGGGACTCCAAGGCTTTCTTAGGGGTCCAACTGCATTACTCGTGTCCATTTCATCCAGAGGGAAATAGTGTCATGGAGCAACGAAACTGATATTTAAAGCAATCTTTAACAGCTAGAGTATTAGGAACAGGTCGTAGCTGGCTTACACACCTATATGGAGTCCACAGAGCACTTAACAATCTGCCTAGAAGGTCCCTGGGGGGGGGCATTCATCATACAGATGCTTTTTGGAACTCAAATGTATGGTCCAGATCTTGATGGTCCAGGCGTGGAGGCGGCAGAAACACCCTATGACAGAAATGAACGTGTCACTGTCTTGCAGGACTTACAATAGTTCTATGATGACAACGCATCTGCCAATGTTGCCTCCCTTGGAATCAGGGATACACCAGTAACATCCACCGGCTGGATTCCTAAACTTAGGGATCTAGTGTGTGAAAAGATTGCTATGAAAAAGGAACTAGGTCCTTCTTACTGTGCACGGGTTCCAGTCCAGGGAATACATGGTACCAGAACTGTGATTTTGCCTGGCTCTAAAGAGAATCGCTTTGTCTCCATTGACAATGTCAAATTACACCATGTGGCGGATCCTGCACAGCAGACCTAGAGGACTACTGAGTAGTGCCTGAATCCCTCCCACTACAGACCAGGATGTTCCCCTACAAGTCTTCAACAGCAATGCTGATACCGCTCTGAGCTTGGGGAGGGTAGAAAATGACCTCTTACTGATTCCACTGACAACCACTTCCACATTCATTTCTGCTAATAGGGAGCAATGCTCTACAAATTCTACACAAATGGATGTAGTAACTTACTAACTATCACCAAGGGAATCTTTAGCGGCTTCACTTCTTCAAAATACACCCCCAGCAGTTATTTGTACAGATGATGGTTACTTCGCCGATGCAGACAACTTTTCTTCAGACTCATCTGCCTCTACTGCAACAGAACTTTCAAGACTATGTAAGCTGATGCATTGGCTTAAAATTAACTATTTCATTCGTCCATGGATTTATCTATGGGTCTTATTGACTGTACTCGCTTTCTCCTTTGGATTGGGTTTGTTATAGTTTTCTTTCTTCTGATGCAGGGTCATTTTCTTCCTGAACGCTCTACAGTTGAACTGGTGGATGACGTTGTAAAACATAACATTTTTAATCACACAAAATTCGCAGAGACTTGTCCCTAGTGAACATTACAGCCATACCAATTCCTGATGGGATTGTTTGGGACAAATTATTTTTTTATATATATGGGCCTACTAAGGTCATTCAAATACCATATGTATTTCAACTTTCTATGACAGATATGATCACACCCTGAGTGTTTTCTGATGATTGGGATGGGAAAACTTTTGATGCTATGATGTCTGATCTAAAGTATTAGACATTATTTGAAAATGAAGATGTGTACCAGTTCAGAGGGAATTATGGAGCTATGTTCTGTTATAATTACTATGGACATTATTTCATTCACAGAGCAAGACCCACAAAGACTATTTTTAAATATACACATTGGGAACACTGCCCACCTCCACCAGTGGGCAGTTCTAAAACATGTACTGAGAAATGTGCATATTTTTCTGGGCAAAATGTCAAAAATGCTGAGTCATATTATTTTAAATTGCCAGAAATTGAACACCAACATGTTTTATTGACAGATAAAAAATTGATTTACTCTGATTCATTTGTTTCCTGATTGGCTATAGAAGGCTATGAGTATTGGTTGAATTCAATTGACTTAAAAAGTGTGTGGGGAACAAAAAATTGGCAAATAAGAGAAGAGAAGCTTGATTCCTGTTCAAATGCTATTTTAACTGAAACAGTAAAACAAACAAGGTGTTTAGGCATAGTAAACATTAAAGAACTGAATGTGCTAAATTTTATACATGGCAGAAGTATATAAATGTGTCAGAAGATCAGCTCAATGAATGGGTCCAGAATGGTACATTTATTGCATCATTTTCGCATCCTGGTGGGTGGTTATTGTGGCCTGTAGACACCAATGGGTGCCATACTCATTTTGTTAACTACTCGAGGTTTTAGAATTAATAGGCCCGATCCTCGCTATGTGTCCTCAGAACACTCGGGCATAGTGACCACATATAGGTGGTCATTCTGACCCTGGCGGTCTTTGACCGCCAGGGCGGAGGACCGCGGGAGCACCGCCGACAGGCCGGCGGTGCTCCAATGGGGATTCCGACCGCGGCGGTAAAGCCGCGGTCGGACCGGCACCACTGGCGGGGTCCCGCCAGTGTACCGCGGCCCCATTGAATCCTCCGCGGCGGCGCAGCTTGCTGCACCGCCGCGGGGATTCCGACCCCCCCTACCGCCATCCAGATCCCGGCGGTCGGACCGCCGAGATCCGGATGGCGGTAGGGGGGGTCGCGGGGCCCCTGGGGGCCCCTGCAGTGCCCATGCCACTGGCATGGGCATTGCAGGGGCCCCCGTAAGAGGGCCCCTACATGTATTTCACTGTCTGCTGCGCAGACAGTGAAATACGCGACGGGTGCAACTGCACCCGTCGCACAGCTTCCACTCCACCGGCTCGATTCCGAGCCGGCTTCATCGTGGAAGCCTCTTTCCCGCTGGGCTGGCTGGCGGTCTGAAGGCGGCCGCCCGCCAGCCCAGCGGGAAAGTCAGAATTACCACCGCGGTCTTTCGACCGCGGAACGGTAACCTGACGGCGGGACTTTGGCGGGCGGCCTCCGCCGCCCGCCAAGGTCAGAATGAGGGCCATAGTGTAGTGAAACTATGCCAGCAATGGATGAAGGTCTCCTCACTAGATGCTGTCAAAGAACATCTAAGCCTCCTATCCAATAACACAGATTTATAGGATTTACTGTTCGGCCCCAGAAGACAACACAGAAAACGTTTCTTATGTGCTGCATATAATTAAATATGGAAGCTTTGCCAACAAGAGGTGGCTGCCCGATTAAGGGAAATAGATCAGGAAAACTTACAGAAAGCATTAGCCGTAGATTATGCAATTAATACCTTGTCTGATCGAATATACACCTTAAATAATATTGTATCCTCTGCAATAGATATAGTACAGAGTGATGTAGAATTTTTGCACATGGACAAAGTCAGCTAAGATCCATTATGCAGTTAGGTTGGATACTACAAACATTTAAAGCAGGTCTCGTTCCCTGGCAACATGTGAGCACAATGGAGATTTTTTCCACCTTTAGTTTAACAAGACAACAACAGATAATGGCTAAGAAAGAAACAACATATCTCATGTTGAACAGTGAAAAATTATAAAAGTTGCCTTTTACTGTGGCTGAAATACCATCTGCTGAATGGCTAATACATGGGGTTATAAATCTGCCCATTTCAATGCAACTTACACCCTGTTTGAAACACATTCCAGTGAGCAGATATGAAAGGCTGGGAGATAGTTACATATACAAAGTGTGGGAGCATCCTTTCTCGTACAAATATTTCAATGGCATGAAAGAGGACTTTCTTAGCGGTGGTCAATGCAAGACTTCTGTGAGCCATTCTATGGTTTATAAACAGCTGTCCTTGCACTGGGCATGTAATGCCTCCGC
Source organism: Pleurodeles waltl (assembly GCF_031143425.1). NCBI lineage: Eukaryota > Metazoa > Chordata > Amphibia > Caudata > Salamandridae > Pleurodeles > Pleurodeles waltl. The sequence goes on from NC_090446.1 coordinate 825,111,589, forward strand.
AGCAAATTTAGCTTGTTCTCTGAAGGGAGTCCCAGTCCCCTTGATTAGACCTGCGTTCCAGATGCTCTCCAATGGCAGCTACGGGCTCCTTAACAGTAAGAACTGTTGTGGGATGCGAACAACAGCTTACGTTGTTTTGCTCTCCCAAATTGTTACGTGCTGCATGAAATGTCCTTTTTCCCCCTACACAGTTTCAAGGAGTAGCAGACAGATGGCCTCATATTGCTACTTCTGATGTGAATTTTGACAAGTTGAGCAGACTAAAGGCTTTATTGTTTCAAAAACATGTGGCGCTTACATCTGCACACGAGACCTATGCACTTCAGGCTGCGAGGTCATTGGCAGAGATTCAGTCCCTTTTAACTACAAACTTTCCGAGACACTTTGGTGAGCTTGTGGGATGAATATTTAATACGTCAAGTACCACTGGCATCGCCCACTTTTTTAAAGCTGTTGGTTCTGGCTTTGTTCAAACCTTCTCCTCTATGTTCGGTTTAATACCATCAGCCATACATTCTATAATTTTGAGTGTTTTCAGGGGATTTCTGATCACTTTGGTTATAATAGGTGCATTTCGATGTTGCTGTGTTTTCTGCGCAACAGTTGTCCCATCACAGCAATGAGTACTGAAAACGCTACGGCTAGCAGAACTGTGTCATGAACGCATGATGCAGTATTTAAGAGCACCATTCCTGCAACAACTGGAGTGTGACTGGTCTTTGTCTTTCCGACCTGTTTTGGATTGTGTGCAGCCCATGTTTCGATGCATCTGGTGTCTATTTGAATGCGCACTGGAAATATGACGTTCTTCTCAGTGCTTACTGTCATTGGACACTGATCTGTTGATGTTCTTGATGAGAGCTCATTATTAGACATGTGCGTTGAGAGTGGATTTGCTACAGGAAGCCGTTTATGAGTTACCTTAATTCTATGGAGGGCATGACACAGAATGCTGCTGTCTCAGCTGGAGCTCAGGCTTGGGAACACAAGTGCTCTGTGGTTTTCCTTGGATATGATCTGGATATTTTACCACCTGCTGAAATAGAATGTCTCCTGGCTTCAATTGTCCCGGATGTAATTGGCGATTTCCAAAGTGACACTGACTCTTGGATTCAGCTTTTTTATAATATCCTTTTTCTGCCTTTGTGTCTCCTAACTTGTCACTGTTGACAGATGTATTTTTTTTTGTGTAAAGTTATAGATTTGTTTTACCTTACACTTTTAAACCACCTTTGACCAGTATGGGGAGGGTGTTGTATAGCTATTTTAGCCATGTTTTAGACATGTTGGTTTTAAGCTAACTAGGCCTGCCGCTGTGCACTTTAACCCTGTTACATTTAATTCAGCGTTGCCTTATTTTTCTAAAAATAGCAACATTTGCGGTGCTGTTTTATTTTCTTTATCTCATTGTACTTTCGCATAGGAAAGCATTCCGTTCTTAGTAGGACATTTGTTTCACTTTGTGCTTTCTCCAAAGCTACAGTCAGATAGGGTTGCCGACAAATGTGGTATGCTGTGTCTTCAACACACACTCCTACATGGGGACTATTTCTTAGAATGTCAGCTGTTTTATTATAAAAACACCCCCTTGTCCCAGACATGGTAGAGGGAAATTCCAGCCAGATGATCACAACTATATGCTGATTGCTGATTGCTTTCCAGCAGCTACTTGCCTAGACGGCTGGACCCCTGATCCACATGGGTACAGTGTCTCTTTAGACTACAGGCTTCTTCCTCCAGGTATGAGGGATGGTGTACCCCCAGAGGGAAAACCCGAAGGGCAAATTAGGCTTATCACGCTGTGCTCAGACATTGTGTAGGTAGGAGAAATATATGCATTACTCCTAGTGACAGTATGGGAGGATTATTCTTGTGTTTTACTCTGTTAGTAACCTGTTTGCTTTTATTGTGTTTCATCATCCTAGTTATTGCAATATGCACCTTTTTTATCTAAGATGCAGTTACTTCAATAAATCCTTATTGAATATATTCTGCCTCTGTTCTCTTTGCCTGCATCTAATCGACCACGATTCCCCTGAGGAGTCATCCTGTTATGCGCCTGGTTGCCATAATCATCTCGGCCAGAGATGAGGCGCTGCTAGTTAGCATGAGAACCTGGATTCAGCCAACAGATGTTATGTGGTGTGGAATTCTACTGAGTAGCCACCATCGATGTGATTCTGTTTCCCAAATCCAGTAGCCTCGTTAGCAAAATGAGAACCTAAGCAACAGCGCAGGGTCCCACTCCCTCCCTGAATGGCATTTCAGCCCTCTCAAGCCAATCCTGACACTTCTTTCATGCTGTGTAACAACATAAAAGAAGCATCTGGATTGGGTGGGGAGGAAGGAAGAAGACGAGAGACGGCTGGAGCAGCTGAACACAGAGGCGGCAGGTAAGTTTATTTATTTTTATTGCCCCCCCTGCTCCGCACGCTGCCCCATGCCCCCTACTCCACACGCTGCCCCCTCCCTATAACCCCTTCCTGGCCAGCAGCCACTACTGGTTTTACCATCAAACACATATCTGGATTTGCGATGGATAGTATCCAAAAGTGATAAAAAGTTGTGCAATGGGCTACTTGGCATTACTTTGTTTCAAGGGGGCATTCCATGGGAGGTTAATGGGGGTTCCCATACAACCACCAATAGGTTTTGACAAAAATCCCTTTCTACAAAGCTACATAGACATGGATTTGCATCAAATGAGACAGGCACAACCAGGAGAGATGTTTTCATTTCTCTTCATTTTTCCACTTTGCATGTGTGCTTTATCGAACAACACACATGGCATGCAGGATGTAGCCAAAGAGGGCTTGACATCAACAGAATCTGGTATTGAGAGCTTCTGTTGAAAGGGATTTGCTGTGCGGAGAAGAACATAGCAGGAGCTATAGCGAACTCAGGTCCCAGCAACCATGCATCTTTGTCCATCAGCTTGGAAAGTTGGTCCCAGTATCTAGATGATTCTCTAGGCACAAAATGTTGATAAAATGTATTCTGCTCATGTTTTAGGATTAGGCAGGAAGGGCACACTTTGACCACAACCAAGGGTCCAGGGCCTGAGGAGGTGTTAAGACTCTCTCCAGTAGAGGCCAGCAGCAGAGTCCAGGACAGGTCGAGTTGGAACTGGTTAGCTGGAAATGCAGATTAAATGCCTCTTGAAGCTTGTTCTCTCACTGTAGATCGAACAAACCGCAAGACCCTTGGAGTGACTTCTAGGGTCCTGGGTACAAGGAAAGCAGGTCCAGTGTTCTTCTGTCTTCCGGGTCCCTTGCTGAATCTTCCTCAGGCCCAGAAGTTTTCTGAGGAGGGTATAGGGGGTGCTTAACTTTTGGCTTGCACCAGCCTGTGGGCAGGGCAACTCCTGGACATTCCCTGAACAATGGGTTAAAAGTTACTAGGAGTGACATACCTATTTTTGCAGCACTTCTTCTATGAATAACTGTAAACTATACCCCAGTATCCCTCTACCCCCAAATCTAACATGGCAGTACATTTGTTTTGCTCAGCAGATTGTCCAGTGTCCACCTAGAGATATGGCTGTGGAAATAGGCAACCCTTCCACAGTGGTCAATCTAAACCAGTTCAGGGACAACTCCCACTCCCAGAGGGATTGATGTCAGCCTGTCTAAAAAGACAATAGATGAGCAGGCCCAGTTATGAGCTGCATTTGCCTGTGACAGTGTAAGCACCCTTTGAAGTTAATCAAGTGTATAGATAAAGACTACATGCCATCTTATCAAGGAAAGGTCAAAACCTCCCCACACCCAAGACCCTTTGTCCCTGTCCTGGGAGGCTTCATATCATACTAGAGGGAGTCATCAGCTGACAGGAGACAGTTGGAATACTTGTCTTGAAAGTTTTTTGCATGGAAAAGTTAATGTTTTTCAAAAATACAATTTTGCTAATATTTTGATGAAATTCAACATTACAATTTAATTTCAGTTTGTTTAATTATTAAAAGGAGTCCTTGAATTATTTCTCTGGGTTTTCCAACCAGAAATTAGCATTATAAGATGGAATAATGTAATACAGACTTTTCCTACAAAAGCAGCCAGCCTTGCTACAGTGAAAATAGATTTTAGACGTTTTCTCTGTAAGAACACGTGTCACATTAATCTTTACCTGCCCTACTTCTAAAAACCAAGCAACCTTCATAATGCTACCTAGGCCTACCTTAGGGGAGAGGAATTAATAGTTGAAAGGAAAGTTTAAGTATGTGAAAAAGGTTTAGTTTGACAGGTCCAATTAGCAGTTTTAAACTTCACTGTCAGGATACACTGGTAGAGATGGGGTCAGGTTTGCTGTTTCACTATAGTGGGTCCTAAAACTGGTACTGCAGTGCACTGGTGACATTTAACTTATGGGCCTTGGGTGCACATTGCACCATATACTATTGTCCTATAGGTATGTTTAAACTACCAATCAGGTGTGTACCTATTTAATTGTGTTTAAACCACTTTAAAACACGTTACCTCTGGTTAGCAGGGGTAAGGTGAACAGATTTCTATGGCCAACATCTAAGGCAAAAATCTAGGCACAATGTAATGCTAGTCAGAATCTTCGGAAACTTTGCTCAAACATCAAAAAACATGTGCAACTTCTATTTAATGAAGATTTAGCATTGAATGCTCGACTGGAGACAGTGGTGAGTTTTTGTTTAAAAAAACATTTCCTGAGACACACAGTTGTCATTGTTGCAGGTCCCTCATTCTCAGAAGATTGGGCTATTCCAACATATTATACCATGGCTTATCAAATCCCTTTTATATTAGCTACAATATCTACAAAATGCTGAAGTCTGATGATCACCAGTTGTCAGTGCTGTACATATATCCACACTCCTGCAACAACTTCAATGATTAGCTTTTCAGTAGCTTGCAAATGCTTGGTTCTCTGTGTTCTGTTAAAGGCATTCCTTGAACACATGCCAGCTATCATGCATCTAGATTATGTTGTTGTAATCTAGCATTATAATTCTGTCACTGTTCACGTTCCACTCCCTAAGACACAGCTCACAGGCAGTATCTTAGTAATGCATTCTCATGCCGGTTTACCCTCTTAAACCCAAATCTTCCTTTGCTACAGGGAGGATCTTGGGAGGCTGAGTAATCAAGGGATCACAATGAAAATCCATTTTAACACCTCTTGGAGTTAGGTATTGTGAACGTTAAATGTTTACTAATAAACATTAATGTATTTTGAATTATGAATCAGCATAGGATTTGATTAACATAGAAAAATAACGTGTGACTTGGAAAACGTGCCCACTTGAGTGGCCGTCATTAAACACGAAGTGTTCTTATTAAATGAATATTAATATTAATTGAAGTATTTACTCTAAGAAAATACAGCAGTAGGGTGTTTAAATGAATTTCAATTATGTATTCACTTTACAAATTGTAGGCATTAAGTTATCGAGGTTTGGGTCTAGTTTGCACTATCTCATGTTAAACTTGTACTATTCTAACAAATTGCGAGAAATGTATGTCAAAAGGAATTTGTTCATGGTTTGTTTTCCACTGTGTTGATCAAACGTTAGCAGATGTCTTTAACATTCTCATGAGAACTGCTTGCTAGAAGATTGTGTACTAAGTATTGCAACAAATGAATATGTTTAGGCGTGAGACAACAATATTCCCAGAAGCCAACAATGGATGCACTGAATGGAGTACAGATGGATACTAAAATGTTACCTGATGAGCCTAATGGTGGGAACAGGAGTAGAGGAGCCCATCATCGATGTGTGAAAGACAGTTTAGTTATATCTTAGATTTCAACTTTTCCTTCTATTGGACTAATTGGCAACGTACAATGTTTTGACCAATGGCAACCTGGGAAGTTCTTTAGACAAATTTAACTTAACCCGACTACACAGTCGGAGAAGGGACTAACTATATTCTGTCAGAGGAGCTGAACAGTTCCTGATGATTTATTTCTAGTTATCTTCATTATCTAGATTATTGATGCTATATTCTCAATTTAGACATTGCTTCTTGATGGTTTGGAGAACTTAGAGTTCCCGACTTCCAAACCAGTCCCTTTCATGGCCCATTGCTGATTTTGACCGATCTAATGTCCAACTGACAAAGATAATCGCAGCTTGCTGATCCATATGAGGAGAGGTATAACAAATGCTAATGTTCTTATTGCAAGTTTTGTCTTTTGTTTCTAGATACTAACTACTCTTTTGACAGAGCCATAGATAGATGTTTTCCAAATTTATGTTGACTAAATTGTTTTGCAGGAAGCCCAAACATGCTATTCTAATCCGAGGTTAGTAAGGGAAACCTTAACAAGCTAACAGTTGCTATTGATAATTGCTTGATGTTGCTCAGTTGCTGAACCTAGATGTATGCTATTTCTATTGTGCAGTTACTTCTATTGTTAATTTATACTGTGTCTTTAGAAGGTTTAGTGATCAATGCATTAATTAAATTGATATTCTTTAGAAGGTTTGGTCAACCAGTGTTGTTCTTATATGTGTAGCAGATGGTTTTGAGACTAATTTACGTGATATTATCATTGTTAATATAGGGAAATAAACTTTCTAACTTTTACTAAAAGGTGTGGTTATTCATGACTAAATAGGTCATGGTGCGTGACAAGTTACTGACTGCAAAGGTATTTGATGTTGTTTAATGATGATTCAGGTTGTATTGGGTTTATGGTGGGAATTTTTCTGAGCACCTTCAAAAGGACCATCGAACCTCTATTGTGTCCCCTTATAAATTAGAGATAAGAAACCAAATAAGGTAAGAAATGTTTACAGTAACTTCCAGGGTTGGGCCAGGAGGCTTCTACCAATTTTTTTTGCATAGTTGTCAATGTTAAAGTCCATTAATTACAGCACAAAAGCAGTTTTGTACAGGGCCCAACTTGAACTAGTGTGTTTGAAGGTGCTCATCATAAAATAATTTCCTAGGATCACACAATTTAGTCAAATGGAGAGCTCGGATTGATCCCATGTCTTCCTGTTTCAAATTGTGCAATTGAGCTACTAGCTGGATTGCTATTTATCTTACATCAAACATCACTGTTGTTTTCTTTAATTATTGGGGCAAGTGTTTTTACAGTGGTGACAGATAGAAGCAAGATGAAGGCTCAACTCATTTTGGGCTCGAGGGTACAAGAAGACCAGGCTGATTTTTAGGGTCTAAGCAGACCTTGAACTGATCCAGGCTCAGGCATTTTGACTGAACCTGCAGTGACTTGCCCACCTCTACTAGACAGGCATCTTTTTGCATTGGCAATGTATATCACATCATACACACTCACATTAGTAATATACCATTCGAGGTTTTTATTTTGAGAACAAACGTTGAGCCCACCAACAATATTCCAGATTGTCAGAGTAGTAAAACATTTGTTTTGCATTCAAGACAAGTAGGAAAGGCTGTTTGGTGGTTTTGTTACTATTTGCATTCATGTTTGTTGTAGTTTAATATTTGCATCACTCATCTCAGAAACATGAACAGCAGTATGCAGATTTGTTTTCCATATCTGCATTTGTACCTGAGTATGTTCATTACATAACAAAAGGCCCCAAGGTATGACTGGTTGTGCAGGTTTATTGTGTGCTATGGTTAAAGCATCTTCTATTTTACCATTGCTGCTGGATGCTTTTCTACAAGGGTTAATGCAGATGTTAGATGCTAGTTATTCCCTTTGAATCCAGTTTGAAGTGCTTGTAGTGATTTATAGTCATAGCACCTGTGTTGCCCCTTGGTAGAAATGAAACATAATATTCCACGAGGTTCAACACACATGCTCAACACCATTCATCTAGGCCCATATTTATGGGGTTTGTGGTGCAGTGCAATGCAGTGCAGCGCAGGAACTTGCTGCACTGCCCTGTATCACAGGGAAATGGCAGGAATGTGCGATATATAAAAGAATAACGCATATTTCTGTCCTTTCCCCTGCACTGGCATTCTCTAGGCAGGCAAGTGTCAATGCAGGAACCCTTGCACCATGGTGCAAAGTGCCTGTTTTGCATACAGGATTGTTTTGTGCAGGAAGGGGCATCTTTCTCTTGCACAAAAACTATCCTGAGAGGCTTTTTCCATTTTCTATGTTTGCTGCAGAAAACAAATTAAACATATTTCTCCTTGTTACACCTCTCCAAGGGAGGCATATCTTTTTGGAGCGTTCCCATGTTTACAAGTTCTTGTAAATCTGGGAATGCGTAAAAATCCATGGATGTTGTGTAGGAACCCCTAAGCTATTCCCATGGAAATGCCTCCCTGGCACAGAGTAACGTAACCCAGCGACTTGTGCTGCATTACATTACTAAACATTTATGAAGCCATGCAGGGCCACACAAGGTGGCCTTGAGTGGCTTCATAAATCTCACTTAAGCTTTGCGTTGCTGCTGCACCACGTTGTGTGGTGCATGAGTGAAGCAAACCAGGCTATAAAAATGGCCCTTAACTTCCAACTAATGTGTTTTCAGCAAATTTGCAATTTCAGATTTTTGTTTTGGTCATTGTTTCTGCAACGCACCTTTGAAGAAACATAATTCTTCAAACGTTAGATGTCACTGTAGCATTTCACTGCAATCATTTCCTACGGCAAAAAACATATATTGACCGAATAGGCATGTACATTGACCTTATCTGTGATACACTACCTATGGTCTGGTGTACAATGTGATAAGCTTTGCTAGCAATCCAAATCATATTATTAGCTGTAACTCATGAGTCAATGACACCCGTTGAACTGTAAATTCTCTGTGACTGTTTTGTTACAGGCTGGCCCACCTTTACCCTCCCCTCCTTCGAATCAGTCAGTTTTATGAGAGTCCTGGCATGTGGGAGCCAGCACACTGTCACTTATTGATTAACCCCACTTTAACAGCTTAGGTGCTAACTGCCATTTTTAAGCTTGGTTATTGTATGGTTTAAGGTAATTCTGTGGGTCACATAATTCTATCATGTTGATTTCACAGACTGATGTTTATGGTCATGTGTTTTATTTAAACACCACAGCATGATTTAATTAATTGGCTGCACTTGCTGTGTCTTTAATAGGTTTAATAATGACCAGTTGGATTTACGTACTATTTGTTTGGTTTGATGGATGGGAGATTAAGTGGTTTCGCTTCTGGGCACAGCAGTGAGATATAGGAGACTTAAAAGACACATAGGTAATATTGTGAGTTTATTCTTTGGGTTATGTTGTTTTTGCAGAAACAGGCTTCGTGAACATATTTCAATCTCAGCATGAGGTACATTTCCCTTTAGAGGGCAATAGCTCACCCAGCATTGAGCACTTCTTGTTCATTTAACTTTCAGTTCTAATGGTGCATGGATTGTGTGGAGTGCATGGTTGTAGCATGTTTTGATGGTGGAGACTGGGCATTCACTGTATGTATAGCCAGAAACATTGGATTACTGGTTCACAAAATGGGTTATGTTTTATGAGATAATCCATGATTGCTAATGGGCTTCTTTTTAATACCATAGTTACTTCTGATGAAGGACTTCCTGTCTGAAATGTATTTGGTAAAGATCTGTTTGATTACCCAGGATGAGATGCATTCTAACGTGATGCAGAATAAAGCCTGGATGGGCATGTCTTTAGCATTTAAAGTTCGGAATCTTGCAGTCTCTGAGTGAACTTATCAGCTATTGAAGACTATTGGAATAAAACTTAGGTTACATTGTATGATGATTGGATTATTGTCCTTGGACTCCTATGGCTTAGGCCTGCATGACTGTGAGGCTTGAATCTGGTGTTTGAAAGAGCACCAGCTTTTTCAACAGAAAAAATCTTTGCCAGGCGGCTCAATCCTTCCTTTTTAATACACATTAGTCATCCCTAGGATAGGCACTGCCCAGATGGTAGGGTGCAGTACATTTAAAAAGTAGAGCATGTACTTTTAAGGTCTACATGTCCTCTTAAATGAATATTTCAATATTGCAAGGCCTTCCTTTTCCATAGGATACCATTGGAGTTAAATTTTTACATTTCACAAGCTATACCTTCAAATGGAAATAGGTATGCAGTTCTTGTTTGATGTCCTTTGAGGCTAATAAAATATCCTCCCTTATGGGGAAGACGTATTTATGGTTACAGTTTTAAAAATGCCACATCTACAAAGTTTCATGCAACAAAAAAGGTGCCAATGCTGACCAACTTCTTTCTCAAAAACGTTTTGTTTTTATCCAAGATCACACAGCTTAATAAAAGTGATTCCGTATTATTAGCCCACAACAATGTAAAGGATAATGTAAACAAACAACAATATATTTGTAATGGTAAAAAACATCATAAACATTGCAACATTAGTAAAGATTGCACAGATGTGTCAGGGTTCTGAAATTCAATTTCCAACTGGGCCAATTGTTCAGTTCATTTTGGGGTTCCTCATCAATGGGACAACACCAGAGGGAGCTACACCAATCAAAGGAATATATAAAGCAAACATCAGGGCCACTTTCTTTTTAAAATGTAAGTCCAATATTCCCTATGGGTTTGTTCAGTCTTTTCTCACTTCTCTCTGCTGAGTAGACTCAATGTGTTTCGAACTTTACAACCATTCAAGGGTTCTCATCAGGACACAGAACCAGTGGACACTGTGAACAAAAAAAACACAAACATACAAAACACCCAATTATCAACATAGGGCAATAAACATTACAATAATAATAGAAAAGCACACCATTCACATAGTGACTTACAAACATTCTGATGAAGAATACAAAGCTACATCTCTAAGTGTAATCTGTAGAGCACAATGACAACAAAACTAGAGACGTATTCAATCAGCTTATACATTATTATGCCCAATTGTACAGTGTTCAGTTACTCAATTCACACTACAATTCCCACAATGCTTCTGTCTCCGCTGACCCTCATATAGCCAACTCAATCACAGCAGTTACTCCTCCGCCTGGTTTCCCAGCTTTCAACCAACGTTACGAGTGAGCGCAAATCAATTGATGCAGGCCATTCAGCCGGTGCAGCGAGTATTTCACCAGCCAGGCTGCCAGCATGATTTTCCAACTTTGCCCTTGGAAAGCCCTGGCCCCTTCTGGCACATTGTTAAATCACCCATTCCTATGTGTTATATCCTAAGATTATTTGAGTCCTGCCTCCTCTTTTCTATTCGTTCCAAATACATACGTTCCTCCCCTTCGTCCCCCCACCAGTTCATTCTTTGTGTTTTAAGAAGCTGTCGATGTCTCAGAATCCCCCAGGCGCATATGTTTGTTAGAAAGTGATTCATTCATTATACGCATTGTATCCAACTCACAAGACACACCAGCTTCCGTTACTCACCAAAGTGTTTAACACTTTAGGCATGCCTTTAGATTACAACATTGGTATAGGTCTCGCCATATAGTGTTTTTCTCACTGTGAAAGTTGTTTGATTACATACGAACTCCCGGGAATCATTTGAAAGCAGTGTATTTTCCCACAGTGCTCTCCCCTATAAGAAGCCTTACGCCTTCCTTGTAATATGCGATGCAGGCTTCACTCATTTTCCGAAGCTGACTTTGACTCGTAGCTTGAACTCTTCTTGTGCACGTCTTTAGATATAAGTGTTTCCAGTGCCCCATCAGTGCCATTCTTAATGCATTCATGGAAGATACCTTTGTTCATGCTGAACCCCGTGAAGCTTTCTTATTTGAGCACACAATCAATTTGTAGTAATGGAGCTTGCATATACACTACTCATAGAAGTCATGATATGAACACCGACTGGATTGTACACCTCGGCACACAGTCTCTACTCATGAGCTCTTTTTTCTATGTTATTTCCAGAAATAAGTGAATTTCGGATGCTTCGCCACAAAACAATTTTACAGTCCCTTGTGCTGAACAATGCCGCTTGGTGACCTCCAGTCATGTGAGTGAGCACTCAGTTCTTCGTACCTTCCGGTTTGCTTTTATAAGCTAATTGAAAATATGACTACTTTTGTTATTGTTCTCTACCGATTGTATTTATAGGTGTGGCTTTGGAACCTTCATTAAAACGCTTGTAAGCCACTATGTGAAGGGCGTGCTTTCCTATGATTATTGTATTTTTTATAGCCCACTTCTGATAATTGGTTCTGTTGTATGTTTGTGTATTTTTTGTTCACAGTGTCCTCCAACAAACCCATAGGGAACATTGGACTTATATTTCAGAAAGATAGTGTCCCTGATGGTTGCTTTATATATGCCTTTGGTTGTTGTTGCTCTCGCTGGTGTTGTCCCATTGGTGAGGGACTGCAAAATAAACTGAATGATCGGTCTAGTTGGGAACTGAATTTCAGAAACCTGATCCATCTGTGCAATCTTTACTAATGTTGTAATGTTTGTTATGTTTTTGCATTAAAAATCTATTCTTGTTTGTGTACATTGTCCTTTACATTGTGGTGGGCTGATAATTCTTATTCACGTTCATCTGTTGCCTGTTTTCAGATCATTGTGATTTCTTGTGTTTTGTAACAATGAACTATTTGAATGCTCATGAAATATGTTGCACAATGGTTGTTGATCACTTTGATTGAGTCATTTGATCTTGGATAAAAAAAAAATTTTGTAAACATCTTTTGTCAGAATTGCACCTTTTTGTTGCATGAATTTTAGTGGCACAACCTTGCTGATCCTTAAAAGAGCCCAACCCTCTTTGTTTCTTTTGACATTTACACAGTTGGCATTTTCCTTCCTTAGAGATTTAGGCCCTCATTTTGACTTTGGCAGTCTTTTTGAAAGACTTCCGAAGCAGCTGCAGCCAGCAGACCGCCAGGGCTGGCAGTCTGCTGATTGCCATATTAGGAGCCATTGGAGGACTTCCACCCATTTATGGGTGGAAGTCCAACTCTGAAGAGGCGGTTGCATCGGCAGCCCTGCCATGGCAACAAGTCTCGGCCTGCTGTATTACTAGCCATAATGCGGCTTGGCGGAGTCTTGTTGGTGAGGTGGTGCTGCGATGCAAGACCGCCAGGACTCATTCCCTCCCGGATGACCTCCTAAACAGAGAAGGTAAGTGATCGTCCGAAAGGGGGGAGTGTTGGGTGCATCTGTGTGGTGTGTGTGTGTATGGGTGAGAATGGGGGTGTATGAGTTTGTGTATGTGTGCGAATGGGGGTGTATGAGTAGGTGTATGTGAGCGAGTGAAGGGGGGTGTGTGTCTGCATGTATTCAAATGAGCGGGAGTGTCTTTGTGAATATATGCAAGTGAGTGGGTGTGTGTGTTTATGTATGCATATGCCAAGGGGTGTGTATGTGAATGCATGCGTGCATGAAGGGGTGAGGGATGTTTGTAAGTGTGTGGAGTGGTGGAGGGTGTGCCTTTGTGTGGACGTGTGGGGGTCAACAGGAATGGGGAATCCCACAAAGACAGCACCAGCAGGCCAGCCAGCATTGTGAAGGTTTGACGTCTGCCTAACCCCACAACTTGTGATGTGGTGGTCTTTACTGCCAGGTTGCGGCAATAAGACCGCCACGGTCTGCAGCCAGCATATGGGCCACATGGCAGGGTGTAAGTTGACGGTTGGGCTTTGCGTATTCCCCCTAGACAGACACACACAATAGAGAATTTAGCAGGATGGAAAGGTGGAGTTGGGCACACCCCTACTTATACTTAAATATGGCTGTTTCCTGCTTCCACACAAAGGGCTAAATATCCCTGTAGTCAGTTTGGAGCTAGGGCAGGGGAGGCAGGGAACCTGTGCACTTCAAAGTGAAACCTCTAGAAACTTCTCCCACTTCAAAAGAGACACCTGGATTACATTTTGGACCTCTGACACCAACTCTTTAGTACACTTAGAAGCCTATTGAGATTCTGCCAGGAAGAAGGACTGCTGTGCTGCTGAAAGAACTGACATTTGGGGACCGCTGCCCTCCTGGATTACTTCCTTGCTGGAATGCTGCCTTGCTGGATTCCTGTCATATTGTCCTGCTGCCCGCCTGACTGAGTCAGAGGGATTGAACCTACACCTTTACCCAGGACTACAAGAGTGACTCCAAGGTCTAGTCTGCTGGCATCCTGTTCAGAGCCACAGGGACATACCAGGATTCCAACCACCTGACCAAGCAACTATAAACAGTTGGAGCAAGTCACTGCCCCCCAAGTGGATGCCCCTCAGGACCTGCACCCTTGGTGTCATCACAGTGGAGCTGAATTGTAGTTTTAGGGTTCTTTACAACTGCAAATGGACCCATTAACTCCACAACTTTGTTGCTTTAACAGCCCACCAATACGAAGTCCTGTCAACCTGACCCTTCATGCTACAGCATCTACCGCTTGTGAGGAGCACCACTGCAAAGCTGCAACTGACCACCTATGATGACAACAGGATCTATGCCCTACAACGCAGACCATCTCTGATGCCAGGACTGATCTTTGTGATCGATTGACAACCATCCACAATGCTTTCTTGCTCCTTGCAGCCCACACTTCTATGAACAGGAATCTTTGCACTGGACTGAGAAGTAAACTCTTCAGTAGAACTAATATACTCCCTGTATCTGACCCGACTCATCATGGGTGGCCTGAACATCCGACTTAATCCTGGTCTTACACAACAAGATATCCACAAGCAGTACTCTGGGCTTTTTGGTGCTATTTTCACTTACAACTTTAAAACTATATGTCTCTTCTTCTACTCATTAGATTTGTGTTATTTTGTCCTTGATTTATTTCTGCTAAATTTTTCTTATCTTTACGAACCTATTGCCTGATCTATCATTTAGGACATCATTGTTTCAACCCCACTTCTGGGCCCTAAGGGCCAGATTTATCAAGGTTTTAAATTAGCCCTTGTGCCATAATAGGGGGTGTAAGGGCAATGCAAAATCTAAGAGAGATTTATCAAGGGAGGCAAGGCCACCTTGCTTGCACTCTGCATGGGTTGATAAACCTTCCCTGGGGCATTACTCTGCCCCAGGGAAGCTTTCAGTGTGTGTATGTGGCTGTTCCCATGCATCCACCCATAGATTTTGGTGCATTCCCAAATTTACCAGTAGTGGTAGACCTGGGAATGCCTAAAAATGCTATGACTCTCAGGTGATGCGTAGCAAGGAGAAATATCTTTATGTGTCCTTGTTTTTTCCTCTGTCAACAGATGCTGCATTCTGAAGTGCACATAGAAAGAGGAATGCATCTGAGGATTGTTTTTGGGCAGGAAGGTATCCCCTCCTGCACAAAAACAATCCTGCCCACAACGCGGGCACCCTTGCACCATGACACAAGGGTGCCGGCATTGGCACTAGGCAGCCAAATGTATGCCAGTGGTAAGACAGGACAGGAATGTGCCTTATAATGTTAAATGTGGCATATACCTGTCTTTTTCCTTTTATGCAGAG
Organism: Pleurodeles waltl; assembly: GCF_031143425.1. NCBI lineage: Eukaryota > Metazoa > Chordata > Amphibia > Caudata > Salamandridae > Pleurodeles > Pleurodeles waltl. Next base: position 825,126,892 of record NC_090446.1, read on the forward strand.
TAGCAAGATGGCTTGCTGATTTGCACTGCATGAAACAACGATAAATATGGGCCCAAGTGTTTTACTTTTATCAAACAGATTATCTAAGAGTTACCATGCCTTCCACAATCTAGCCACAAAATATTTTAAACTTCACCCCCCCCACCATCACCCCCCGGAACAATGGTGACACTTTTCATTTACTTCTGGGTCACTGTTATTCCTTAGCTTTAGTACCTGACATAAAAGTGAGTATGCTTCTGCCAAACAATAACTTCCCTAGGATGTCAGATGGCACCTCCCCGTTCCATGAGAGTGCTGAAAGTGTTCTCAGCTAAAGTACTTGGGAGAAATAGGGATTACAAGTGAGCTTCATCAGATGATAATATACAACCAAGCAGAAAAGCACGTTTTTAGTTAACTGTACAGTTCTACTTTAACACATCTTTAATGATATCTCAAACAAAACATGTCCTATGTTTATAATTCCACCCTTTGGAACTCGGAATGGACAAGTAAAATTGTGAAGTAAAAAAAAACAAAAAACAAATTTAAAAAAAAATAAGTTGCTGTAATGTTTTTTTTTCATGGGTCAATTTCCCTACTGGTATACCAAGCAGCCTCAAAAAGGTTAGCCTCTCAGAGAAAGTCGACTGGTAGACTATTAGAATATGTCATTATGTGCCAGATGTACAAAGATAAGGAATAGCGAATTCCTATTTGTGATTTCCTGTGAATCACTAGTAAGTAATTGCCATTTTGAGTTCCATTAGTGATTCCTATTGTGACGCAAATAGACCTACCTCATGAATATCAATAAAGTAGGTTGCAATTTGCGACCCGCTAGGTTCTCTGCTATCTCAGGGATGGTGGACATCTGAGGTCAGCAGACAATCATGTTTTTAAATACAGCAATTGTTTTAATGCAGCCTATTTTCCTTAAAAGAAAATGGCATGTGTTTCTAAAGAAAAAAATAAAACGTTTAAGTTTCAATTTTTAGGAGTAGGCAGTGCCTGTGCCTCAAAATATTTATTCAACAATTTTCAAATCAGAAGGGGTCCCCTGGGGACTCCTTCCCATTTGCAAAGGGTGTACCACCAATTTTAAGTTGATGATTAATTGCAAATGTTTTGTGTCTGCAATTCGGTCGCAAAATATTTGTACATAACACTGAGGATCGGTATTATGAAAGGATGGCCTAAATGCACCCTTTCCAAATATCAAATCCCAAACTCCAAATTGTGATTCCACAATTTAGGCTTTGCACATCAGAAAAAGCATTATTTCTGTAGCATACAGCCCAATTTGCTGCTTCTAGGAATCAGGCTGTTCGTGACCGCAAACATTCTTCACATATTTGGCCCATAGTTTTCTATTTTACTAAGGCAAAAGGCTTTGCGAGGAACAACAATCTCTTTGGAGAAAATCATATAAGGGAAAATGCCTCCTAACTATGAAACTATGGACCATGAATGAGAAAATGAGAAGCACAGACACAACCCAGTGTCAAGCTGGAAACATCCAAAGTTTTTCTACTTGTAATTCATTTGCTAGGAAACACAAATGAAAGAGACAAACAAACTGCTATGTAAAAATCAAATCAGTACATAAAAATACTGAAACTAGAATTATGGATGGCTCAGTTGGAAGTTTAAATATTATGGCCCATATTTATACTTTTTTAGTGCCACATTTGCGCTGATTTTTGACACAAAAATGGCGCAAACTTACAAAATACAAAAAATGACGAAAATGCAGAGCTAAAAAAGTATAAATATGGGCCTCTATTTTTTAATTACATTTACTCTAAAGAACAAAGTAAACTTGAAAGATAAAAATACCCTTAAAATATTTATTCCTAAATAAATTAGTCAACCGGAAAACGTAATAAAATATTTTTCTGGTAAATTGATTGTGCTGTTTATCTCCGTGTGTCTCTGCAGATTGGTCCACCCACGTCTGCGCTGTTCGGAGAAAGACTGTTCTTATTTTAAAGATTTTTGCTGCTTTCTGATTTCCAGTGATGGACAGAAAGAGAGATTAAGAAAAATTACTATTGACCAGATTGTGATGCAAACAATTGCTGTTTGGTCCCCAATAATGTACAAACAACGCATGTTGTCACAGCCATTTAAATGTATTGTGTGTTAAAGAGCATAAAATTACATTGTTTTTAAGGCTGTGGTAGTTATTGCAAGCAAGCAATGTATTGAAATTACCTGAATAATACCAATAGTAGTAAGAAGACCCCTGCTAGTTTTCAAATTAAACTGATATGGTGACACTCCACAGCACTGTGTGCCTCGAGGGAGTGGTTCTTGCTTTTTATAGGCAGATCCATTGGTAAATGTACAGCAATAGTCCTCCAATGCTGCTTTAGAACAGGAAAAATGGAAACAGTGGGCATAGCTATAAAAAAAGTGACACTGCCCACAGTGCACCTCCACTTATCTTGCGCTCCTTAGCGCCCTCCTAACGGCACCATGTGTGCGCCGTATTTAAAAAACGGTGCACCATGGCAGTAGTCAAGGGACTTGCATCTGAATATTTGATGCTAGTCTGGTGCTTTGCAGGAATAGCATTAACAATTCTGACGCTTATGCTGCAAAGCACCCAAAGGCCCATTGCAAGCAATAGAAACCTAATTTTAACGCCTGCTCTAAGCAGGCATAAAAAGTGCCGAAAAAATGTTGCAAGGAATTCTCTTAGATTTCCTTGTGCCATGGGTTTGGCCCCTCCAATGGGGGAATGCCCACCTTGCATATAATATGCCTGGTGCAGGCATAATGTAGTGCAAATGTTTACAAAGCGGTGCAATGCATGCAGTGTATCACTTTGTAAATATGGTGCTGTGTTTTTGTCCATATAATGCCACATTAGCATAAAAATATGACGCTAATGTAGTGTTGGAATGTCGCTAGCGGCTCTTAAATAAGCCCCATCGTTTTTATAGGCAGTACCTCAAACACAGGTAAAACGTCACAACAATGTTTTTAACCCCTTCGGTGCCGAGGACAGTGTGGTGCCGTTCTCAGCCATGGTGGGCATGTGTTGAGGACGGCACATATTTTGGCTGTTTCTACCCCTTTGGCGACAGATCACTGAAATGTTTAGGCCCACTAGACACCAGGGAAAGTTTCTGTGTGTGCGTGAACTCGAGTTCTTCTGACGGTCTGCATATGCCAGCATTATGCACTTGTGTGCACTGGCACTTGGCTGACGGTGTGTGTGGACTTGCACTTGATTGGCGGTGTATGTGGACTAGCGTTTGGTTGGCGGTGTGTATAGACTGGTGTTTGCCTGGCGGTGTCTGAGGACTGGCGCTCCCCTGGTGGTGTGTGTGGTTTGGTGCTTATCTGGGGATGTGCATAGATTGGTGCTTGCCTGGCGATATACGTGGACTAACAATTGGCTAGTAGTCTGTGTGGATTGGTACTTTGCTGGCGGTGTGTGTAGACTGGTGCTTGGACGTCAGTGTGTTTCAACTGATGATTTTGCAGGTGATGTGCGTCAACTGGATCCTGGCTGACGGTGTATGTTGACTGGCTTCTGACTGATATGTGTGGCTGGCATTAGGGTGGTGGTGGGCAAACATATCATTTTATAATGTTAACTGTTTTCTTGCCATCATTTGCAATTGTAATGTTTTATTTCTCCTTTTTATTCAAGTACAAAGATTTAGATTTCCTTTGCTGTGACTCCTGCTTGCGGTTTCATCACTGGTAGATCTTCAGATTGTGTAGTTGTTTATGTTTGGTAAGAAAATGTTCTTTGTATTGTTTTCTCAAAATGTGTATCATTGCCCTGCATGAATATTTTTTTTCTATAAATGGTGTAATAATAGCAGCATATTTAGCTTCTGCTTTAATGTGTTTGAAATTCTCCTTGGATTTGTACATGATGTGTATTGTTTTGCCTTGTGTGTAATTTTCTTTAGTTTTTCCTTCCTAGTGGGATACTGTTGGTGCTTGCAGTATCTGTGCAGAGAATGTGCATGTGATCCTGGGTCTAGCTGCCTCTGGCAAGTGAGTTGAATTTGTTTTTGAGTATATAGGTCTTTGAGTGCTTTGTATCGATTGGCCTTTCCTTTCGGATTACTTTATGTCAGTAGTTTTACTTTCTGTTTAATAAAGCCACACTTTGGTTATTACCTATTTTACACAGTGTTGGTTATTTATTACTTATTCGTCATGTTACTTTTATTAGTAAGGATTATGGCTGGCCACATGATTTCCGCTCAGCAGGTCTTTGGTATGGTTTTCAAATTTCCTCTGACCATGATTCTGAGACTGACTTCTCATCTGAGCCAGAAGAGGAAGTCCAAGATTCTGGCAGTGAATTTTCTGTCTGAGGGGAATCATCTGATGATGGAGCCACTCTCAGTGCAGAAGAAGTCTCTCTTTTAGAGGAGGACACTGGAATGCCGATAGTGCAGCAGGAGGCATCCAAATTATAGCTTGGGGCTGAAAGTCTTCTCACTAAAAGTGCTGAGCTTTGGGTTGCCCCAACCATGCTGCAGCCTGTGTTGTCTGCCTTTACTGGTGTTACGGGGTTAATCCTGAGACTTTTGCCTGTACATTTCTTTTGCCTGTACATTTCTTTCAGTTTCAGTTGTTTATGGATGATGTATTTTTGGATGGGATTGTTGATCAGACCAATTTATAAGCTGAACAGTATTTGAAGGATACCAGTGCCAGACTTAAGAACCACTCTATAGATAGATGGTAGACTGCCATAAATCTGAATGAGTTGAATTAGTTCTCTGGCTTAACTTTTTTGATGTTTTTGATAAGGAAGCCGTTGCGGTCTTTAAATTGGTCTACTAGTTCCTTTATGACAACTGCAATATTTCCAGCAGCCAAGACTCATTATCGGTATTTGCTTCTGCTTCGGAAGCTGCATTTTGTTCATAATGCTTCAACATTGCCACAATATCACCCTGATTGTGACCATCTATTTAAGATTCAGCATGTTCTTGATCATTTTGTAGATTACTTTTAAGCGAGCTATGTTCTGGGGAAAGAAATAGGTGTGGATGAGTCGTTTGATTCTGTTCAAGGGCTGTTTGATTTGTATGCAGTACACTCCTAGCAACAGGGCACATTATGAAATTAAGATGTATATGCTTTTTGAGAGTAGTACTGGATATGTCTCTAATTTCAGGGTGTATACTGGTAGGGATTGTTATATTAACCTCCATAGCTGTCAGTGAACTTTCAGAGTCATTGTTAAAATTGTGTGGGAACTTGGCAGAGGATTTTTAAATAAAGGACAACATTCATACATATATAACTTCTAGACTGGTATGCAGTTGTTCAGGGAATTGGTCAAAGTGGACACTGTTGCTTGTGGCAGAACCCACCCTAACTGCAAAGGTTACCCTAAAGAGCTTACATGTAAAAAGTTTCAGAGAGGACAGTGCAGTCTTTGATGAACTTCTAGCTGTAAAATCTGCAGACAGAAGAAATGTCCACATGCTGGCAAACATTCATGATGAAAGTACTTAATCTGTGACTGTTTTGAGTCAGGTTACTGAAGTGTGCAAACCTTTGTGCATTTAAGGATACAATAAGCACATAGGTGGTGTATGTAGAGTAGGTCGGAGGTTGGAACCTTACACTGCTGTTTATAGGGCTTAATTTGGCATAAGTAGTTGGCTATTAATTTGTTCCATTTAGCAACCTCCAATGCTTTTGTTGTATTCAAGGATTCCCCTCCAGATTCAAAGATGACATATGTTCAGTTTCAACAGTCTGTGTTAGGCAGCCATGTAGTAGTGGAGCAAGCAAGTGCTCCTAGAGTTGAAGTGGTGGAGGATTTGGCTTGATTGAAACAGCACCACTTTCCTGATCACATTCCTCCCACACCCAAAAGAAATTGCCCTGTAGGAAATGTAGAGTCTGTGTCTGAAGAGGCGTGTTGAAGAAGAGTCTTACGTACTGAGGGTCTTTCTAATCTTGGGCTATGTGAACCTACATATTTTAAATTGTACCACACAACACTTGATTATTGGGAGCAACCATGAGTGCAAAAGTGAACTGACTGGTCTGTTCATTTTATATTTTTTGTTCAAATTTCACAGTTGGCACTAGTGTGATGTATTTAATTAGAGTTGTGGTGTTTGTAGTTGTAGTTTTTCATCTACTTCCAATTGTATTTATTTTTTGCAAAAAGATATATGATGGCGGTGTGTGTGGACTGGTGATTGGCTGGCAGTGTACATGGACTGGTGCATTAGCTGGTGGTGAGTGTGAACTGGTGCTTAGCTGGTGGTGTGAATCAACTGACATCTGGCTGGTGAAGTGCGAGAACTAGCGCTTGGCCTGCGGTGTGCAGGGACTGGTGCTTGGCTGACAGTGTGAGGGAACTGGTGCTTGGCTGGTGGTGTGCTTGGACTGGCACTTGGCTGGCAGTTTGTGTGAACCAGTGATTGGCTGGTGGTGTGCATGGACTTGTGATTGGATAGCAATCTGCACGGACTGGTGATTGGCTGGTGGTGTGTGCGAGCTGGCATTTGGCTCACGGTGTGTGACTAGTGACTTGTTGCTGGTCACTACACACACAGCTAGCCAAATGCCAGTCCACATACCCTGTCAGATGCCAGCCAGAGTGATTACTGAGTGTAAGTATCCTTTTACAAATATTAAGCTCAAATGTCAGTACAACTTGTGCCTTGGAATACATGTCTTTCTGCTATGGTAATTTGTTAGGAATGGTCAGTGAAGGAAAGGTCAAGGCAAGCATGTTAGTAGATCAGAGTTTCCCTACATTGGGTTATGAGGTCTTTTACATAGATGAACCATGCTTGTGCTAAGTATGTGTGTCCTCATGAATTGTCAAGTGATTTCAATTTTATTTCTGGTAAAATTAGTTTTGTCTTGGTTTTTAGTTTTAGGGTCTTTCATCATGTCATTTTCATTTGGGAAATTCAGTGTTGCAACATTGTCTGTGATATGTTGCTGTTTTGAAGTACAAAGAGTACATGTGTTGATCCTGGGACAGACACCCACTTGGGATTGATAAATTTATTCCAAAGACAAACTGCACTCTGAAAGCATGGAATTTATGAAGATTGTATGTGACCTGTTTCCTGTGAGATGGTGCCATCAATTCAAAATGTGCCACCTGAGTTGCTCAAACCACATATGCATGTCAAGCACTAGCATACTGTTCTACCCTTCACATTGGCTAAATCTTCAATTTGTGGACTGCAGAGGTAACTGTTGATGAGCTTCATAATAGGTGATAGGACTTTTTGTTAGCACACTACTGAAATGTGAATGTGTCATTATGCCATATATTTTTACAATGTCCTGTACTGGCCATGTGGCCTCAAATGTTGTCAATGCCATGATGTAGGCTATTGGTGTTATTGATTCAGGGTTCTTTTTGTGAGGGCAAGATGCATGGCTCCAACTGATCATGCATCAGTAATAGTTTGCCTATTTAATTTGTTCCAATTTCATGTTCCCTAACTGCCATGGTACCAAGTTAGTGGAGCATATAGCTCTGAATGTCACAGATATTGGATTTAAGAGTGTTTTTGATCCAATTTCTGCCAGGACCTGTTTGTAACATTAATATGTGGCACATATATTCTCAGTCAAGTTTGTTTACTTTAAATTTATTGACACGTTTCCTCTTTGTAATTGCAACATTTTTTCACAAACAGAGGTTCAATAGTTTCCACAACAGGATGGTGGAAGATGGACATGACAAAGGCAATGCAACAAATAATCAAACAAGAGTCTTTTACTCTGTGTCCATTAAATTTATTCAGACAAAAAATCTATTGTGAGGTGAAATACAATAAGATGTAATAAACTAAGAGGAGTCTATCATGGTGGATGCAAATATGCCTAGTACAGCCAAATGGAGTTTGAAGTCCAATGTCCAAAATACTACCATCCTCTGAAAAGGTAAATATGTCCATGAAACAGTCCACAGAGTGAATGGTAGGCACACAGGTGGAAATTAGGTTTGGCGTCTCTTGGAGGTGGTGGTATTGGTCTTGCCATCCTCTGTTTCTGGTCCACATGACTGTCACCTCCAGTGAGGGGGGCTAGCACAGGGTTCCTGTCTGTGGCTGGCAGTGGTGTACTTTGCCCAGATGTGGAGGGACCACAGACAGGGGCAGATGGAAAGGGGAAAGCCCTATGCAGGATGTCATAAATGTCATACATCACCCCAGTCAAGGAGCACACAATGTAATTGATGTTCTATATCACTGCACTGCTCTCCCTCTGTGCCTGCTAACTGTCCAGGAGCTAGTTTAGGACCTGGGATTCCAGTCAAGCCTTCAGGATGTAAGATTTGCATTAACATCTCTACCGAGGGAATGATTTGTAATGTGGGGAGAGGAGAACCACCACCTGTCCTCTGGGCCTCTAGGTTACACTTGGGTGGAGGCCAGTGAACAAAACTTCCCCCACAGGTCATTCCACCTCTTCCTAATATCCTTCTGTGTACACAGGTTGTTGTCTGCTGCATTCACCCTCAGCTATTCTGGTCCAAACTTGCCTTTTCACTGAAATGGTAGTATTTTGGACATTTGCTTCAAACTGTTGTAGCTCTACTCTAATGATCTCATCCACCATGACAATTTCCCCTCTGTGAAATTGAGCTTTCTATTCCCTGCCATTGTGAAATATATCTAAACACAACTAGTGCTCAAAAAATGAATAGTACTGAAAAAATTAGATTGAAGAAAAAACTGAATCAAAAAGCCTGTCTCCTATGTTGTGGATTTGGACGTCTTTCTGGTCTTCTGCAGTAACATGGCAAAAGATCATGGTTTGAAATGAAGTGTGTTTTATAGTGTGTTTTGCAGGCCTTCACAATTGTGCAATTTGCTAGAGGTGTGGGCTACTGGCATCCAAACAATGGCCACAGCCATGGTACTTTACTGAAAGGATCCTGCGACAGACTCCAGCCATCAGGGGTCCACCGCTGACACACTGCTAGGATAACTGTGTGATCTGGATAGGCTTGACGGGATGCCGCTGTCAGGATGGAGACAGAGTGCTAATCATCGGCATTGGAGTCCACCGCATTGGCTGCAGGATGCAGCTGGTTTGACGGAATACAGTCTGTTAGCTTAGCCACAATACATCTAAATTTGACGGGTGGGAGACCACTGACATGATGGTCTTTTCAGGCTTGTCACCTGCACTGTTTGGAAGTAAGATCACCAACATCTTAATTAGACTCTGAGTCTTTTACAAAGTTCAACACGTTTGTGTCTTTGTCGTTAATGTTCCTCTTCTTTTTTATTAGTATGATGATGTGCATCTTGAAGGCTGTCTCCTGTCCCTCGCCCCACAACATCAAGCAGAACAATGGGAAGGGGACAGAGTCCAAGAAATAGGCTGTAAGTGTGCCCTTAAAATTGCAATTGTTGTTTTATTTGTGCGTAATCATTCTCAGATAATGGTTTCTTCATTATTCACAGTTGTAAACATTGCAAGTTGACAATTTTCCCTAAGCATTAGAAGCATTTTATAAGGTAAAATACGCCTGTAATGTCGCATGTGTTAACATTACTGTCATATTTTAAGGTGTACATGTCCCCACAGCCCTCATTTACATGGTTCGATAGGGGTGGAGACACATAGACTGTACGCCAAAATATTTTATGCAGAAATATCTTCCCCCGTATATTTTGATACCTAAGTATCCTTTACAAAATATTGTACCTCGGGCTGTATATTTTCTATTGTTTGAGCGATACTTTTCAAAGGATATGCAAACAATAATATTCTACTACAACACTGATGTAAGCCTCATACTATTCGTATTTTTAATATTTTTGTGACTTGTATTTGAGCAGACAAATGCGAACAGTTTTAGGTCTTCTACCATGTTTTACACTCTGACACTAAACTTTATATATTGGAAACATAGCGGTTAACAATCCATCATTTGCAAGACATACCATATCGTGAAGAACGCTAGGAAAAAACTGCAGAATAAAAAAGACTAGTCACTAGTTCTGGATCCATCCATAGTTCAAAATATTCTGAGCGACACTCGTTTTTTTCATCTGTATAAAACACTGTCTTATACAAAACACATACAGACCTAAAGTGCAGCGCTAAAGTGGTTACATTGCTCTGCACGACTCTTGAAGAACAATATCAGTCATCTTGTGTCAACGTAAAAAAATGATGTCTTATCTTTGGCAGAAATGAATTACTTCTTATGGGACAGCTACATTGTGTGTGATACTAGATGTCAGCTCTTCCCGAGAGCGGAGGCAAAAAGAAAGAGATTTCATCAAATTTCGAGATGGAAGGAAATGAAATCTTCGAAAGGAAAACAAGTCATTCCCCTGAAATGAATTGTACACGCAGGAAGATACATCAGATGAAAAAGTAAACGTTCTAATCATTTTCGAGCAAAAGACTGAAAACATTGTGGACGGATATTGAATCGAGTGGCTGTTGAGACCACGGTCCTTGTAAGAGTTCATGCACAAATAAGTATGAAAAGTAAAACTTTAAAGATGATTACATCAAACACACAACATTCATGATGACTGAAGAGACTCTTAATCTGTTTTTGCCAATAATTTCCGCAGGGATAAAAATCCTCTTCTTTTAAAATGAATTGAAGGCTATATATACATCAGAGTCCCTGGGAACCTAACATTCAGAAAGCAATTCAGTAGACAAGTCGATAAAGTTAAAACATGAATGATGCTGATGAGCTCTGGATGGAGGATGAAAAACTGTCAAAATGCAAGAACTAGAACAAGACCAGCTCCTTGGCATGTTATCGGCAAAGTCGGCCAGATTACAGACATTGCTCCAGGATATGAATTTGTATTTGCTCTCATTTTTCCACTAAACGGCGCACCTTCTTACAGGAAAAAGAGCCAAAATCATTTTTCCTCTTCTGCAAGACCAACTGTGTGAGAACAAAGCACTGGCAACAGTTAACCTTTCCCAAGCAACCCGAGCCCTAATTATCATGGGAATAGTGTAGCCGAGTGTGTTCCACCATCTAGAAATAGAGAGTGGTAACTCCTAGAGGCATAGTGCAAGCCACCGTACAGCTTGTGCTACCACAAACAATTGTAAAACGTTCAAACTGTAGTGTTCTGTTGGACACTTCACTGTATTAAGCCACTGCCCGATAGCTGGCTTTCACACTCACTCTACCCCATCCAACACAGGCGTCACGAGTGACTGGCGCCTACCAATAAAAGGGGCCAAGTGCACGTCTCTAGGCCTGTTGTATGTACCCAACGTATGTGTCCGTGTGTCTGCATGCGGGCCTAAGGGCCAAGACATTACAAAAACCATGAATTGCAAACAGATGCTTTGTCATCACACAAGCTGTTACTCCAAGGGGCATATTTAAGAGCCCTTGGTGCAACCTTGGCGTACTTTTTTTGATGCTAAGGTGGCCTTTTCCCTGCGCCATATTTACAAATTGGCGCAATGCACATATTGCACCACTTTTTAACCCCCTCATGCTACATTATGCTTGCATGCACCAGGCATAATGTATTCAAAGGGGGCATTCTGGCGCTAGGAGGCCTGCAAAAATGGCACAGTGAAATGCAACAGATTTCACAGCGCCATTATAAGCATCATTTTTAACACGTGCTGAAAGCAGGTGTTAAAATGATGCTCTCATAGACCTCTATGGGCCTCCTTGAAATTTGCTACACTAGCATCAAACATCTTGACGCTAGTGTAGCAAAGCACCACAATAGCATAAGAAATGTTGAGGCTATTTCGCTAATGACTGCCATGGTGCACCGTGTTCTAAATACAGTACAACCATGGTGTCGTTAGGTGCCGATAGGGTGCGCAAAAAAGTGGTTTCCCAGCTCTGATGCGCCACTTTTTAACAAATATGGGCCCAAAATGTTATTTGCTGCTTTAAGTGTCATTGCAAAAAAAAAACATCCAAAACCGATTATGAGCTGACCCGCAGGACTAAATCTAAAAAAGTTTCCTCTGTCAGCCAGTTTGTTCCTCTGCCACCTATTAATGTCAGTTTTGAGACAATGAGGATACATTTATCCACCTTGTAGATTTACTTTAACAATAATTTGAGAGACTATTTTACACCACCTCACTGGGACCCAGGTGTAATTTCATTTCATTTCAATTTATTTGTCACACTGGATAAACTCCATCGACAAGAAAAGACAAAAAAAAACCACATAGGTGGTCATTACAACAGTGGCGGAAACTGCCAACAAAGACAGCCACGTTAACACTCCGACCGCCACGGCAGTACAAACAAACAGCGCAGCGGTCACCGCCAACAGACAGGCGGGAGACAATGTACAGCCCACACTATTATGACAGGCCAACCCGCCACCTTTTCCGGGGTGGATTCACCACAGATAAAAACACGGCGGAAACAGGAATTACGAAGGGAAAACGCTCACCTCTACACACTCCACGAGGAATGAGGACACCATGCAACCGGAACTCCAAATCCTACCTGCAATAGTCTTCCTGCTCCTCTACCAGCAGCACGAGCGCCAGCGGCAAAGACCACGGTGAGTACTGCACCTACGACACAGGGGAGGGGGGAGGCAAAAAACAGGGACACACACACGCAACACACCCACCCCCACCCCCCCACCCACTACAACACACACACTAATGCATATCAATACATCACAGTTACAACCCCCTAAACCTCCCGGAAGAATTCAAAGACCGAAGAAAATTAGTGTAACCATCGGAATATATTAAAAACAAGTAGGCAGAAACATATATATATATATACACCATGTACAAAATAAATACTAGGCATAGTAGTCCAGGTACTGCACAAAGAAAGTCAGTGGAACTCTGGGACCGCATGGTATGGGCGAGGCCCACACAAGATCCCCGACCATGACGGAGAGAACACTGCAGGGGCATCAGATACCAAGAAAACAGGCACCTCAGGGGGAGGGAAAGGGGGGGCACCTCAGCCGCTTGAGTGCACGACGCCAAATCCACGAGGGGGCCACATGCCCACTGTTGAATCCTGGGGAGTGCAAAGCCACAGTCTCTCAAGTCTCTACAGAGGGTGGTTTGCCCACTGCTTCATCCTGGGGAGTGCAAAACCACAGTCTCAAGTCTCTACAGTGGGTGGGTTGCCCACTGTTCAGACCTGGGGAGTGCAAAGCCACAGTCTCTCAAGTCTATACAGTGGGTGGTTTGCCCACTGCTTCATCCTGGGGAGTGCAAAGCCACAGTCTCTCAAGTCTCTACAAAGGGTGGGTTGCCCACTGTTCAATCCTGGGGAGTGCAATGCCACAGTCTCTCAAGTCTCTACAGTGGGTGGTTTGCCCTGGGGAGTGCAAAGCCACAGTGTCTCAAGTGGATAACAGTCTCCACTGGTTCTGGAGGGGGCATGGTGCCCAGAGTGCTTTATCCTGTGAAGGACAGAGGTAGTGGATGGATCTCTCCACTGGTTCTGGAGGGGGACTGGTGCCCAGAGTGCTTTATCCTGTGAAGGACAGAGGTAGTCAATGACAGTCTCTACTGGTTCTGGAGGGGGACTGGTGCCCAGAGTGCTTTATCCTGTGAAGGACAGAGGTAGTGGATGGATCTCTCCACTGGTTCTGGAGGGGGACTGGTGCCCAGAGTGCTTCATCCTGTTAAGGACAGAGGTAGTGGATGGATTTCTCCACTGGTTCTGGAGGGGGACTGGTGCCCAGAGTGCTTTATCCTGTGAAGGACAGAGGTAGTGGATGGATCGCTCCACTGGTTCTGGAGGGGGACTGGTGCCCAGAGTGCTTTCTCCTGTGAAGGACAGAGGTAGTGGATGGATCTCTCCACTGGTTCTGGAGGGGTACGGGTGCCCAGAGTGCATCACTCACCCCGTGACGGACTCAGTTGCGTCAGTGCCCCTGCCGCTCATGGGCTAGCGGTGCTTGAGTTGGCGGTGCCCTGTTCAGCAGTGCTTGAGTTGGCGGTGCCCTGTTCAGCGGTGCTTGAGTTGGCGGTGCCCTGTTCAGCGGGGCTTTTGCTGGCGGTCCTTCATGGCCCAGCAGGGCTTTTGCTGGCGGTCCTTCATGGCCCAGCGGGGCTTTTGCTGGCGGTCCTTCATGGCCCAGTGGGGCTTTTGCTGGCGGTCCTTCGTGGCCCAGCGGGGCTGGTGCTGGCAGTGGCCTCCTGGGCAGCTGGGCTGGTGCTGGCGGTGGCCTCCTAGGCAGCTGCGCAGGGCCTGGCGGTGGCCTCCTGGGCAGCTGGGCTGGGGCTGGCGGTGGCCTCCTGGGCAGCTGGGCTGGGGCTGGCAGTGGCCTCCTGGGCAGCTGGGCTGGGACTGGTGGTGGCCTCCTGGACAGCTGGGCTGGGGGTGGCAGTGGCCTCCTGGGCAGCTGTGCTGGGGCTGGCGGTGGCCTCCTGGGCAGCTGGGCTGGGGCTGGCGGTGGCCTTCTGGCCAGCGGGGATGATGGCGGTCTTCTCCGCCGTGCAGCTCTTCCCAGACTTGCTGGGTTTCTTGTGGCCCTTCCCCACCTTGGAAGGTGTCACAGCTGACTCCACACTTCCACCGGGACCCCTGGGAGCCGCTTTGGTGGCTGGAGTCTTCCCCCTCTCCCGCCGGACACTGGCCCACTTCTGATGCTTCACAGGTGGGGGACTGTCTGTGCTGTGGCTTCGTGCCACACTGGCTGTCCTGGTGGCCGGAGCACTCCACATACCGGTGACTACAGGCACCACTGGTGCCGGAGATGTTTTGGCTGAGGTGCTACTTCGGGACCTATGAGATGGACGGGGTGGGGAAGGTGTGGGAAAAAGGTCAATGAGGGACAGGAAAAGTTTTTGGGACACACTAGGACGGGTATCTGGAGGGGCTTTGGGAGTGGAGGAAGAGGTGGTGGTAGTAGGAGATGTTCGTTTGGTGACTTTGGGTGAAGGTGCATGCGCTGGAGGCTGTCGTGAGGTGGATGGCTGTTGGGTAGGTGTGTGCCTGCGTTTGTGTATCTTGGGAGGGGGCGTCACAGACACACTGGGAGAGGACACAGGGGACGTGAGAATGGTAGTGGGGGTGGTGACTGCACGTGAGTGGGGTGTGCTGGTGGGTGTGCTGGTGAGGGACGTAGTGGCTGTAGAGGTAGTGCATGCAGGTGTGAGTGTAGGCGAGACTGGGAGGGAGGAGAGAGACGACGAGGAGGGGGACACAGTGGAGGCAGTGGATGTTGGTGTGTCTGCATGTGTGTGTTGCTTGCGTGAGTGCCTGTGGGATGTGTGGTGCTTATGTTTGCCAGAGCTTCCCTTGTGTGTTGAGGTGTGTTCAGGCTGGTCTGATGGTATGCTTGGGATAGGCAGAGGTACAGGGGATTGGGTCTGGGTGGAGGAAGTTGGAGGGGGGAGGCTAGAGACAGGGACAATGGCTGCCATCAGTGCTGAGGCCAGAGTTTGAAAAGCTCAGTGAAGGGCCTGACCAGAATGAATGCCCTCCATGAATACATTAGTTTGTTGCAACTGCCTTTCTACACCCTGGATGGCATTCAGAATGGTAGACTGCCCAACAGTGAGGGACCTGAGGAGGTCAATGGCCTCCTCACTGAGGGCAGCAGGGGTGACTGGGGGCAGGGCCTGAGGTGCCTGGGGCGAAGGTGATGCCCACCCTCCTGGGTGAACGGGCACGAGGCGAAGGCTGAGGGGCTGCTGGGAGGGCGGTGCTGGTGGGGGGGTGGCGGCCGTACCTGTAGGTGTGGGGGGCACAGATGTTGCTGCCACCACAAGGGAGCTCCCATCAGAGGACGAGTCCGTGTCACTGGTGTCAGCTCCTGTCCCCGCATTGGAGCTCCCCTCGCCCTCCGTCCCACTGGTGAATTCCGAGTCCGTAGTCTCGCCCTCCAGGGCCATGTGGGATGCAGCTCCCTCATGCTCCGGTGCCACTGCTCCTCCGCCTGATGATGTTAATGCACACAAGAACAGGGAGACCACAAAAAGGGGGGGGGGTGACAGAAGAAAGACATGTTGAGTGCATGGATTACCGCTACTGTTGGCGGACATGACAGACACAGAAGCCCCCTGCACTACGCCGTGCTCTTGGGCTCCACTGTTCAATTCCTTGGAAATGGCCTACAAGTCTATGGACGACATCTGCACACATAGATGACACAGGGGCATGACTAGGTGTACTTGGCACTCTACAGAGGTGGGCTGGGGTGCCACATGGCCTGCCTTACGGAGGGGCCTTACCTACGGAACTCGCCCTGGCCTAGGGAAACCCACAACCCTCCTCCCCCACCCAGACAACTCCACTGCGCGCAAAGTCAGCAGAATGAGAGTGTACTCACCCCCTTGTGTCTGCTGTGATGCCCTCAAGCGCCCATCCAACTCCGGGTAGGCCACCGCCAGGATCCTGAACATCAGGGGGGTCATGGTGCGACGGGCACCCCTCCCACTTTGGGAGGCCATCCCCAGCTGAGCCTCCGCCGTCTTCTTGCTCCAGCGGCGAATGTCCTCCCATCTTTTCCGGCAGTGGGTGCTCCATCTGTGGTAGGCCCCCACGGTCCGGACGTCCTTGGCGATGGCACCCCAAATATCTTTCTTCTGGTGGGCGCTGTCCTACATGAAATGTACAGGGGAAGAAGAGAAGTCATTACCAACTGCACCGTCAAAGTGATTGATCCCCATCCCTACCCTTGCCAGGTGGAACATGCATTCACCGTCTTTCATGCACGCAGCACTCTGCCCCCTTCCTTCTTACATCCAGCCCTCTCCACACAGGCATAGCCCATACAACATGCTCCCTGTGTACTTACCTATTTGTCTGGAGGACCGTAAAGTAGCGTGTACTTTGGGAGGACCCCATCCACGAGCTTCTCCAACTCCTCAGATGTGAAGCCAGGGGCCCTTTCCCCAGACGCACGAGCCATTGTCTCTTCCAGACTGAGGTCACAGCAGCACTTGCAGTGTAGGTCCTCTCCTGTCGAAGATCAGGTATCGAGTGATTGAACAGATAGAAAATGGCAGCGTACATCGTCATTGGCTCCTGGGACCCTTAGGGTCCAATGTTAACCAATGCAGCATTGCGCCCCGGTCTTAGACCGCCTTCCGCAACGGTGTACAACGCCAGCGCAGTTACCTCACATCCCATTGTCCCACTTTATATGTCAGGCAGCCGCCATTTCAGGGGCCCACATGGCTTCATTTTCAACTGCGTCACACATACCTAGGCCTAGACTCAACACAAATACAGGCCACCATTTGTGTATGATTGGTGTTCTGGGTAAACTGTGGGTACGTACCTCTGAGTTGTTTGACTCTGTGCTCGCTGTTGTCCTTCATAGGCACCGCTGGGACATGTGAGGAGATGGCGGCATCCTCCGGTGTACCGACCGTTGGTGGACCTGTCGACAATGGAGGAGCGACATTTGATAATCACCAACAGGCTTGACCATGCCACAATCCAGGAACTGTGTGCCCAGCTGGAGCCAGACTTGATGTCAGCAATCCGCCATCCCACAGGAATCCCCCCTCAAGTGCAGGTGCTGTCAGTGCTCCATTTCCTTGCAAGTGGGTCATTTCAAACAACTGTGGCCATGGCATCAGGGATGTCCCAGCCTATGTTTTCCAACGTATTGTCCAGAGTGTTGTCTGCCCTTCTGAAACACATGCAGAGCTACATCGTTTTCCCTCAGGTGGAGGATTTGCCTACAGTGAAAGGTGATTTATATGCCCTAGGACATATCCCCAACATCATAGGTGCCATTGATGGGACCCATGTGGCTTTGGTCCCCCCCCCACAGGAGTGAACAGGTGTACAGAAACCAGAAGAGTTATCATTCTATGAATGTACAGATGGTATGTTTGGCAGACCAGTACATCTCCCATGTGAATGCCATGTTCCCTGGCCCAGTGCATGACGCCTACATCCTGTGGAATAGCAGCATCCCTTATGTGATGGGGCAACTCCAGAGGCACCGTGTGTGGCTATTAGGTGAGCACCTGGAAGCTAGTCAGTGGGAATGGTTGTCTGGGTCTGGGGTTATCCCTCCAGGTTAGTGTGTGTCTAACAGTTGCCCCTCGCCATTCGCAGTTGACTCTGGTTACCCCAACCTGTCATGGCTACTGACCCCAGTGAGGAATCCCAGGATAAGGGCAGAAGAACGCTACAATGAGTCCCATGGGCGAACTAGGAGGGTGATCGAGCGGACCTTCGGCCTCCTGAAGGCCAGGTTCAGGTGCCTCCATATGACAGGTGGATCCCTATTCTACTCACCAAAGAGGTGTGCCAGATCATCGTGGCCTGCTGTATGCTTCACAACTTGGCTTTGCGATGCCAGGTGCCTTTTCTGCAGGAGGATGGTCCAGATGGCGGTGTTGTTGCAGCTGTGGAGCCTGTGGACAGTGATGAGGAGGAAGCAGAGGAAGAAGACATGCAGAACAGGGTCTCAGTGATCCTGCAATATTTCCAGTGAGACACAGGTAGGAATACAAACCTGCCTACTACATGTACTTTGACACTACTACCTCTCTCCTGTCTGTCATTTTTACCCAGTGTATGGTCACTGAGTTGTCACTTTTCCTTACGATTTCATAGATGTGGGTCCCACAGTGTGACATCTGCTTAGATTGCTCATGGACTAGAGCTGTGTGACATAGGTATGTTGACATTACTATTTAAAAAACATTTTGTCACTGTAATTGCTAATACACTATTTCAAAATCACAGACAGACTCCAGATAATTTTGTGCTTTAGGTGTGTTTATTTAAATGCTCACTATTGGAGGGGGTAGTGAAATGGTGAGGGGTGATGGTGGAGGAATGTCCATGGCAGAGTCCAGTCTATTAGTCTCACAGGTGCATTGCCCAAAGGGGCATAGGAAGTGGAGCTGGGGCAGTTTAATTATGGACAGGGTGACAAAGTGGGACAGTAGGATGACAATAAGGGTGGTCTCATTTCTTGGCGGGGGTCTTGGCATCGTGCTCTGTCTTTGTCCTGGATCTCAGTGACCGTTTGCAGGGTGGTTCTCCCTCTGCAGGGGGTGGAGTGCTGGTGTGGTGGTCCTGTGGCAGGGCGTCCTGTCCACTAGCGCCGGCGGAGGTGGTGGGCAGTTCATCATCCATGCTAGTGTCAGGGTCCCCTTGTAGTGCCACAGTGTCCTTCCTGGTGTTGAGTACTACCTTCAGCACCCCTACGACGGTGCCCAGGGTGGAGCTGATGGTTCTGAGTTCCTCCCTGAAGCCCAAATACTGTTCCTCCTGCATGCGCTGGGTCTCCTTAAA
The DNA here is from genome assembly GCF_031143425.1 of Pleurodeles waltl. Taxonomy (NCBI): domain Eukaryota; kingdom Metazoa; phylum Chordata; class Amphibia; order Caudata; family Salamandridae; genus Pleurodeles; species Pleurodeles waltl. The sequence continues at coordinate 825,146,081 of NC_090446.1, forward strand.
CCTGGCCAGTACCGTTGCCATCGTCTCCTAGGAGTGTTGGCAGGCTCCCATGATGGAGGAGAGGGCCTCGTGGAGAGTGGGTTCCCTTGGCCTGTCCGCCCCCTGTCGCACAGCAGCCCTCCCAGTTCCCCTGTGTTCCTGGGCCTCCGTCCCCTGGACCGTGTGCCCACTACCACTGCCCCCAGGTCCCTGTTGTTGTTGGGGTGGTGGGTTATCCTGGGTTCTCTGTAGTGGTGGACACACAGCTGATTGACTTGTCCTGGGGAAGGAGGTATGGGCCCACTGGGTGGGTGCTGTGCTGGTGTTTCCAGAGGGGGGAAGGTCTGTGGTGGCCTATGCCTGTGTGAGGGGAACCGACTGTCCAGAGGTCCCCGATGGTCCGGGCTGGTCATCTAGATCCAGTTGGACAGAGGTGCTGTCCTCACTGTGGGCCTCTTCTGTTGGTGGTGTGGACATGTGTGGACGCTCCTGTCCGGTGACGTTGGGTAGGGGTCCTTCAGGGGTATAAAAGGATGTTTATTAAATCTGTGTGTGCAATGGTGTGCAATGGGTCGGTGACCGTGTACCCCAGTGCTAGCATTCCTGTGTGGGAGCTTGTGTGATGATGGTTTAGGGGGGTGTATGGGTATGTGCAGTGGGCATGGTTTGGTGATGGGTGTCCATGCTTTGTTGTTGCATGCAGGGCTTGGTGTTGGGATGTGTGGTTTGTGATGTTGGGACATATGTGAGGAGTTGGGGTGCTGGGGGTGAGGGTGAGGGTGGGGGTATGTGATAGCATGCAGGTAGGGTGGGGGATGCAATAGTAAAGCTTTGTCTTACCAGAGTCCATTCCTCCACCTACTCCTGCAAGGCCCTCAGGATGCAGATTCGCCAAGACCTGCTCCTCCCATGTTGTTAGTTGTGGGGGACGAGGTTGCGGGTCCGCCACCAGTCCGCTGAACCACCAGGTGGTGTCTTGAGACCACGGAACGCACCTTCCCCCGTAGGTCGTTCCACCTCTTCCTGATGTCATCCCGATTTCTTGGGTGTTGTCCCACTGCATTGACCCTGTCCACTATTCTTCGCCATAGCTTCATCTTCCTTGCTATGGAGGTGTGCTGCACCTGTGATCCGAATAGCTGTGGCTCTACCCGGACTATTTCCTCCACATGACCCTGAGCTCCTCCTCCGAGAACCTGGGGTGTCTTTGCCATTTCATGCAGTGGTGTAGGTGATGTGTGGGGTGGAGTGTGTGGTGATAAGTGTGGTGATATGTAGTGGTGTGTTGTGTGAGGTGAGTGGAAGTTGTGTGGGTGATGGTGTTGTGTGCCTGTGGATGCTGTTGTTCTTGCTGGTGGTGTCTCTCTCTGGCCTTCTTTCTGAATTTTTGGTTGTAGGGGTTTGTGGGTGATGTGGGTGTGTGTTTTATATTGTATTGGGTGTGTGGGAGTGGTGTGTGTATGTGTATCAGGTGTGTGTATTTTGAATTGTCCAATGTGGCAGTGTTTTGTAAGAGTGTGTGTATTTTGAGCGCGGCGGTGTGTACCACCAATGGATTCGTGTGTCGTGATAGTGTGAGCGTATTTCTGTTGGCGTGATGGTGTCGGTTTTGTTTTCGCCAGTTTATCACTGACCTTTGGTGTGGCGGACTTGTGTGGGTGTCTGACTTTTGGCGGATTCCGAGATGTGGGTCATAATAGCTGTAGCGGAATTCTACGGCAGTGTGTTGGCGGTCTTCTGCACGGCGGTAAGCGCCTTTTACTGCCAATGTTGTAATGACCGCCATATTTACAATTCGAGTATTCAAAGTACTCAAAACAAAACAGGAGTTAAACCATACCAGGAAGAAGACAATTATTCAAAAAGTTTAGTTGACACAATAACCTACTACAGTACTATCACTGACAACTTGTTCTTAAGAGATTTTTCTTCTCACATACCAGACTAAGGCCCTCATTATGACATTGGTGGTAAATCCCGCTCAACGCCACACTGACGGCCGCCATCTTACCGCCGCGGTGGCGAATATCCATTCACCATATTATGTAACACACACACCAATCCGACAGAATACAGCCACATACCCAAATTCGCCAGCCTGAAGGTCAGTGATAAAGTGGCGGTCCCAAAGCCATACCGTTATGCCAACAAAAAAACACCCACCACATTATGACCTACAAATCATAATGGCAGACATTCAATGGCGGTAAACTATTGGCGGTACACACCGCTGCACTGAAAATGGACACCAACAAACAAAACAACACAACATTGACCTCTTCCAAATACACACAACTGACACCCATACACACACCACATCCACACACCCACACCACTATAAAACACACACCCACATTACCCACAACCACTCACGAACACCAATTGCCACCAAGAGACTGAGAAGAAGAGCACAAAGACAAATAGACACACACACCACTTACACCAATGCACCGTTCATGCACTCCACATCACACACCAGACCACATTTCCCAACACTCCCTCACCAACACACATCACACACCACCCATGGCACCACAAAGGCACCCCCGTTTCACTGAGGAGGAGTTAAGGGTCCTGGTGGAGGAAATTGTCAGGGTAGAGCCACATCTCTTTGGAGCCGAGGTACAGCAGATTTGCATTGCAAGGAAGATGGAGCTATGGCGGTGAATCGTGGACAAGGTGAACGAAATGGGACAGCACCCTAGAACAAGGGACGACATCAGGAAGAGGTGTAACGACCTACGGGGGAAAGTACAATCCATAGCATCAAGACACCAGCTCACCAGACAGAGGACTGGCGGGGACCCCCATCTCCTCCCCCATAATTCACACCATGGGAGGAGCAGGCACTGGCAATACTGCATCCTGAGGGACTCGCTGAAATAGCCGGAGGACTGGACACTGGTAAGTAAACAGTTAACACTTATCACCCCAATACCTGCATGCCATCTCACACCCTCACCCTCATTTCCATCACTCCACTCCATCACACACACTACACCCACACATCTCACTAATCCCAATGCCAGGCCCTGCATGCCATACCAATGCATGGACACACCTCCCAGCCCTGCATGGACACCCATCACTAAAGCATGCAGAGCATAGGGAAACTAACAATCCCACAATACAGCACCATACACAAGCAAAAGCTGGCAGGGTAGCACCAACCTGGGGAAGCTATGGAAGTACAAATGTCATTCACTTGAAGCATAATACGCCATTTACATCCCCACAAGTACCTCAGCCAATGTCAGCCTAGAGGAGGTGGCAGCACTATCCAGTCCCCCATGACAAGAGGCCCCCAGTCATGACAGTAGTAACTCTGGACTTCGGGATCTGGTGGACCTACATGGCCCATCAGGGACCACTGGACAATAGGTCACCCATGCCCACTCACAGAGCACCACAGAGCCTCCCCCATCAGGAACTAACACCACAGCACCCACCCAGCATACCCACACTTCAGTCCCGAGGACACATTAATCAGCAGTGTGCCACCTGTACAGGGGCCCCAGGCCACATCTCACAGCCAAGACAATCAAGGACCTGGGGTCAGTGGCAGTGGGCACACCGTTGAGGGGGCAGAGGCACAGGCCAACAGGGACACTGGGAGGACTGCTGTACACCAGGGGGAAGACAGGACCAGGGAAACGACTCTCCAGGAGGCACTCTCAGAGATCCTGGGATTCTACCAACATTCCCAGGATATGATGGGCCAGATCCTTGACAACGTGCAGGAGAACAGGTGGCTACAGGAGGGACAGTATCAGGGGCTCAGGGAGGACTTGCAGGCCATCAACACCACTCTGATCTCCATAGCAGGGGTACTGGCAGACATCGCCAACATCATGAGGGACGCTACAGCACAGCAGCGGGCCCCTACCACTAGCCAGTCCTTTGACCAGCCCTCCACTTCCGCTGCCGCTAGTGGGCAGGAGGACCCGCCACAGGACCCACAGCCCACCAGCATCCCTCCACCTGCAGAAGGTGAACCACCCCACAAACGTTCCCTGCGAACCAGACATAAGACAGAGACAATTGCTAAGACCACCACCAGGAAAAGAGGCTCTCCTGATTGTCGCCCTTGTGTCCCACTCTGTCACCTTGTCCACCTTGAACTGTCATTGCTTCCCTTCCTATGTCCCCTTGGACACTGCACCTGTGCTGCGAAAGGACTGGAACAATACACTGGACTTTCCGCCATCATCACCCCATTCCATTACACCTTCCCCTCACCATCTCAGTACTACAATAAACACCCTTGGACAAACATCGACTACTAGTATTTCATGTGTTGCAAATTTGTATTGATTAAAACAGCTAAAACCATTACAGATGAACTGTATATAGTGAGAGCATAGAATGAATGACCTGTTGCTGGCTGTTGTGATCACATCAGGACATTGTTGTCATATCACCAACACCTGACAATCCATAGGTAACAGTAAGTAGGGTAACAAGTGGGTAATGCCAGCATGCCAATGCCACACAGAAAACAATAGTCCTAGAAATGTGAAGTTGCACTGTCTCACCTGTGTGTCATTGGAAGTACTGACAGATCACTAATGTTCTGTTTTCCACATCCTCTTCCTCTGCCTCCTCATCCTCACAGTCCTCAGGGTCAACTGCTGCCACAGGGGCATCTCCTGTCTCCTCCTCCTGCAGAAAAGGTACATGGCATCTGAGGGCCAGGTTGTGCAACATGCAGCATGCAACGATTATCTGGCAGACCTTCTTGGGTGAGTAGTACAGGGATGTCAGAAGGAGGCACCTGAACCTGGCCTTTAGGAATCCGAAGGTTCTCTCAGTTATCCTTCTGGTTCACCCCCCTGTGCCTCATTATAACATTCTTCTGCCCTTGTCCTGGCATTGCTCACAGGGGTCAGCAGCCACGATAGGTTTGGGTAACCAGAGTCACCTGCAAGTATTGAGGAACAACATTTAGCCCCACACTATCCTATTTGGCCAACAGCACAGGAATACACCAACATACACCGGGTGGGGACCAAGGCTCACCTATAAGCTACACCCTGTGCCTCTGTAGTTGGGCCATCACATTTGGGATGCGGCTATTCCTCATGACAAAGGCATCATGCTCAGACCTAGGATACTTAGCATTGATGTGTGAGACGTACTGGTCCACCAGGCACACCATCTGCAAATTCATGGAGTGGAAACACTTTTGATTCCTGTAAACCTGTTTATTTTGCTGGTGGGGGACAAACGCAATATATGTCCCATTGCGTAAAACCCGGCTTTCACAGTAGCCACATTTTCCACCTGGGGAAGCCATGTAGCTGCACATGTATTTTATCACGGCGGACAAGACTCTTGCCAGTACTATTGAGAACATTGGCTGTGACATTCCTGCTGCCAAGCCAACTGTCACTTGGAAAGAACCAGTTGCCAGGAAATGGAGCACTGATTGAACTTGCACAAAAGGTGGGATCCCAGTTGGGTGACCGATAGCTGATATGAGGTCAGGCTCCAACTGGGCACACAGCTCTGGGATTGTGGCCCTGTCAAGTTTATAGGTGAGTATCATGTGCCTGTTCTCCAGTGTAGCTAAGTCCACCAGGGGTCTGTACAAAGGGGTATGTCTCCATCTCCTATTCATCCACAGCAGTAGGTATCTAAGGGACACAAGAGTGAGTAGGCTGTCACAATTGGAACAACTATACCACAACAGCAGTCCACATTGTGCAATCATGTTTTGGGACAATGTAATTTAAAAGTATGTGATTTTTATCCTATGATGCAGCAATTATTGATAGACCTGTTCACCCCCTCCGAAATGGCAACTGCCTGTCCTGTGTGGAGGTACAGGTGGAAGTGAGGTAATTCCGCTGACGTTGTGTGCTGTGGCAGTAGGCGGTTGTGAACAGCCGTGCAATTCCTCGTTGGATAATGTTGGGCCCTATGGGGTAGAGTGGACAATGGGGATGTATGCCGGCTGTGACAGTATACACCTCCGTGGACGTAACTGTCATTTTATTTCTCATTCCTTACTTGTTTCCTGACATTCACAGGAGAGGACCTACACTGCATGTGTTGCTGTGACCTGTCTGGAACCTACCATGGCCCATGTGACCGGAGGAGTTGGAGCGAAAGGTGGAATTGGGATCTACCCCAGTATGGACAGCTGTATGGGCCTCCAGACCAGCAGGTGAGTAAACTGTGGGCATGATGCATGTGGCATGAATACATGGAGTTGTGTGTGAAGGCATTGTGTAAGGGTGGGCGGGGTGGGTGGATTTCCTCTTGGCTGTGTACATGTTGTGAGCTGGCCTATGTGTTTTGCTATGTTGATGTGATCAGGTATGGTGGGCCATGTACGTGACAGGCTGGACTATTTGTTTAATGGTGTTCTCCTGTATGTATTACCTCTGCATCAAAAGAAGTGATTATGGCATGGCATTGCCAAGGAGGTGCGGATCCTGGGGGTCTATGGCAGGCTTAGCACCCACTGTCGCAAACGATGGAAGGACCTGAGGCGCTGAGCACAGAAGACCCTGGAGCCCAGCTGGGGATGGCCTCCCAATGAGGAAAGGGTGACCTTCGGACCGTGACCCCCTGATGGCCCACATACTGGCAGTGGCCTACCCTGAGCTAGATGGGCCACTGAGGGCATCACAGCAGCCACAACGGGTGTGTACAGTAGGTATCATTACAACATGGCTGGTGGGGTGGTATCCGGGTGGTGGTTGTGTGTTAGTGGATGCCCCTAAGGCCAGGTTAGAAATAGCAGCATACGTCCTCTGAAGGGTAAGGGTTTCATGGCAAATACAGGTAACCTAGCTTGTTAGTATTTACTTCTAGGCAGGGCTGCGTGGGTCCCAGGTGTACTGCAGTTGGTGGTGTGTGCTCCTCCTCATGCCTTGGTGGCTAGCCATATCACTGGTGGTGCATTGCATAGTGCGTTGGCTTGTTCCCTGTGTGTGAGGTTGCAGTGTACATGTGAACATCTGGGCAGTGCGTGCTCTACGGGCGACTGGAATGCAAAAACCCAGCACTTATGAGATGACCTAATTCATGCATTATGTTGATATGCTGTTGTTTAACCTTTTGCATTGCAGAGTTTAATCCTGAAGACTTATATTCAAGGTGCTTGTAAATACTGTTCATTTGCAATGTATTGCTGCAGGCTTTCAGAGTGTGTCAGGGTGTGGTCCCTTTCCAGGGCCTTCTCGAAACTTCCTCTGCAGCATGCCTGGGTGTGATTTGAGGGCTGGGCCAAGACTCTATATAAGAGAGCCAGCCCAGCTCCACATGCTCACTATTCAGAGGTCCCGGTGCAGAGCAGCAGCAACTTCCTGAGCTCCTGTTCCGGTGGCCTACTTTGATCTTCCAGGCCTAGCCCTTTCAATTGGCTGGGTGATTCTTGATCAGGGCGGTAAGACGGAGGTCGGACTGGGCCCCCGATTCCGTTCTCGAAGGATTTCGAGTTCTTGGGCGTAATTAGTATGATAAATCTATTTTGCTCTTGTGCGTGTGAAAGTGCGCTTGATATTTAATGGCATTTACATGTTGACATTTGAATCGGCTAGACGCGCAATTCTTTCCTCGTATTGAAATCTAGATATTCATTATGCGCAACCATTTTCTGACATTTACAAGGTTGCATTAGAATCGGCAAGACGCGCAATTCTTTCCTCGTGTACAAATCTAGATATTCATTATGCGCAACCATTTTCTGACATTTACAAGGTTGCATTCGAATCAGTAAGACTCGCGATTCTTTCCTGGTGTACAAATCTAGATATTCATTGTGCGCAACCATTTTCTGACATTTACAAGGTTGCATTTGAATTCGCAAGACGCGCGATTCTTTACTCGTGCTTAATTCATGTTACTCATTGTGCGTGCTACCATTTCTTGGCATTCACATGGTGGCCTTTGAATCGGCGAGACGCGAGATTCATTTCTTGTGTCTAATTCATGATATTCATTGTGCGCCACCATTTCATGGCATTCACATGGTGGTATTCGAATCGGCAAGACGCGCAATTCATTTCCTGTGCTGAATTCATGATATTCATTGTGCGCTACCATTTCATGGCATTCACATGGTAGTATTCGAATCGGCAAGACGCGCAATTCATTTCTTGTGCTTAATTCATGTTATTCACTGTGCGCAACTATTTCATGGCATTTACAAACTTTTGTGGAAATCTGCAATGTGCGCAATTCGTGTTCTTGCATTCTAAGAACCTAAAGTGCTAGAATTCTGGATATTATATTCTATGTCCATGTAAGGTTTTTAGTACAATTCCTATTGTTTTCCAAGGAATGTTTGGATGGCTTTAATCCTCATGTAATGAGGCCGTGTTTGTTCTGGGACATTGTTATGGAAGGTAATTGTATTCCTAGAATAGTATGTTTTTAATTCATGAAAATTCCATGTGAAACATTGTACTAACCATTTTTGATTCTTTTCCGGGTACCTAGATTTAGTGAGGCCTAATTAGAGTCTAGTTCTAGGCCATTCATGTTTCCTTAGTTTTAGGTATTATTTCATGTTCCAAGTATCACAGAACTCTAGACTCTACAGAGTGTTATTTCATGTTCCGAGTATCACTGAACTCGACTCAACAATGTTATTTCATGTTTCAAGTATCACTGAACTCTAGACTCAACAGAGTTTTATTTCATGTTCAGAGTATCACTGAACTCTAGACTCAACAGTGTTATTTCATGTTTCAAGTATCACAGAACTCTAGACTCAACAGAGTGTTATTTCATGTTCCGAGTGTCATAGAACTCTGGGCTCAATAGAGTGTTATTTTATGTTCCAAATATCATTGAACCCTAGATTCAACAGAGAGTTTTTATGAATCTAAATGTGGTTTTGAATCTGATCTTGTGTTGTGTTGTTTAATCTTTTGCTTCCCACAGGTCTCCTTTCCATCTGTCCCCTTCCTAATCCCCTCTTCCCCTCTTGAACTCTCTCAGCCTCTGTGATTCAAATATCAGAGTCTTGGAGCTGTTCAGTGGTGGACATGTTGGGAGCGTGCACAGACCCCGAGGATCTGGTGACTCTGACAGTACGCCAACGGAATTGACCCAGTTTATTCTTTGTCTCTCTCTCCCCTTTCTTGCTTTGTAATCCTCTCCTTATGTGCATTAGCATAATCTGGCAGAGGAGCAGAGGCACTAGCAACAGAGGGAGCTGCTTCCCACAGGACCCTGGAGGCAGAGTCCACCAATGCTGAGGGAACCAGTGGGATGGAGGGTGAGAGGGGGCATAATGGCGGAGACTAGAGGGGACAATACAGACTCTGATACCTCCTCCGAAGGGAGCTCCCTGGTGGTGGCGGACACCTCTGTGACCACCCCAGCTGCAGGTAAAGCCGCCACCCCCGTACCAACACTGCCCTCCCAGTAGCCACTCAGCGAGTTGCCTGTGCCCGCTCACCCAGGAAGGTGGGCATCTCCTTTGCCCTAGGCACCTCAGGCCCTGCCCCAGTGAGCCCTGCTGCCTTGAGTGAGGAGGCTATTGACATCCTGAGATCCATCTCTGTAGGGCAATCAACCATTGTGAATGCCATCCAGGGGATGGCATCCCAGAAGCAACAATGCAATGCATTCCTGGCGGGCATTAATGGTGGATTGGCGGCCCAACAGAGATCGATTCAGGCTCTGGCCTCCTCTCTGATGGCAGCCGTTGTCCCCGTTTCTACAGTCCCCCCTCCAAATTTCACTTCCCAGTCTCATTCTCCTCAACCCCAACCCATACCAAGAACACAAACAGATGAGCATGCACACAAGCACCACAGTCATCCCTCAGGCACTCACACAAACACCATACTGTTGCAGACATGACAACATCCACTGCCTCCACTCTCTCCCCCTCCTCCTCCACCTCCCTCCCAGTTACGTCCACACTCACACCTGCTTTCACTACATCAATATCCACTACCATCATCACCACACCAAGCTGAACACACACCTAACTGGCAGACACCTCCACAACATCCATGCATGTGTCCCCTGTGTCCTCTCCCACCATGTCTGTCCTCCCCAAAGGACACAAACGCAAGCACTCAGACACCCAACAGCCATCCACCTCACAAAAGCATGATAGCCCATGCACCTGCACCCAAATCCAGCAGACATACACCTCCAACAACCACTCCCTCATCCTCCACTCCCATTACTCCTCCCTCTTCCCACCCCAACGTCCCTAAAAACTTTTCCTTTCCCAAATTGACCTCTTCTCTACCCCTCCCCCCCATCCTGCATGTATGAGCAGGGTACCAAGGACACAGCCCAGCACCTCAGCCAAACTGTTGATGGGGACAGTGGTAGCATCACCTACTTGTGGTGGTAAGGAAACAAGACCTACAACACTGAAGGGGAAGGAGCCAGCACCACCTGGGATGAAAGAGAAGAGTCCTGTACCAGCTGTGAGTAAGAGGAAGGGGCCTGCACCAGCTTCGAAGAAGGGGAAGGAGCCTGCACCAACTGTGAGGAAGGGGAAGGAGCCTGCACCAGCTGTGAGAAAGGGGAAGGAGCCTGCACCAGCTGTGAGGAAGGGGAAGGATCCTGAACCACCCAGCAGAGAGGGGAAGAGCCCATCCACCCCTGCCAGGAAGGGTAAGGGATCCCCAACCCATGAACAGGAGAACAAGAGGCACTCTATGCCAGCGGAACTGTCAGGCTAACACCGCCACCACCACCAGCTGTCACAGGGCTCCCACCACCAGCCGTGGATGTGTAGCCATCAGTGAGTGCAGGGGCTGCCCAGGAGCCTCCCCAAACCACTACCACCGTGCAGCCATCAGTGAGTGAAGGGGCTGCCCAGGAGCCTCTCCCAGCCACCACCACCATGCAGCCATCAGTGAGTGCAGGGGCCGCCTAGGAGCCTCCCCCAACCACCACCACCATGCAGCCATCACCCCCGGCGGGCGCTATGTAGTCCACCCTCCAGGGGCTACTGTGTGGGCTGCCCCCTTCAGAACCAGTGGGCAAGACACTTGAGAGACTGTGGCTTTGCACTTCCTCCCCAGGACATAGCAATGGGCATGTTGCTCCCTCCAGAACCAGTGGGCAAACCACCCACTTGAGAGACTGTGGCCTTGCACTCCCCAGGACAAAGTAGTGGGAATGATGCCTCCTCCAGAACCATTGCGCAAGACACCCACTCCAGACACTGTGGCCCTGCACTCCTCAGGACAAAGCAATTGGCATGTTGCCCCCTCCAGAACCAGTGGGCAAGTCACCCACTCCATACACTGTGGCCTTGCACTCCCCAGGACAAAGCAATGGGCATGTTGACCCCTCCAGAACCAGTGGGCAAGTCACCCACTTGAGAGACTGTGGCCTTGCACTCCCCAGGACAAACCAATGGGCATGTTGCCCTCTCCAGAACCAGTGGGCCTTGTTGCCGCATCCGGCTGAGGTGCCCCCCGAGGTGCCTGCCTATTTGCAAACTGATGCCCCTGCAGTGTTCTATCCAGATGAGCTCAGGATTCCAGTTAGGTCTTAGACTGTGCCCTGTGGCCATGTGGGCCCTTTGAACTTTTGACTGGGCAGTGTCCCTTTTTTGTACATGTGTACATATCTGTTTCATTGCCAAATCGACGTATTAATTTTGATGTTGATCTGATTACAATCACTTAAGTCAATTCCTGTTGTCCTTGCATTATTCTGCCATTTTTCGTGGCCAAATTGTTTTTGTAGTGCAGCTGGTTGTATATATGGTGTATGGGGTGTGTGTTGTGCGTGTATGTGTCACTCTCATTTTCCACCCACCCTCCCTTGTGGGCTAGGCGGCTGGACTCACCGTCGTCATCTCCATTGGCGTTGGTGTTCCAGGTGGAGCATAACGTAGAAGATCATCGGGAAAACCTGCAGTTCAGATTCCATGGTGGCATGTTTCTTCCCTTTGTCTCTAATTGTGAGTCCTTTCACTTCTGAGCTCTGTTTCTGCCAGGCTTTTGTTGGCATTGGTGCCGCCCCGGAAAAGGTGGCGATTTCCTGTGTCAAAATATGGTGGGCGGTACTTTGTCTTCCACCTGGCTGTTGGCGGCTACCACCGGGGTGACTGTTGTTTCCGCCCTGGCGGTAAGTGTGGTACATTGGCTGTCTATGGAAGATATCACTGCCATGTTTATAATTTGGCGGTAATTACCGCCAGCCTGTTGGCGGTATTGTCGCCACTTTATCACCTACCGCCAGGGTCATAATGAGGGCCTAAATCAAAAAACTTGGAGACATAGAAAATATATGAGAGCAAATGTCAAATTTACAGATCCTCAATGTATCTTCTTAGCATCTTATTCTTAGCAGAAGGCAAAGCGGAGCGATCCATTAAGCTTCTTGCCTTGAGTAAGTGGTACAAAAGAACAACTAATGTTCTTCGCTTTCCGTGGCAAGATGTCAAGTAGGACATTGTTTTGTTTCAGGGAATTGTACCTGCCACAACCTAATAAAAGAGATTAATGGCACGTTCCCTACCCCAGGATAACACTTTATTGTCATGAACAACCTTGTCAAACTAGCATAGATGAAGCCATTTGCAAAATCTCTCACTTGCAAAGTCCAAAGTTACTTTTTGTAGTTTAAACTTAAACCAAGTGCTCTCAAGTAAGATTTAATATAAAACAATCACTGGAAGCTAGATGCAAGTGTCCTTTAGAGAATATCTTTCATACCCAACCTTTATGATTCCAGCTCATCAATGGTCGAGGTACGAAACCAAAAATAGTTGGCCTCAGTTTAAAATAGCTGACTACTGGTTTCAGTGCTAAATAAAGTCTCAAAGGGATGAACAGAGATCATTTTGGGAGTCTCAGCAAAGTTCTTAAAAAATGATGTCAACATTATAGTGCTCCCTGAATTCTGAGACATATAGGGCCATATTTATACTTTTTGACGCAAAACTGCGCTAACGCAGTTTTGCGCCAAAAAAATTAGCGCCGGCTAATGCCATTCTGAAGCGCCATGAGGGCACCGTATTTATTCAATGACGTTAGCCAGCGTTAGCCGGCGGCGCTGTCTGGTGTGCGTTAAAAAAAACGCCGTACACCAGGCAGCGCCAGCGTAGGGGGAAAATGGCGTATGGGCGTCCACAAATGGTGCAAGTCAGGCTGAGGCAAAAAAATTGCCACAACCCGATTTGCGCCATTTTTTTACGATGACCATCCCCCATTGAAATGACTCCTTTCTTAGCAAAGACAGGAGTCATGCCCCCTTGCCCAATGGCCATGCCCAGGGGACTTCTGTCCCCTGGGCATGGTCATTGGGCATAGTGGCATGTAGGGGGGCACAAATCAGGCCCCCCTATGCCACAAAAAAAAATAAAAAACAATACTTACCTGGACTTACCTTGATGTCCCTGGGGTGGGTCCCTCCATCCTTGGGTGTCCTCCTGGGGTGTACAAGAGTGGCAGGGGGTGTCCCTGGGTCAGGGGAGGGCACCTCTGGGCTCATTCTGAGCCCACAGGTCCCTTAACGCCTGCCCTGACCCAGGCGCAAAAATCCGGCGTTAATGCGGGTTTTTTAGACCCGCCCACTCCCGGGCGTCATTTTTGCCCGGGAGTATAAATACGACGCATATGCATCGGAGTCATTTTTTAAGACGGGAACGCCTACCTTGCATATCATTAACGCAAGGAAGGTGTTCACGCAAAATAATGACGGTAACTCCATGAACTTTGGCGCTAGATGCGTCTAACGCCAAAGTATAAATATGGAGTTAGTTTTGCGTCTAATTTGCGTCGAAAAAAACGACGCAAATTCGGCGCAAACGGAGTATAAATATGCCCCATAATTTGCACTGATTGCTTGGTCTCTATAGATATCAATCGCAGGGGACTCTATGTGAAAAATTATTCACCTAGCAAACCTAGATATGCCTGTGGCCTTGTGTTGAACAAAAAACACACTTAGGGGCATATTTATACTCCGTTTGCGCCAAATTTGCGTCGTTTTTTTCGACGCAAATTCGACGCAAAACTAACTCCATATTTATACTTTGGCGTTAGACGCGTCTAGCGCCAAAGTTCATGGAGTTAGCCGGCACTAATTTTTTTGACGCAAAACTGCGTTAGCGCAGTTTTGCGTCAAAAAGTATAAATATGGCCCTTAGAGTTTTCTGATGAGCAAGAAAGGGAGTCGGATATAATGTCACCAAATCATGTAACTCTCTTCAGACATATCTAACCCAATTTCAGTTTGACCCTAACATTCTTAAGGGGGACGATGGTTATATTTTAATCATTGCTGGGTATTAATTTCTACACCATATATAACATATACTGTATATTGCAGAATAAATCGAGCCTCACTAGAAAAATCTGTATTCTCCTCAGCATTTTAAGACCAAGGGAATGTTGCGAGCTCTAGGAAATTGGATTTTTGGAGACCCTTCTAAAGCGAAAAACACAACAAGTGTGGTGTTATAATACACAGCCAAGGTTAAAGCCTATCTGAGGTCAAAAACTGTCAGATCCCAAGTTGGGGATTGTTATGGACCAGCTCTTCCATAAAGAAAGAATTACTTTTTGCATCCTTCAATCAGCATTCCTAGTTATCCCCAAATTGGGATCTGATGGTTTTTGACCTGAGATTGTGTTTTATGTCTGATGAATTGGAGGATGTGTGGTGGCTGAGAACCTTTCCCCTCTCTGTTTGAGTGAGTGGGCCCTTCTCAAGCAACAACCACAGTTCCTATCAGGGTGAACCACAAAAAGTCAATACATTAATGTGAGCTTATTCCCCTGGTAGCTTAGCACAAACGTAGTCAGGCTTAACTTAGAGGTGACGTGTTAAATATTTATGCAGCACACAAACAGTACTAAAGTGAAAACACAACACAAGAAAAATCCCTCACCAAGTTCGAAAAATAAAGAACTAATTAAATAATTTGAAACAAGATTGACAAAAATCAAATCAGTAGAACCATAGTTATGACTTGTAAAAGTTTTTAGTACAAACTACAGCCTAAAAGCTCAAAGCTCAGACATCTAGCTGTACAAAAGTGGGGCAAAGTCAAATGTTATGACTGACAGCGATGGAGCTTGCTTTGAATGCACATGGTGATTTGGGCGTAGGCTTGGCTTATCTTGGGAAAATGTCTGAGAATGTGAAGGTCAGTACTGGGAGACAGGCAGTGGTATCCAAGGAGAAAGGGTCATTGTTGGGAAGCCTCTGGATGAAGTTGGGGTGAAGATTTCTACATTGGACTTTGTCACTTTTTGGAGGTCGAAATCTCCTGAGAGGAGCCACTGAACAGGACCTGCTGCTGCAAGGAAGAACACAGCTGCAACATCTGCGAAGGCAGGGTGACGGGCACTGCACCTCGGGCAGATGGGGAAGCAGTTAGATTTTGGTCTTCTGTCAGTTCTCAAACCACCTATTGATGCAAGTCTCTCATTTCAGTTTTTGGCTATTTAGGCACCTTTAGCAGCACTTCCAATGGTCCAGGACTGGTGTGGAACTACTTGGAGGGCAGGACTCACTTCAGGCATGGTCCAGTTGTGGGGTCAAGGTTGGTGAAGCTTTGAATATCCCTGTAGCTCAGAACAGGAGGCCAACAAACTAGCCCCTGGAATCACTCTGGTAGTCCTCATGCAGCAAGGCAGTCATCTAAGGGTATAAGGCAGGCCCCAAGCAGCAGGGCAGCCTTTTGGTAGCAGCTACACAGGGGGTCCTCCACAGGTCTAGGAGTGACCTGAGGAATTGGTCTGAGGAACCAATATTTATACCTGGTGCCAGCCTCACAAGTGGGAGAAATTGCAACGCTTTTCCCCCTCTTCTGGTTCTGGTATTTTCCTTCTTCCCTTGCCCAAGATTCAAGAAGTCTAAGTTGACAAAGAACTGGTGTCAAGTCCTTTTTGAGTGTGCTGGAGGCAACCACTTTGAGATGTAAGTAGAGTAGGGAACAGCTCTACTTCTCCCATCCTAGCAGGATGTCTCATCCTACAAACATCTAGTCCCAGTATCTGAACAATGATCCATCTCAGTCAGGCTGAACTTGAGAATTTCACCCAGTCTTGCACAACCAGATAACTGCTAGTGGTGCTTTGTGCTTTTAGGCACTATACTAATTTTAAAGATTTGAAATTGTATCTCTCCAGGTCTACTGATTGGATTTTTGTCGTTTTGTCTCAAATAATTTATTAACTTTTACTCTATTTTTCTAAATTGGTGTGGAACTTTTCTTATGCCATGTTTTCACTTCTATTACTGTTAAAAGTGCTGCATAAATATTTGCACATTGCTTCTAAGTTAAGCCTGACTGCTTTGTGCTAAGCTTCCAGGGCAAAAAGCACAAGCTGATTTAGGCTTGAATTTTCCCCCCTGACTAGAGTTGTATTTGCTGCTTGAGTGTGTTTCACCCCCCGTCAAGTAACCCAATTTTCTACAATACCTGTTTCCAATCAAGGATTACTAGTTTAATGGAATAAAGTAATCCAAGCTTATCTTATGGGAAAGATAGGCCTGACAGTAGTGAAAATCTAATTTAGGAGTTTTTCACTACCAGGATGTGTAGACTTAGAAACACATGTCCAACTTTTTAGATTCACTGCACACTGCTATATGGGCTGTTTAGGAAATACAATAGGGGTGATGTATATGTATTAAAAAGGGAGGTTTAGGTCTGGCAAAATGATTTACTTTGCAAGGCCAAATTGCCAGTTGAAAATTACACATGAGCTGCAATGGTGGACCTGATATACATTTTAAAGGGCTCCGTATCGAGGTGGCACCCTAAGTGCTGGAGATCCAATTGTAGCATTTAATTTACAGGTCCAAGCTTCTTGCATCAAGCATGTTGCACCACTTACTAGGGACCTAAAGGCAAATTAAATGTGTCTATTTGATGCATGCCAATTTTACCATGTTTTAAGAAGTGAGCTCAAGGACTTTTGCACTAGTTGTAAGTGGTAAAGTGCAGAGAGTCTGGAAGCAAGGAAACAGGAGGTGATAAGACAAAATGTTTGGGGGAAGACCTCACCAAAAGCAGGTTTAACATCTGCAAACAGTAGAACAGGGAATTTTATAATAGCCAGAATGGGTGAATTATTGTCACATTAGTCAACACAGCAAGTTGTGAATAGAAGAAGGAGTGTTGGGGTCAGAATTAATCTCTGTTGTACCCTTTTACTGACAGGTATAATTTCAGTAAGTCCGTCATTTAGGCCCCATTGTACCTTGGTGAAGTTATTTGTATCCAGATGCATAGCTGTGTCTAATAGGACAGGTGGAACTACCAACCCTTAAGGATCTCGCAGAGCTTCCCTTTTAGGACCATATCAACAGCACTCTATAGGTCAACAAAGACTAAATTAAGACTGCCTCTATTCATTTCCAATGTCTTCTGTCTGATCATCATGAGGCATCAAAAGACACAGTAGACCCCAAACTAAACCGCATTGGAAATGGCTGAGGATCTCATTATCTGGCATCTGAGCTAACAGTTTGTTGAGGGATTGATTACATAAAATTCAGGATTCATAGACTTAGGGGCATATTTATACTCTGTTTGCGCCGGAATTGCGTCGTTTTTTTTTACGCAATTTAGACGCAAAACTAACTCCATATTTCTACGTTAGTCCATGGAGTTTGCGTCATTTTTTAGCATGGACACCTACTTTGCATTAATGATATGCAAGGTAGGCGTTCCCGTCGAAAAAATTGACTCCGAGGCATGTGCGCTGTATTTACACTCCCGGGCAAAATTCACGCCCGGGAGTGGGCGGGTCAAAAAAAATGACGTACGGCCGCTTTTGCGCCGTTTTTTAGCGCCTGGAAAAGGCAGGCGTTAAGGGACCTGTGGGCTCTGAAGGAGCCCAGAGGTGCCCTCCCATGTCCCCAGGGACACCCCCTGTCACCCTTGCCCACCCCAGGAGGACACCCAAGGCTGGAGGGACCCATCCCAGGGACATTAAGGTAAGTTCAGGTAAGTGTTTTTTTTTCTTTTTTTTTGTGGCATAGGGGGGCCTGATTTGTGCCCCCCTACATGGCACTATGCCCAATGACCATGCCCAGGGGACAGAAGTCCCCTGGGCATGGCCATTGGGCAAGGGGGCATGACTCCTGTCTTTGCTAAGACAGGAGTCATTTCTATGGGGGTTGGGAGTCGAAAAAAATGGCGCAAATCGGGTTGAGGCGAAACATTTGCCTCAGCCTGACTTGCCCCATTTTTTGGCGCCCAAGCTCCATATCCCCCTACGCCGGCGCTGCCTGGTGTACGTCGTTTTTTTTCACGCACACCAGGCAGCGCCGGCGGCTAACGCCGGCTAACGTCATTGAATAAATACGGCGCCCGCATGGCGCTTCAGAATGGCGTTAGCCGGCGCTCATTTTTTTGACGCAAAACTGCGTTAGCGCAGTTTTGCGTCAAAAAGTATAAATATGGCCCTTAGTGCCCACCCATTAGTTACTCTACCCCAGAACATTTTGGTATCATTGGATATAGCTGCTTGTAGCAACTCCTCCCGTATTCCTATTTCCCAAGCAGTTTAGCCACTTTTAGCTTATTATTATATGCACTTCTATCCAGTCTCCTGTATAACAATTTGGTCACCCTGCCTAACCGAGTTAGTAAGAAAATTATTTGCTGCTGTACAGTCACTGTTCGACCTTGCATGCATTATGGAAATCATTTTAGTACACTTTTTAATGTCTTCACGAAAACCTCTTTAAAGTAAAGGGAAAATGGAGTGTGAAAAGAGAAGATGTAGGCCCTCATTACAATCCTGGTGGTAAGTGCCGCCTACGGCCGTGCTGACAACCGTCAACATACCGTGAGAATGGCAGTAATCCGCCACAGGTATGATGACCCACACATAGAAATCCGCCACTATACAGACACCCACACAAGTCCGCCAGACTAAAGTTCAGTGATATACTGGCGATAGCAAGTCCCACACCATTACGCCAACTGAAATACGCCCACAGTATCACGACCCACGAATCACCGCAGCGGTCTTTCAAGCGGGGTAAACCATTGGTGCTATACACTGCCGTTCTCAACATACACATACGCTTACAAAACTACACCACATTGGACAATTCAAAATACACACACCTGACACACATACACACACCACACCCACACATCCAAACCAATATAAAACACACACCCACACTACCCACAACCGCTTACTGTGAAAAAAGAGAGCAAGCACAGAGAGACAAGCAAAGAGCACCCACTCAATTAGAGGCACAGAACATCATCACCCATACACCATTCCCGCACATCACAGCATACACCACAACTCATCACCCCACACATTCCACCACACATCCTCACACATATCACTCACACCACATCCATGGCATGCCAAAGATACCCCAGGTTTTCAGAGGAGGAGCTAAGGGTCATAGTGGAGGAAATCGCTCGGGTAGAACCACAGCTATTCAGATCACGGGTGCACCAGACGTCCATGGCAAGGAAGATGGAGCTATGGTGGAGAGTCGTGGACAGGGTCAACACCGTGGGACAGCTCCCAAGAACCAGGGATGACATCAGAAAGAGGTGGAATGACCGACGGCGGAAGGTGCGTTCTGTGGTTGCAAGACACCAGGTAGCCGTACAGA